>NC_056734.1:1014910646-1015221216 GCF_019279795.1 Protopterus annectens | reverse complement strand
TGCTAACTACTTTACACACACCATTTACATACAGTGCAGATTCGTCATACGAATCATGCATTAGACACCAGTACATCTTGCGGGTTCGACATACCTTTCCGGTCTTTTGTTCCGTATTCCTCGCTACTTGCTTGATACACGTTAGTGTTGTCTTCACTATTTGTTCTGTATGAACATATGGTTTGAATATCCAGGGCGTCTTCCTTATATCCGTCGTCACCTGAGGCATGTGGGTTCATCACGCCAATAGCTGTTCCTCGGTGTGTACTTATGCGCATATCACCGGTGCACCCCCTCCATTAAATGCGTTACTGGCGTTGGTACTAGGGCATGGTTCATTCCTCGTGTGGGCATTGGTTATTTGCACTACCTTCGTGGGGATGGTATGTATTGTATCATGTTTGTGTGACTGCATCCGCTATGTGTGGTGTCAGGTACATTTCGCTGTGGTGTTAGCCGTGGATTGTGTGTGTTGGGTATGGTATTTTGTTCGACATGTGGGTGTCCGTGTCCTGGCGGCGTCTGTCGATGGCATTGTGCATTCGGATGTGTAACATAGCTGTTATATTCCTGTACACAACGGATGCAGGGATGCATCAGCTGCTGCTAGTGTTTCCCACGCGGGTTGTTGCGGGTATGCCTCTGTCATTGACTGCCTGTATGTTTTTGCGACGGTTTCGGCTGGTATCCCTTTGATATGTGCGATGGGGTATATCTGCGGATGTGGGTGACGGGTACGGGGTGTGGGCCTTGCAATTATACATACACGGTATGCTTGGGTGTGTGCTGCATCCCTGCTTGGGGAGCTGCAGGTTACCTGTCTGTTGTTCTGGGAGTGTTTGTTTTGTTGATGTGGTGTGGTGCCGGTATCGCCTGTTAGGGTTGCCACCTTTTCAAATGGCCAAAGTGGGACATGTTTGGTACAAACATCAGATATTACAGGCCGACACTAACACACGGTCAGTACAAAGGTTAGAACTTAACTTTTGTGCCTAAATAACAGCTTAGTCTTGTAGCATTTTAGTTGCTTATTCTGTTTCTTATAACATTTAGGTATTTTAGATACAGGATAACTGTTTTATGCAACTATTACATTAAATATAGGAAATAATTTTGTCCTAAAATCTCAGGACATTTGCCATTTTTACATTTTTTGTCAGGACACAACTGCCCGAAGAGGGACTGTCCCTCGCAAAGTGGGACAGATGGTAACCCTAGCCTGCATGTGTACTTCCTGCATGTATTCCTCCTTCACATCGGTTATATCTCTGCGGATGTTCGTACGTGCCTACTATCCATTGGCATTTTGTCACGGATAGTTACGGTGATTGTGGTCCTGTACTTGGGACGGCCTGTATGCTACCGGTTGCCTCCTATTCGTGTGGCGCTTGCTTACTTAACAGTCGTGGAACACACAGCGGTATTTACGGGACGGTACGTGGCCACGATCGGTGCCGGGATAGCACATGCATATTTTCGCCGTACATGCCTGATGCTGTGTAATGTTGCCGACGTATCGTGTTGAGTCTACCATATGGCCGCCATATATACGGTCATGGTTTGTACATGCGTCCTTTGCATCTCCTGTTGGCTATGGTCCTGTGGTACATTCTGGGACATTTCCGCTTTGCATCGTTTTACGTCGCCACGCGCCTAGCCACTGAGGAGCTCTCAGTACTACTTTGTGGGTACTGCTCTACATACGCCTGTGTTTCATGTACTGTATGCCTACGCATGTTATTCCACTCCGCCTGTGACATGTCACCTGCATACACATTTTACAGTGGCACACACATTACACACACACAGCGGAACACACGACAACCTCACCTCACACAAACACATATTGCTGCTTTCGCATCGACGGTTGCAAACAGTACCTATGTTTACCACATCGCCGGCGGCGGTGTGTACCTCTGCAGTCATATCCTATGAATATGACACGCACATGTCCTGTTACTGTACTGTGGCCTGGCGATCAACCCGACCCCCGGATATGCATTGATGCAGGTTGACATTTCCATGGCTGGCGTTCCCTGCTCTGCCCACCCTCCCGGATGATCGGGTTGTCGTTCACTATGTTTACTATGTGGAGATTTCGCGTCTTACTTCTCTGTAAACTTGCATCCCTGAGATTCCATATTTACCTGTTGTACTTTATATCTGTGTATGTGTACATATATTTCTACGTGTGTAATGATATCTATCTCCGTATCTGTGTATGCACATAAGTACATATGTGGTCGACTTGCGCCAAAAGTGGCAGCATACGGCTACGCCGTCTGCTGTAGGACCGCGCGGTTGAGGTGTTGGCGTTCCATGCTCTGCTGGCTATTGCGTGTGCAGTGTTTGGGTGATGCCTATGTTGGAGTCACACATAGGTCCCCCATATGGTACACATTACGGGCGGACATGTTTGTGTGGCGTCCATTTCACTGTGTGTGCAGGTAGGGAGGTGTCAGTCCATGGGGCCTACGCAGTCAGAGTATGTGCTATACGTTCCCTCTTTGCCAGGGCATAGGCATATTGGGTACGCCTCCGTCTACCTACTGGGGCTGGCACAGTGTGTTCTTGGCGCTGAACGCCCTGTGCCTGTGCTTGCCTTGGCAGTTGTGGCGGGCTTGGTGGCCCTACACCATTATGTCCCTGCAGCAGCTGTTTCCGAGAATCATATTGTGTAGCATACAACATACTATAAATATGTGGGCACATGTGCCTGGAGAGTACTGCAAGGCTCCACCGGATGTATCCAAGCACGGAACCGTGATTTCAACATCCCAAACACACGCTCTATGATTATTCTGGTTTGTGCGTGTGCCTCATTATGGCATTCTTGCATGTGTGTGTGTGCATTTCTGATGGGTGTCATCATCCACGGCTCCAGTGCATAGCCAGCATCCCCACAAGGTGACCTTGTGTGATGTCCCCTGGCGAATACCTGATACAGCTGTGAGGCATGCCAGATATGGGAGTCGTGGTAGCTTCCAGGGCTGCCAGCAGACACATCCATGATAATGCCCTGCGCATTGCACACGA
This sequence comes from Protopterus annectens, assembly GCF_019279795.1. Lineage (NCBI taxonomy): Eukaryota > Metazoa > Chordata > Ceratodontiformes > Protopteridae > Protopterus > Protopterus annectens. Next base: position 1,015,218,180 of record NC_056734.1, on the reverse strand, counting down.
CCTGGCAATTGATGGAGGGGTATCCCTTGCGGTTTATGTAGCGTCTACCCTGCTCCCCAGGTGGTGACTTGATTTCTATGTGCATACAGTCTATCGCACCCAGGACCTCCGGGTATTGTGCCACACGGTGGAAGTGGCGCATATTGCTAGCCAACTCCTCCTGAGATCTGGGGAAGTTTATATACTCATGGACATGTCGTAACATGGCATCCAGGAACTGGTGTAGTACCCTTGATGCTGATGCCTGTGAGATGCCCATTATATCCCCGGTTGGCCTTTGAAAGGTACCTGTAGCCAGTATTCGCAAGCTCACACATACCTTTGTGTCCACTGGGATGGGCTTCCCTCTGTTGTCTCTTGTTCTCAGGCGTGGCCGGCACAGCTCCACTATTTGCTGTAACGTGTCCCTGTCCACCCTGTAGCGCTCTACTATCTCCAGGTCTTGCAGCCCCTGGTAGGTCACCCTTGGTCTGAACACTCTCCTTCTCCTCTGAGGCCTACGGTAGTTGTCGGCACCCTCCTCCGCAACTCCGTCTGTCTCTGACACATACCGATGCATCACGGCCACGGTGGCACCCAACATATACATATTAAAAATTCCCCGTGTGTTTACACCCTACAGTGCGGTGTTTGGGAAATCGTGCTGTGTGTTGTGTGCATTCACACTTTATACTGTTGTGCTGTACACCCGGTGATGTAATTGGGTGTGTCTGTGTGGCCGTATCTGTGGATTATCTTCCGTGTCTTACTGTTGCAACTGCAACGCTGTTGCCTTTGGTGTTACATTACACTTGCCTGCATTGGCTTAGCTTTGCATCTTACCTTACTGTTTCTGCACGTTGCACCTACTATTGCCTGCAGTGCATCCTGCAGGCACATGGCATATGATGCATTTTGTCTGCCGCCTCCGTAATGCTACCTGTGTACTTGGCTGTGCTATTTTGGTTCTTTGCTCTTTGCATTTCTGCTACATCCCCTACTATCTTTGCATTCCTATGCCTCCCCTTTCCCGTTTTGCGGGAGTCTGCATGCAGAGTTGTCAGCCGCCGCCGTTTGCCCTTCCTGGATTGATTGGTGTTGATTGCTCATTACGGCTCCAATTACACTGCTTCCGCATTTCCTCATATTCTCCGCATTACCTTCCTATATCCGTGGTTGTTGACGGGGAGGCCGTCCCATGACTGGGTTGGGGAACGTAGTCATCCTCGTGCACATGCATCTGTGCGCGCATTATGTACTCTCAGTGCATCTATTTCCTCACACGCCGGTCCTGCTGCTGTGATGTGCATTGTACAGCCCATGTTTGCTGGCCTCCAATGTGCTTCCTCCTACAGTGGCACACCCCTCTGCGATTGACATGTATTCCGTGTAGGCCACTCTTCGGTGTAATACCGCTGCACCGTTTGCTCCATCCTTACACTGGCGGCGGTTTTGCGATTCACTATTATCTGCCTCATTTGCATGGCATTGACTGCTAATACATGGTTACGGCGCCGAACACTGCAGCCACACGTTGACAACCCTTGCGCTAGGGTTGAGGCTTTCCATACATACTATGGTGTGTGGTGGTTGTGCAGCTGATGTGTATTCTACTGCTCTTTTAGGACATTGTCATATTATTTCATTGTTTTGCACCTTCTGTGCACATGTCCGGGGGTTCTGCTGTGGTTTCTGCATACATACCATTTATGTCATTATTTACATTTTGTGCATGTTTTCTTTGGACATTCTCGGTGCCTTTCGCCATTGGCATATTGCACCTGTATGATACCTGACGTTGACAGCCTTCCATTACCCCTTGGTCATGTTTGGGTAAATGTAAACCGTTTTTTTTTTTGGTTTACATTACCGTGCCCTTACGCTACGCCTGCGCCACTTCATGGATCGCTATTTGCCTTCATTTGCAATACCACACACAGTGTGTTTAGCATACCTATGCCGGGGGCGGCGCAGGTCCGGTGCACGCCGGTAGTGCACGTGGGATTGGTTCATACCTGAATCGCTCTGTGGCCATATTTGGCTTTATAACGCCAACGCTATGCGGGCACCTGGCGCAAGGTTCATGAATCCCGGGGCAAGTCTTTCAGCAAGAACATTCATTCTTAGATTTCTTGTGTAGTAAAAATGCACTCAAATTAAATGCTAAAACGTACTATATTGTCAAAATTGGTAAGCAGCCCTTCCCTTCTGTAAACAATATAGACAACGTTCCACTCATAAATGAGAATGCTGTTAAAAGCCTCAGAACTGCTGATGTATGTCAGCATGCAAGTGCTCTGCCTATTAGGATACATTTGCTGAAGATCATGGGTTGAAGACACTTGGGGTTGGATATTGGCACGTCAATATTGTAGTGGGGTGGTGGTCTCAAGACTTTTTCGTTATGAGCCTAGCAGGTAGTGCAGAAGACTAAAGCTCTGACTTGTTAATGAGGTGATTACTGTAACATAGTTACTAGGTTTGAATCTTTCTGCATTAATTTGTCTACTGTGTGATCATGAGCAAGTTACTTAACCAATGAAAATTGTGACTTTGGGCTAGGCTCCTTAATGGTCTACTGGACTGCGTGCCTAGTAACTAACTATTAAACTATGAAACCATGAACTTGGGTTGATAACTTGCTCTTCTTTGATCATCAAGGGAAACCAGTAGTTAGAAGTCCTCTTGGCACAGCTGACTGGCAAAGGAATGTCATCCAGATCTAAACAGATTATTGTCCCCTTGTATACAGCATTGATTAGGCCAGTTATTGAATACAATGTCCCCGCTGGTATGTACCTTAATACCTATATTAAAGCACTAACAAGACTCCAGATGTCCCTAACTAAGAAAATCAGTGGTTTAAAACCCTTGTGTTCAGAAAGGACTATAAGCACTGTTCCTATATTCAATAACTTACAGACTTTTGAGTGGCGATTTGTGACTTATATTCCATGCCATTCATAAAAGAATGATGCTTGATCTCTGGTATCTCCACAAATCAAACAGTCCCACAAATGCCAGAGCTAGGGACCTAAATTTTTATTTGCAGGTACATAAAACATGGTGTTGAGGTAGGTTCATTATGCAGCACTATCCCCTCCTCTCAAATAGACTCCTGTGGCAAATCAAGTAATGTGATACATTATCTTCCATCAAGCAGGAACTGGAAGAGAGGACAGATATTCACAAGTTCGCTCACAGTTTGAGTGGACTAGTCCTTCACAAGAATGGAGGCACAGTGCAATGGTATGTTTTTGCGAGGTATACATGGATGCAAGCCTCAGTTGCTTTATATTTCCTCTGATTCTTGTGATCCTATGATTCTTTGAAAGAAAGGTTCTGTTGGACACTCTGTACTTTGTCCTGTCTCTGTCCTGTGGAAATCCTGCTTCTGTGCATACAGATGTACTTTCAGGCTGCTCCATAAGTGCTGCTGCTGCTTCCTTACTATATGCTTTGCTACCTGACATGACACCTAAAGAATGAAGGTAACCGATTAGTACTACTTTACACTGAATATAAAATAATGAGCTAACTGTCCTGATCTCTTTGAATCACTATTTTTTCACTATAGCCCACCAGCAACATACATTTTGCTCCATGCAATCAGCATGCTCTACATGCAGGCTCTTGCAGAAGGCTGCATGTGTACATGACTTATGCTATCTAGTGGTGCTAAGACATACTATCTGCAATTCAAAGTCATGTTTAAAGCATGAGTCGTAGCCTAACATTTTGATTGGCTGTATATTCATGCTGATGGCCATTGATGATAGTGCTATATTAGGAGTGCCTGCCTGATGTGCAAAGAAATTGAAGATTATGTTGTATGTGTTGCACAGTCAGTTTTGGGAGCATGAGCTGCTGTCCTGTGAAGGTTCATTTCATAAGCTGGATGGCCTGTTTGACCTGACAGAGTTGCTGAACTAGGGTCAGAAATCAACACTGCTGCATGAAAATCCAGGGCGAGGATGGCAGAGGTGGGGCAGGAACACCCTAAATGTGTTTTATATTGTTATTTTGAACTGTGTTCTTTTATTTATAGCAGTTTTTATAATAAAGTTTGATTTAGTTCACTGAAAAATACAAGCATATGTCAGGTTTGCAGATGTGAGTGCCTGCATGTGTTCTCTGGCTGCTATTGTTTGCTGCTGCTGTTGGACCTCTGCAGTTATTTATGGTATCAGGTTGCTGCTTGTGCAGATACAGGGTTGAGGCCACCATTTCATTGTTCTTTGTCACGGCACATAGATGTGTATATATAGCTTATGTCAACCTGTGGGTACTAACTCTGAGTTCTGCTTAATTCCACATAAATGTGGCAGTGTAGCTGCATTGATACGCTGTGGACAACATTGCAGGCATCTGCTTCATTGCATAAGCTACCCCTTGAGAAATACTGTGTGCTATCACCCTAAGCTACATTCCTCTATTTGTTTCCATCTATATGTGTTTCTGTTTGCAAGATGTTATCTATCCTAATTTCTTAGTTTTTCCTTTCCACACTTCTGATGAAACAAATAGAGTGTTCAGCTCACTGGGCTGCAGATAACATGCTTTTCCCGTTAACGGTCTGAAGAAGCAATAGTGAAAGCGCTTTCCATTTTTATCTAAATAAAAGTTACTGCTTTTGGATTTTACACCATATCTACGTGCTGTTTTTTCGTGGGCTTTTTATGTTTGAAATTTATCCAGTCCTTGGTTACCTCTCAGCGTTATTTGTTGGATTAACATTACATAAATTATTCAATTCCTGCATCCCTTTTTTTAAACATGAAACATATTTAAAAACAGTCACTTATAACATAAGCAATCATACATTTATGTAAATGAAAACAAACTACACTGACACAATCCTAGTTGCAAGCATTTTACATCACAAACCATACTGACACACCCTCAGTTGCAAACATTATACGTCACTTATAATCTACCCAGCTTGGGTAAATACTGTAAGCTATCATTTGTAAATGAGAATTTATCAAGGCAGCAGTAGAAATGATTAGATACAAGTGAAAAATGATTTAATTTGGTGCTGTTTAGTGACTGTGCATACACGGTACAAATGTAATGATTCAAATTTGAAGTACTGAAGTGGCAAGGGCATTTTATTGGTTCAACATGTTTCTTTACTGGGAGATTCCAGAGTGTCACTAATAAATGAAAATTGACAGTATTATGATTACAGGAATGTGATGGGGCTAATGAAAGGACAGGTGTGCTAAACTGATTTATTTACTGTTGTACATGTATTCATAATAATGCAAACATGGTACAGTGGTTAGCATTGTCACTTCACAGCAAGAGGCTTTCCGGTTCGATCCTTGGCAGGGGTGCCTTCTGTGCAGAGTCTGTATGTCCTCCCTATGGTCACATGGGTTTCTGCCGGGTGCTCCAGTTTCCTCCCAAAGACATGCTGTAGGTGGATTGGACACTCTAAATTGGCCCCAGGTATGAGTGTGTGCCCTCTGTGGAAGGTTGGGTGCCGGGCTGGCAACTCAACACCGTAAAACTCTGCTGTCAATCATGAGCGGAGAGGTGATCCACTGTGATGACCCCTAACCGGGAAAAGCCAGAAGAAGAAGACTTCAGCACAACATTAGCTGGCTGGACTCTGCATGTGTATGTAAGTATGGCATTGGAATGCTTTCACTGTGTATTTTAACTGATGATTTTACATATGAATGTTGCATTTTATGTGCCATAATGATACAGAACAAGGGTCTAAGGCAGAGAAAGGTCAACTTATCATTATTACAATGGAAATAGCTAAGCTAACAGTAAGTTTGTGAGTCGCAAAGTAGATATAACAGGAGCAACTCCACTTTTTACAAAAAATCTGCAGACAACATACAAATTTGACTATATAAAATCACAAGTAGGCAAGAGAATGATTCATTAGCATATGCTGGATTATATAATTTCTCATTTACATCTCATTATGAGTTAACTTGCTTATGCTTATTTGTAACCATTGCATGTTAATCTATGTGGCCTCTAAGAATCAAGGTTAAGCTGTGCTCAATCGAGGAGAGTGCAGATGGTTGTAATGTGTTCAGTTAATGACAATGAACCAGCTCCTTATCTACTTATTCAGTAACCAGACTCTTAGACTACAAATAACACTTAATATTTATATTCTCACTAAGGCTATGACACTTATCAATTTGCAGTTGTAACTGCCAAATTTCTTTTTATTTTTTCCAAAGCATTCTTAAAACTGCTTTCTCTATTGTCTATTGAGGTATGACCTAATACACAAATATGACATTTATTACATTCATTTTTTTTTTGTAAACAAGAAACATCTTTATAAAATGATCACATATGACATAGGCAAACATACATTTATATAAATTTAAACAAACCATATTGACATAATCTTAGTTGCTAGCATTATACATCATAAACCATACTGACATAATTTTAGTTGCAAACATTGTACATGACTTATAATCTTCCCAATCATTGTCAAACATTACATAGCTCATTTAAATACTGCCTTCTTTTAAACCTCATTCCTCCCCTGTATGTATTGTTCACACAGTTCTCATTTTTTTCTTTGTAATTTGTTCCTACTATTTTCTAAAGATCCCAATTCAAGTTATTCTGTCTCTGTTTTTATATTCACTAAATCTAGTACAGTTGATTTAGACTATGATTTCCATTTTCTAGTAACTGTTTTTTGGCAGCCACCCTAATTAAACTCAATAAGCCTTACTATGCCTAGGCAATTCTAATTCTGTATCATAGCTCAGAAAATCATTTCCCTAGTTAGACCAATTTGCTCAACCAGCATCTCTGATAGAGTAATGTGCAGGGACAGAGTAGTCTGCCAACTCATTACACTCCAAAAAATATGTTCCCAATTATTTATTTCTTCCCCATCACACCTCCAACATTTGCTGTTTATCTGAGGAAAAAATCTGTAGAGTCTACTTTGAGTATAAAATGCCTATGTAAACATTTCTAAGCAAAAATCCTAAATGTTCAAGATTTTGTTGCATATTTTGGAGGCATACATATATCCCCCATTGTTTCTTTGTGAATTGCTTATCCAATCTCTCTTCCCGATGCTTTCTAACCTTTTCTGATTGAGTCTTATACTTATGCAATAATATATAAGCTCTACTAATTATTCTTTTTTTAACAGCATCTTCTGTTCTAGAGTCTACTAAAACTCTACCAGTCCTGGTCTTTCATTTACCCCCCCCCCCCGTTTTTTTCTCTTTGCCTATATTCTGATATCAGTTCTTAATAGGGAAGGCAATCTTTAACCTGCAGTCCAAATACATTCTTATCGTCTTCCCATTCTATTACCTTTCCCTCTCTAGTTATTTGCTTCCATTACCTTGGTTCTTTGCCAGTTTTCTACAATAAATTCTAGCCCCCTCATGCCTATTGTCTGTATTCCTTATTGCAGTCATCCCTATCAGCAGAATCTCCTTTCTCCATTCCTGTGTTGGTTTAGTTTTTAGAACACTTTCTGCTACTTTATGGATTTAATATTCTTTATGATTATTGTTATTTTCCTTAACGGTCTGCATCCAAAATCCCAGTCTGTCATTGTTTCTGGAGCTTCCCCCTGTTTCATCATCATCCCTTTCCCTTTTTAATTATAGCTTGTGCTACGTATAGGAGCTTTAGCTGTGTAGCTCTGAAATACCCCATCGAAATGGGTTATTTCAGTTTGTCTTGTTCTAGTGGAAGAATCGGCTTATCCCGATTGACTCTTGCCATTTTCCCTCCCAGATAAAATACTACAGCTCTTTATTAATTGCTATCCACAACCTCTCCACTGGTTGATAAAAATATGCCTGACCTGTGTAGAAGACTAAAGGGACTAAAAACATTTTAACTGCTTGTATCTTACTATCCATATCCATACAACTGAATCATTTTTAAGTCATACTCCTAAGTACTTCATTTTATCATGTCCTCATAAATATGAATATTGCTGAACCAATCCGTGTGTGGGTACATAATTTGCAGCTATTGCCTTTGTTTTATGTTCATTAATTTTTGTATCTCAGAAAGATATGAAACTGTCTCAAAATGTTCCACAATACTGATATGCCATTTACTGGTTTTATCCGTTATAAAACATCATCATCTGCAAACTGAGACAGCTTTTCTTGACAACCATGCCAATTATATCCTTGAATTTCTGTGTCCCTTATTTTCTTTGACAGTGGTTCTAGATATAATGTAAATAACAAAGGGGGAAGAGGACACATATGCCTGGGTCCTCTGCTCAAGCAGAAATTATCAGAGAGGAACCCACACACTTTAATTTTCAACTCCAATCCTTCATATAGCCTCCTAATCAAACTTATAATTTTATCAGGAAATGCAAATGTTTCCATTGTTCTGCTCATAAGGTCCCAGCTTACTCTGATGAATGCTTTCACTGCATCATAACCACCAACAGCAGTGGTATTTTCTTATATTCTGATCCCTCTGCCTCATCTGTGTTCTGCTAATGCTGTCAAATGTTTGCCTCCCCTCCACAAAACCACAATGATCCATATCTATCAGTTTTGGCATCACTTTGCTGTTCTTTTAGCCATTATAGACATGAACGCTTTATAATCATGGTTTAGTATTGAAATGGGCCTGTATGAAGCTGGACCTGATGGATATTTACCTGTTTAGGTATTACAGCTACCACCACTTACTTCCAGGATGGTGGAACCTCTCCTCCTCTTAAAACACTGTTAAACAAAACCTTAGAAATTGTTATCAGTTTTTTTCCCCCCTAGCTCCCAAACTTCCACAGGAATTCAATCTATGCCTGGGGACTTACTTCTGGATTGGTTAAACATCATCATTTTTATCTCATCTCCTCCTATCCTATGTACTAGTAATCAAACCTCATCTACCTCTAACCTTACCATATTCAATTCTTCCATAAACATTTCCAGTTGTACCCTTTTTCTTGATTTCCAGATTTTTTCTGCTTTATACTAGCTTTCATATAATTTCTGAAATATTTCTAATACCTCGACTGGATCTCTTGTTCTCTTCCTTGTTGGCTCCCTAAGCTTGGAGACACCCCTTTCTGCTTTCTGTTGCCTGAGTCATTGTGCTAAAAGATTTTGTTCTCTAGAGTTATTATCAAAAAACAGTTCCTTAACAGCAATCTTTCTAAACTCCTGCATATTATCGAGGTAATCCCTTATTTTCTGTGTACATTCTGCAGTTGCTCCTCTTCTTCTCTTCTCTTTTTCACGTTTGCACAGAGTATTATAATCATGTTTATGTTTAATGGCATAAACATGTTCTTTATTTCTTTTAGAACATTTTGTTATAGTCATACCTAAATAGAAAAAAGTACAGTTAGAACACATAAGCATATACGCTATCTTTCTAGAGTCATTGGTGAAATATTTTGACACAGGAATTGTTTTGTCTAAGTGCCTTAAATCAGGATATGGTGACTGATATATAAACTGACATACATTATATTGTCCACATTTGTAGGTACCTTTACTTTTAACTATTATTAGCAAAGTTATAGCTGTAAAATCTTTTTTTTTGCAAGAAATCCCTTAGAATAGTACTCCTTTTATAAGTAAATTCTGGCTTATATCCTATAACTGTTGCAGTTCATTCTTATCCAACATTATTTTTGCAATTATCTGTAATATTTGTCTTTATAAGTCAGACTATCTTCAATACATTATAAAAAGTGCAAAAACTATCTACTCATTTTGTTGACTGTCCCACATAGGTTCATAGGTTCATAGGTTCATACTAGGCTATCTGCCCGAGGGCATTTATAAGCCTAGCCCATTGTTTTATGGCTTACGCCACCCCTTTAGTATGGGGAACTATACCCATTATTTTGCTGTGCCTCTGTCGAGCAGTGACACTGAGGTAATTCCTGGGGTATATCTGCGATCTCCCATCCATTGGTCAAGATTTCTCTTGAACAAGGCCAGCGAGGTGCTCTGCCTCACATGTACCGGGATTTTGTTCCACAGCATAGGGAGTCTTTGGGTGATGAATCTATCTCTCCAGCACGTCCTATTAATAGCCGTGTCGAGGTTTAAGTCTCCGCCCTTGTGGCTCTGATGGATCTAGATTTTTTGAGGTGAAGCATATTCATCAAATCTGGGTTTGACATGGCCTTGTATGTTAGGCAAAGGTCACCTCTGAGCAAGCGATAAGCGACTGAATAGAGCTGGAGTTCTTTCAGTCGGGCAGCATAGGACAGATTTTGAGACCCTTTATCCTTTGGTGAGGAACTTTGTGGCCTCTCCAGCTGCTGCAAGTGTCGGGTCAGATACATTCCGAATGGGGCATTGTACTCAATCATTGGTCTGATGAGTGATGAGTAAAGGGAGACTATGACCTCCCTTGATCTAGATGAGAATCCCTTCATGATAAGGTGGGCAATGTAGAAGGACTTCCTAACTACTTTAGCTACATGGGTGTCGAATGACAGACTACTATCAACCTGGGTCCCCAGGTCCCTGATAACTTCTTCTGTGCTCAGTGGATTGCCACCTATTTGGTAGCTAGGGGTAACCTTGTTTTTCCCGAAGGGTATGACTATGCATTTTTGGCATTTAACTTTAGGCCGTGGCTCTGGCACCAGTTATCCGTTTCTGTGAGACCCTTCTGAAGGATATCTGTGTCAGATGTGTTTTCTACTATGGCGCCCAGTTTGCAGTCATCTGCAAACTTTGTCAGCCATAACCCTCCTGTGTTTGCTTGTACTGAAAAGTAGATGCCAAACAAGAGTGGGCCCAGGACTGAGCCCTGTGGGACACCACTTGTGACAGGCTTTGAGTCTGACATGGCGCCAGCAACTCTGACCCTGTGGGTTCTGTCACTCAGCCAGTTTGCAACCCATCTTGTGATGTATGGGTTAACATTTAAGCTGATGAGTTTTTCAATGATACCCGAGTGGGGTATTGTATCAAGGCCTTAGCCAGATCGAGGTAGGCTGTATGGACTGCCTTTCCTCATCAATGGCTTTGGTGACTGTTTCAAAAAGTCAACCAAGTTTAAAAGGCATGATCTGCCTTTGACAAAGCCAAACTGGGTTGGATCCAAAGTCTGCAAATTCCTATGTCTTTATTTATGAGGTCCATTATGATCCTCTCCATGGCTTTGCAGATAAGGCTTGTCAAGCTAATGGGCCGGTAATTTCCAGGGTCTGTGGAGGCACCGCCTTTGTGAAGTGGGACCACAGTTGCAGTGCACCACTCCCTGGGTACGTATCCAGAGGTAAGACTTTGATTAAACAGCTGTCCTAGCTGTGGGTTTAATTCCTCATTGAGTTCATGGAGCACACAGCCGGGGACACCATCGGGTCCCATGGATGCTGTGTTTTTTGCTTTGGAGAGAGCAGTTCTCACTTGGGCGCTGGAGATGTTTGGGGGCTGCACTCATTTGGTATAGATATCTCTCCTTTTGGGGAGGGGAGAAGTTTGCACTGAACCTGTCAGCCAGTATGTTGGCAATGTCTGTAGGATCAGTAATCTTCACATCATTTTGAACTAGTTCTGAGCATATCTGGGAGTTTCCTCCTAGGTTTCTAACATAGCTAAAGAAGGCCTTATGATTGTCTTTTGAGTCTTTAGCTATTTTTCTCTCGAAATTTGCTTTGGATGATTTTATGAGAGCTCTTAGTTTTTACTTATAGTGATCAAGGGTGTCTTACCTTTTAAGGATTTTGCTCTATCTTGTAGTAGCTTCCTCCTTTTGTTGTAGAGTTTGTTTATGGCTGGGGTCCACCAGACTGACGCTTGCCTTTGGTACAAAGAGTCTTTGTTTTGCTTGGGATTGCCTTATCCATGCAGTCCTGCAGGTGCTGGTAGAAGGCGTTTGTAAGTGATTCAGCGGCTTGAGTATTGTTTTCCGCCGGCTCGGGGCCTGAAAGGAGACCACACTAGTCTTTAGAAGTGTGAAGTCGGCTTTTGAGAAGTTCTTTACTGTGGTCTTTTTATTTCAGGTGGGGTGGGATGAGGACCTCCAGCGAGATTAGTTTGTGATCTGATCTCACCAGTGAGGGATATACTTCGGTGTTGAACATTGTGCTCCCATGTTCGTGATGATGAGATCAAGTATGTTATCTCCTCTTGTGGGGATGGTGACTAGTTGTTCCATGGCATTTGAGTTTATGAATTCCAGGAACTTTTGGGCTAGGGTGTTTGGGCTTGAGTAGTGTTCCCAGTCTATATTAGGGTAATTGAAGTCACCTAGTATGATGGTGTTTGGTGATACATTTATCCTCTAGTGTTTTCAGGAAGGCCATGTGAGTTTCCTGAGTTTGTGAGGGTGGCCTGTAACATGCTACAATTTGCAGAGCAGTCTTGCCTATGGTTAATTGCACCTGGATGGTCTCCGATGCATCGTGCGTTGCCACCAGTCTTGAGGTGTGGGTGTCCTTGATGAATATGGATACCCCTCCTTTCTTGGTATTGTCCGGATTTTGGGGCCGGAACGCATGATATGAGGTAAAACCTGATAGCTGGGGTGCTCTCAGGAGCCTTGAACCAGGTTTCTGTCACAGCACAGACATCGATGTTCTCCATACTGAGAAGGGCCTCGAGTGCGTGCATTTTGAGATTTAGACTTCTGGCATTGAGCAGCATTACCCTTAGTTTTTCCTTTTTGTGTTCTAGGGTGGTAGGTTTAGAATTTGAGCCTTGCCTAAAAAGGCACTATGGGGTGGCAAGAGCCTTTGCCAATATCCGGAATCCCAGGGGTGACAGGTGCAAGCCGTCCCTTGCGAAGCAGTGTGGCTTGTCCAGCATGTCATCCCAGGCAGACAGATACTGGATCCCCTTTGAATGACACCAGTGTTTAAGCCAATTGTTAAAGCTGATCATCTTATCTCTGTATTGTGGCATCATTCTTGGTGAAGGTAGGATACTGCTCAAGGTCAGGGTCATACCTGCCTGGGCTACATAAAAGTCTCAATTCAGGCAGAAAGGTTGCAAGCAATAATACAGTGATGTTCATTATATCGATCATTGCTGCAGTAGCCTTAGCTATATAGGTTATATTCTGCATAGGATATAACAGCTGTCCAGCTTCCAAAGCTTTAGGGCACCTTCCACAAGCCCAATCCATCAGTTAGCTTGAGATGAGCTGACTAAAATGACAAGTTTCAGTGTCAAGCATTTCAGAGCTTTCCTGCCACCAAAGGGTACACTTCTCTGAGACTTTCAAGGATCAACAGTCAACTTATGCTGTTCCTTTGCTGAGCAGATAAGATTCCTTTTAGGAGAAACAAAACGTCCATTCAAATAATCTTTGTTAACAGGAAAGCTATTTTAAAGTTAGGTGGCTGTGCTTTAATGGATTGCCATGAGACTGTATTATAATTGAGAATGTTCTTTTTTTATTCAGTTTAAATGTTGTTTAAAGTAATTTAAAACCATTTTTTGTAGAGAAATTGTGCTTGTTTTACTTTTGGGGGCAGGGTAAGTGTTTTAAAGTGCTTTTTATTGTGTTTTTCATATGAAGAAATGATTTTTAAAGAGTTAGGTTTTACTGGCTTTTGCTGCTTGTTTTCCCTGGGAAAGAGGCACCATTTTTGGCTTAACCACGGAACAAACTGTAGATCCCATGGCTGGTCCTTCTTCCAGACACAAAAAGAAAAAGATAAGCAAATAGCCTATGCACAACAGCAGGGTAGCAATTTGCCTCAGCTGCAGGTGGGTAACTCTGTGGTGGCCATTAGTTATACCTCAAACCACTCATCTTCTACATCAGATCCCTTTGGTGTAACACCTACAGCCACTATGGACTGGGGGGCTTGCCATGACTTCTGCAGCTGTTGGGCTCCCCTAAGTAGGCAAGGGAAAGCCACTCTTGTCAGTTCTGGGAGAGGGACCAGGTGAGGCTTCCCTGCTTTGTCAGAATGTTGTTCCCATCCCTGAGGAAACTGCGGCTGCCATTAATAACACTGTTGGCCTGCTTTTCCTATCAAAAGAAACAGAAAACTTAATAGATATCTACTACTTCTCAAATTTCTATAGATAAGAATAGTTTACTGGGTCTGGCTCAGGGTTTAACAGGGTATTGATCTTCCTTATAAAGTAGATTCTGATAAAATGGAGGGTACATCTTTTCCTGAAGAGATTCAAGGTTCTGAATATGAACAGTAAGTTGAAGGGACAAATGCAACATTTTCTTACTAGATTTCTGATTCAGACTCAGAGCAGAGCTCAATTTCCGATTCTGCCTGTGGAGGTATCTCTTTCTCTGAGGCTATTTACAAAATGTGCCAGTGTTTTCAGAGGAGAATGCTGAGGTTTCTCAGTTCCCTCAGAAAATAATATGATTTATTATAGAAGGATTTTTTGGATCTTTCACTCATTCCTCCAGTTCTGTCAGCATTAAAGGATATTTGTGTTACTGCCTGCAATTTTCCTTATAGTCAGCAAGCTGCACCTAATAAAAAGGCAGATAGGATGTATAAAGCTCATCAATCATTTACGTTTTTATACAATATTCTCAAACTTGACCCAGCAGCTATAGCTTTAGTAAATCCTGCTGTTAGAATTGTCAGACTCATATGTTAAAGTTTGTTCTGACTAACTGTGAAAGTATGAGGAATGTTTTTCTGTAGCTTCTTCTCATGAGGAAAATCTGTTTTGAATGATTTAATTACTTCTGTTGTACAAGTTACTTTTCATTGTTTACAGTGTGTGTATAACTCAGTTGATGTTCCTCCAGGCCTGTGGTCACTGGTAATATTTTAAGGAGGTTTGCCTGGCTACATTGTCAGAACCTCCCAGATGATGTTAAAATGAGATTTTAAATTCTTTAGATATAGAATTAGTCCCCCCCCCCCACCCGCTACAGAGGTGATCAAAAAGTGTAATGAAAGAGTTACTTTGATACAGGGAAACTAGATTTTTTTCTACCCCTCTTTTCCAAAATTTATAAGGTATTCTGTAACCCCTCAACCTAGTTTGGCAAAAAACAACATAAACAATCTCAACAAAATGCAGGTAAACAGATGTTTAAGAGGAAATGGCAAGGGGGAACCAAAATAATTATGGAATCTCCCAAAACAAAGGACAGTTCCACAAGTCAGAATGACTGTTTAAGTGACCTTGCCCCTCATACATCTCTGGCAGCCTAATTTCCCTTCCAGGAAATCTGAATCTTTGCTTTCCTCTTTGGCAATGGATAGTTTCAGACAAATGAGTTATGAAGATCATTCATCAATATTACAGATGACAGTGGGAGGAAATTTTTGCTTTCCAGGAGGTAATCCCTCATTCACTAGACCAGTCTCTTTTTTTCCACCTGTCTTTCATTACATGCTGTTCCATAGTGTGATATAACTAGTTCCTCCTTCCCAGGTAGGGAAGGATTTTACTCAAGGATGTTTTTGGTGCTAAAAAAAGAAAATGCTTGGAGACCAGTTCTGGATCTTTATTTTCTAAACCTGTTTGTGGTAGTGCCCAGATTCAAAATTATGTCATTTTTCAACTTGTCTGTTATTACTTAGTTAAGTTTCCTGGTAACACTAGATTTAAAAGCTTCTGCTCATCACATCACTATTCATCCAGACTTCAGACATTTCATAAGGTTGTGTGTACCTTTAGGACTACCAACTGCAGCAAAAGTGTTCACAAATTGTCTAACTCCAGTAATAGCTCACTGCAGGCTACAGTGTATCCATGTTTTTTCATATCTACTCAACTTGCTTTTGCAAAGTGTCAAGAATCTCTCAAATGTGTGAGAGATCTCTTACACAAGCTGGGTTTCCATGAGAACATTCCAAAATCTTGTTTGACTCTTTCAGTCAGGATTGTGTTCCTGGGATGTCAGCTAGTCAATTCAATTCAAAGAGCTTCTCTTCCCCAGGAAAAAAATAAATCTATATCTAGATTTGTTCTAAGATTTTCCACTCTGACTTTGGTCACTGTGAGGGAATACCTCAGGGTTATGGGTCTTATGGTATATATGATTCTCATGAGACCCCTGACAAAACTCTAAAAGAGAAAGATACAATGGTATCTGGATTTTCTCAAAGGTATCAAAACAGACATTGTTTTTCTTTTCAAATCCCATTGCTGGGATTTACCAGAAGTGATTTCTCACTTGGTGGAGATAACAAATACTTAACTCCAGGGTTTGTCTTATTCCTCCCTTTTTCATGCAGTCAGTCACTACAGGTGCCTTGGACCTTGCCTGGAGAGCAGTTTCAGGAGAGATAAAAGTGCAAGGTGTGTGGGACACCAAGAACAGATGAAAGCACATAAATATAATGAGATGTTTGCCCTGCCCAAAGCAGTCAACTCTCTGAATCATTTTTGGTCCACAGGAACTCCTCAGGTTATGACAGACAATACCATAACCATGTGGTACATCAACAAACAAGGGGGAACCAGGTCACATCCACTATGCAGACTAGCCATGATGTAGTGTCACAGAACAATCTCACTCTATACGTATCCTCCTACATTCCATGAGAGCAAAATTGTGTCACAAATAAGCTAAGCAGGACAAGGGTAGACCCTCATAAATGGAAACAAGATCAGTGGGTCTTCCAAGATTTTCTCCATCTGCATAGAGTTCCTCAATCAGAGCTATTTGCCTTCTGTCTGAGCAATCAGCTGCCAAATTCTGCTCCAGGACTCCATTCAAGAAGTCCTGGAAGAGAGATACCTTTTCTTTTCCTTGGACAGGAATGTTACTGTCTACAGTCCCACACTTTTCACTGATATCCAGGTAATTCTGAATATTCAGAAGGAATCTCCCAAGATCACTGTGATGATTCCCTTCTGGCCCAAGCAACAGCGATTGTCCATTCTTTTGGAAATGGCCAGGTTTAATTACCATAGGCTTCCTCACAGATTGGATCTACTCACACAAGAACAGGGGGGTTTGATACATCCTGACTGGAATCAACTTCAAATGACTGCCTAGATGACAAAGTCTTAATTCCCTTTAGGCACTTGTTTACTGAGGATGTGCAGCAGATACTAATGGAGGCAAGAAAGCCTGCTGCTAATAAATCATATATCAGTAAATGGGAAAAAAAAAACATTTTCTAGTTGGTGCCAGCAACATAACCAGCAGTCATTCAGTGATAGTTATTCTCTGCTTTTACAATATTTGAGTGAGTTACTCTCCTATGGTCTTTCTTACTCCTCCACTATGGTTCATGTATTGACCATTTCAGCATGTCTGCCCATGGAACCTGCTCTTTCAAAACATTCTAATGTCAAAATATTTTTGCAAGGGGTTTTGCATAAGAGGCCTCCAAGAAAACTGGTGTTCTCTCTTTGGGATCTTAATTTTGTTATAAAGATTCTAACACTTGCTCCACTTCAACCAGCTAACCTGTCAGACTTGAGATTCTTAACACAAAAAAACAGTTTTCCTGATTGCTCTGACATCTGCTAGAAGAGTTGAAAGCTCTTATGGAATGTCAACCTTATCTCATTTTCCACAGAGACAGGATTTCTTTGAGAACTAATCCTTTTATGCTTAAAGTGGTATCCAAGTTTCTTTAAGCCAAACTCTCCAGCTCCCTGTTTTCTTTTCTCAACCTAAAAATGAAGGCAAAAAGATGCTTCATACCATTGATGTCCACAGACAATGCAGGTACTATCCTAACAGTACAAAATGTTTCAGATCTTTGGATCATTTCTTGTGAAGGTAAGAAGAAGGGACAACCTTTGTCAAAAAGAGACTTTTTACAAGTGATTGTCTAAGGCTATTAAATTTAGTTATATTCAACAGACACACACACACACACACACACACACACACACACACACACACACACACACACACACACACACACTCTAATAAACATTCCAGACCAGGTCAAGACCCACTCTACCAGTGCATAGCCTTCATCTATGACTTTTTGGAAAGGGCTGGATCCTCGAAGTATTCTAGAAGCTGCAACTTGGTCCACTGTATATACGTTTACAAAGCACTATAAGCTTGATTCCTTCTTTAGGTCTACTTCTCTTGTGGTGTGAGAAAATTGGACAAAATCCCGCTTTGCTAGGACCATTTTTTAGGGGCTTCTGACACTTTCCCTTCCACCTCCCAAATGTAGTAAGTTAGGGTAGTTGACCCATATAGCCAAAGGTTCTGCAACAGTGATCAATATGATGAACATAGTACAATTATGTAAGTAAACTTACCATAATTCTAGATGTTGCAATAATCACTGTTGCTGTAGCCATTCCTCCCTCCATCACTCTTGTTTTTTGGTGTCTTGTTTATGCTAGGCTACGGACATTTTTTTTTTTTTGTTATTTCTAACACTGTCTTTCTGGGCTCAGCCTTCCTCTTTTTGTTGGCAAAAAAGCTCAAAACAGTTTGGTACTCAAGACTGTTTTTTTGTTAGCTTAGCTCAAGCTAACTGATGGTTTGGGTATGTGGTAGGTACCCTGATGCTCTGGAAGATGACCAGCTGTTGTTTCCTATGCAGGATGTAACCCATAAAGCAGGCTTCTGCAGTAGTGATCATCTGAACATCTACTGTTATGGTACGTTTACTTACATAACTGTACTTGCTTTATTTTCATAAGAATACTGAAAGGGAAATTGCACAATTATAAATGTCATCAATAAACAGCATTTATTATAGAGCTCACTCACAAAAGACTTTACAAAACAAATGCAATTCATAGGTTCATAGGAGGTTACTAGGCTAACAGCCCTAGAGCCTTTGCAAGTCTAGCCATTTAAATCCCAAGGATTACCATTTGTTCTTTTGGGTAGTTTGCAAAATGAATTTGGGAACAGAACAGATCTGTTATTGACACTGGCTACCCCTGTCCATGAGGGACATGGGTGGCACCCCAGGAGTGAATTTGCTGCCTTCCATCCAATTATCTAGGTTGTGTTTGAATAGGGTCAGTGAGGAGCAATGCTTAACATGAAAAGGAAGTCTATTTCCAGAGAAGCAGCAGTCTCCGGGGGATGTATCTCTCTCTCCAGCATGTTCTGTTAATGTCACAGTCTAGGTTGAGACCCCTAGAATGAGTGATTCCTGTGCCATTTGACTTGTAGATGTACAGCATTTCCATTAAGGCAGGGTCAAAGATTGTCCTATAGCCCAGGCATAAGTCAACTCTCAGCAGCCTATAGGCTTTCAGTCCCTGCATTTTATTAGTGAGAAACCTTTGAGGTCTTTCCAGCTGCTGCAGGTGTCTGGTGAGGTACATGCAAAGGGTGCATTATACTTTATTAGTGGTCTGATGATGGTCGACTATAGTGGAGTTATGACATCCCTTGACCTGGATGCTTTGCTCTTGCTTAAGTGGTGCACCATGTAGAAGGCTTTCCTTACCATTGTCGAAACTTGGTGGTCGAAGTTCAGATTGCTATCAACCTGTGTTCCCAAGTCTTGCACCACTGGATTGGAGTTCAGGGCGATGTTGTCAATACTGTAATTTATTTTAGGGAATTTCATTTTGTGAAAGGTAATAATAATGCATTTTTTGCATTTAGTTTTAGACTATGGCTTTGGCAGCAATCATTCATTTGTGTTAGCCCTTCTTGTAATATATTGACATTGTTGGGGGACTCAATGATTGCCTCCAGTTTGCAATCATCAGCAAATGTGGTGAGCCAGAGGCCCATTTACTTTGGCCTGGACATCTGAGAAATAGATGCCGAACAGTAAGTGGCCCAGCACAGATCCCTGTGGTACTCCACTGGTAATGGGTCTATTGTTCGAGGGGAAGTCACCAGTTTTGTCAGAATGTGTTCTGTCAGTGAGCCAACTGGCTACCCATCTAGTAATGTATTTATTGTATTTATTTACATTTGTTTACCAGGAAATTCTGAATGGCCACAGGTCCTTTTTCAGCAGAGGCCCGGGGAGAAAAGCTCCACACAAAGACATGGTAGATGGTAAACAATAACAATCAAGGTATGTATACAGTAGAGGTGATCATGACATGGAGAAATACAGGAGGAAATTAGGTACAATTGAGTAGTAAGCCCTACTTACAAACATTGAGAAATAAGAAGTAAAACACAGAGCTACAAATGATCTAAACAGTAACTAGATAACAATAATAACAGACTAAATAACTAAATCCTGGAAGGATTAACACGCAGTGAGTAATCTAGAATTCAGTTTTATAGTGATAGAGGGGATACTCTATCTAAAGCTGGGAAAGAAGGGATTATTAGACGGGGTTTGGACAAGGACAAAGCCAGTGAGAACTTAGGTGAGATTTAAGTGCAATCTTGAAAAGACTGCAAGAAGGAAGGGTAGTTATGGTAGTGGGAAGGTTGTTCCAAAGCTTGGATATAGTGCAGGAAAATAGTGCCTCACCTGCTAAGTTTTTGGCTGGAGTAGAATTTTGTTGTAGGAGCGTAGTGGTCTGGAAGAGTGGTAGGGTTGGAGAATTGTACGGAGTGATGGGATTCGGAGAGGGTGGTTTACTAGTTTGTGAGCAAAGGTGAGTTGAGTTTGGTGTAGGAGTTGTGGGAGTTCAAGCCAGTCAACATCTCTAAGGGAGACACAGTGGTAGCTGCAGTAAGAGACACCAGTGGCAAATGTTGCGATTTTATTGTAGCAGGCTTCGAGTTTGTGTAGGTCTGACTATCTAAGATTTGTAAGTATAGGTGATGCATAGAGTAGGGTGGAGATTAGCTGGGAATTGGTGATAGAGATCCTTGCTGGTTTGGTGATGTATTTGCAGCTTCTATATAAGGCACCCAGTTTTTTGTGAACTTTTTTTATTTTTAGTGATATGTGGATGTTAAATTTGTGATTACTGTCAATCTGTACGCCAAGTAGTTTTGTGTGAACTGTTGGTGAAATGGAGGTATTATCCTTGGCTTAAATAGTGAAGTGTGGGATGTTGGGGGTAGATTTGGAGCATTGGAAGATGTGGAGTTTGGTTTTATTTGGATTGAGGAGAAGCTGGGAATTAGATAGCCAGCTTTCAAGTGAAGAGAAAGATTATTGGGTGATCTGTTGGAGTTCTGTTAGAGTTGGGGCAGATGAGGGTGGAATCATCTGCATACTGTATGAGGGAGGCATGTTTGGTGGCAGTGTACAGGTTATTGGTGAAAAGGGAGAAAAGTATGGGGCCAAGAATAGAGCCTTGGGGAACCCCAAAAGTAACAGAGAGATGAGTGGATAGATTGTTGTCCCAGATGACTGATTGCTGGTGACCTTGTAGATAGCTGTAGAACCAGTTTATGGCTGGTGTGGAGAAAGAGAGGTCAGATAGAGCAGAGAGTAGTAGATTGTGTGAAACAATATCAAAGGATTTAGAGATCCAGAAATACAACAGAGGAGAGGAGGCCATTGTTTTTGTGATGATGGATAGAGTTGGTGAAGGAGAGGAGAGCAGTTGTCGTGTTCTGATGTGGTCTGAAAACATGCTGGGTATTCGAGAGGAGGTCATTGTTAAGGAGGAATTTGGAGACCTATGAGTTGATGCATTTTTCGGGTATCTTGAATAGAGGGGAGAGGATGGCAATGGGGTGGTAGTTGGAAAGGTCAGTGGAGGGGAATGATGTGTGATATTTTCCATAGTGTGGGTACATAGGATTCAGATATGGAGCAGTTGATTAATATGGAAATAGGATAAGCTAGGACATCAGCTACTATCTTTAGGTATTCAGTGGGCAGGTAGTCGGCTGCTAGTTTTGTGGGTTTTAGTTTTGCCAGAAGTCTTTTTATGTAGGAGGTGGGTACTGTGGAGAGAAAGAAGGTAGGGCGGGGTGATTTTGGGTTGGGTGAGGGGGGAATTAGTAGTGGGAAGTGTTTTTATTTTGTTAGAGATGGAACGGATTTTGTGAAGTGTTTATTGAAGGAATCAGCAATACTACTGGTGGAGAGGGGGGGGTGGTTGGTAGGGGGTGCTTATTTTAACTGGACAGAGTGTAGAGTTAATTGTAGACTAGAATTGTTTGGGGTTGTTTTGATAGAAAAGGGCTTTGTCTACTTTTACTTGCATTTTGACCTTGTTGTTACGTAGTTCAAGTAAGAGTTGCCTATCTGAGGAGTTTTTAGTTATGTGCCAGCGTTCCCATGTTATATCCTTGGTTTGCATAAGGCCCCTGGTTTTTTTGTAGCCAGGAGGAGCTCTTAGTTCTGATTCTGGTGTTTTTCAAGGGGGCATGAGAGTTAAGGATGTTGAGGAAGGTACTGTTAAAGACATGGACCGCTTTGTCTAGGTTGAGGTACTTTAGAGGTCACCAGTTTACATTCTGGAGGGAGGAGGTGAAGAAGTTGGTGTTAAAATTTGCTTAGTTGTGAATATGTCTGTGAGTAATGGGTTTGCAATCATTAATGTGATTGGGGAGTCAGGTAAACAGCCTGCTAGGTAGGTGTGAGGGGCTTTGTTAACTAAGAGTCAAGAATGGTGTGGTTATTGGGGTTTTTATTGATCCTAGTGGGGGGTTGTATTAGCTGAGAGAAACCATGGAGATTTAGGTGGAGGGCTGAGTGGTTGCTGTTGCAGGATAACCAATTGATGTTAAATTCCCCGAGGATGATTTGGTTTCTTGGGGTAGGGAGAGATTGGCCCAGTCTAGTAGGTTTTCAAGGGGAGGTATATTTTGCCCTGGTGGGAAATAGCACCCTAAAATGTTGATTGATTTTTTTGGGGTTTAATTTGAGGGTGGTGTAATGTATTTCTTCCATTTCAAACTGGGGAGCTGATTTGGTGAGAATTTGGATATTGAGTTGGTGTTTGTACAACAGTGCCACACCTCCTCCTTTTCTGGATAGTCTGTCCTTACAGTGGATGCTGTATCCAGGTGGGAGTTATTTCCTCAATTTTGATGTGAGGATTGAGCCATGATTCGGTTAGGATAAGGATGTCAGGGGAGTAGAGGCTTATGTAGGCATGGAGTTCCTGGATTTTATTACAGATGCTTCTGATGTTAAGCGACATAATGAGGAGGTCATTTGTTTTTTTGCTTGTGATTTGAGTGATGGGGGAGTTGGTTGGAAGGGGGTTTGTGGAGATGTTGGTGTTTGTGGGGCTAGGGTTGGGGTGTACATCTCCAGTGAGAGCAAGTTTAGAGAGTGTTGAGAATATGTTTTATATATGCAGTAAAAAATGTGTTGTATTTTATGGATATTTTGTATTCAAATGTGGTGGGGGTTTGGTAATTGAGTAGTTGTACTGGGAGGAGTTAGTTTGTGGTTCAGGTAATGAAAGTATGTAGTGGGTAATGTAATGGTTAATCCCCAGCTGGAACACTTTCTCAGTGATGCGGGGGATTGTGGGGGATTGTGTCAAAATCCTTGGTAAGGTCAAGATAGCTTGTGTGCACTGTCTTACCTTTGTCCATGGCTTTGGTGACATTCTCAAAGAAGTTTACCAGATTTAATAAGCATGATCTACCCTTAACGAAGACAAACTGGGTTGGGTCCAGCATTATTAGGTCATCTATGTTCATGTTGATAAGGTCCATGATAATTCTTTCCACAGCTTTGCAGATGAGGATGGTTAGACTTATGGGTTTGTGGTTCCCAGGGTCATTTGATGGTCACCCTTTGTGCAGGGGAATTACTGCTGCTGTTCTCCATTCTGCAAGAACATAGCCAGTTCTCAAGTTATGTCCAGTAGGTCTTGTTTTAGATTGTTTAGTAAACAATCTTGGGATTGTATCTGGTCTCATTGATGCCGTGTTTTTTGCCTTGCCGAGTGCAGAGATGACCTGTTCTCTAGATACTAGGACTGATGTCAAACAAACAACTGTTAAAAATGTTAGGAAAATGGCAAAACTATGAATTAAATGAAAAAGTTCCACAATGTAGATGGAAGAAATGCTACAAATGTACTAATTTAAACAACAGTTTATAAGTATTAATAGAATAATAGAAATAAACAACTAAATTCACATTGAAGATAAAACTGATATCATAATGTGAATTATCTCAAAATGAGAAGAATAAAACATTTTGTTTCAATTTTTTAAAATATAGAAGTTTTTCAGGTAATGAATAAACCTGAGGAAAACAGTAAATCCAAGGGGGGAAAAACAGATGATACATTTTTGAACCTCCAGACTGTATTAACATGCATAACTTTCAAATATAAGGAACATGTTTAACATCACAGTTGAAATCAGCACACAGTAAAAATAAATTTTAAAACAAGGAGCATCTAAACAATATAATTCTCAGCACATAACTGAGAAGAACCTAGAGGATAAGGAAAGAGTTCAACTGGGTTTCCCAGACAGGGTCCCAAGAAAGCAGTTCAGTGGTGGTTCAAACTCCCAGAAACATTAACGGAATTAGTGTAGGCTGCATTCAAGGACCTGATGAATCAAGTATGAACAGTGTTGAAACTCACAAAGGGGTTTCCAGTGGGTGTGGGTCTGCATCAGTGTTCATTTATGAGCCCAGTGCTCTTCATAGTGGTGATGGACTACATTAGCAAACAGTTTAGAGGGCACAGATCAGTAAAGTTGCTGTATGCTGGAGATGTGGCATTACAAGCAGACTCTGATCAAGAATTCCGGCAAATGATAGTGGAATAGAAAGCAAAAATATACACACAAGGGATGAAGCAGAGTACAGCTAAGACTGTTGAAATGCCAGCATATGGGGGAAATCAGAAGAAGCTGAGAACTGAGGTAGAAGGAAAAAGGAAGAGTCTGGGTGGGATGGTTGAGGAGAAGTGAAATCTGAATGTGGAGGTCACAGCTAGAATCAGTGACATTTGCAAGCAACTGACACAGTGTCAGGGTAGTGTATGACAGAAAAATGCCAAAGATGCTGAAAAGTAAGGTATACAAAACAGTGATGTGATCAGTGCTACTGTACTGTACTTAGACAGTGAAGGCAGAGCATTTGACAAAGCTAGTAGTGATGGAGATGAAGTGCCTGAGATAGGTGATATGATACACACAGTGGACAAAGAAATGAGACATCAGAGCAGAAGCAGAAGCAGCTCCAGTTGAAGAGAAGGTTAAAGAGAACAGATTATGGTGGTTTGGGCACATGTGTAGGAAAGCAGAAAATAATCTGACAAAGAAGATGTGGGACACACTAGAAAAAAGGCAGGAGGAAATAAAGGTATCCAGCAAAGAGATAACAAAATTTGGCTTGACACCCCAACACATTGTAGAAAATGAGAAAAGGGGGTTGATAATGATGATCTAAACAAAGTAATTTTTGACTAAACTGACATTCAAATATCTAGAAGAAAACTAGTGGCTGGATTCCATAATAGAAGCATAGTGAGAGTGAACAGACTCAGCTACCAATCTTATTACAGCTGACAGTGAAATCAACCCTGCCCCTCGGGTGCCATCATCCTGGGGAGGATGAGGTATGCCCAACTGCAATACTTCACAAAAATGAGGTATTGAGAGGAAAAGAATCTAGCTATGCCAAGACAAAGTAATGAGATTCCAAAATATTCCATGTTATTAAATATCATCATGTATTTCACAGTAAAGTCTACTGAAAGATGTCCCTACAATAATATTAACCTATGGCTTTTCATCCCTTAGACCACTTCATTCTGTTTCAGGACAATGGCAAAATTCTACTGTAACCTTGTGGCAGGTGACCCATCCATCCCCAAGGGAAACACATCCCAGTACTCCATATGATGAGAACACCTCTCTTCTGTTCATCAGGCTGAGCATAGTGGAGGAGGACAAGCATCAGATGTATAGACTGAAGGCAGGGATGTAGAACTGAAAGATGAATCAAAGTCTTAATTGTGGAAGAATGCATGTGTTTTCAATGTTCTAAATAGCACACCCTTTCAAATGATAGCCTGCTTTGAAGTTGGGAAATACTCTTTATTTTCCACTGGAGAGCAGTGGACTACAAACAGAACCCAAAGCCACTCCCTAAGATGGGTACACCAGTTAAAGCCTCATTTATCCTTTATGCCCAGCTGATCTAGCAGTGTAGCTGCTAAATGATTTCTGGACATCTTTGTCACAGTCATGGCTCCATCCCTCCATGCTATAGAACCAGGCAGAAGAAGGAGTTCTCTACTTAAAAGAAGCACTAAGGCCACATTTGGGTATGGAGCTGTTTTCATGAAATGCAAAGTGTTATATCTGTAATTGCTGCAATGCATTAAACACAACAGGAATCAAAGGCATTTTTACTTACAACAGCAGTTCAGATAGTTGGAGAACCAAATGGCTTCTGCAGCTTCTCATTTGGAGTTTGAAACCATTGCTGAACATCATTTTAAAATGTATTTATTTATTTAGTTCTATGTGTCATCCAGTTTTAGTGGTACCCTATAAATACTTACCCATCCCACACATCACTCATGTTTATTTGTTAGCCTAGTAATCATACTAGTTCACGGACCATCTTCAGTATTGGCATGATCTAAAAGCAACTTATAAAAATCATACCAATCAACAGTAGTACATTTATACAGCTCCATAGAGTATCAGAGGATTGAAATCTAGAAAGACAGAGCTGATCCACTTAACAGACATGCATTATAATATACAAAATGAATAATGTCCAATGCTGAATATGTAGTATTTGATAAATAACACAAAGCACAATAAGTTAGCACATGGGATAAAGGACAATAATTAAGACGAAAGCTTGATTTAATTCAACAACTTCTATAAAATCAATAAGCAGTATACAAAATAAATAACATGCCAATGATGAATATAAGATGTATGACAGATAACATCTAGCACAAAAAACTACCATAAACTGCTGTAAGTTAAAAGAATTAGGGTATAAGCTTGATTTAATTCAACAACTTCAATAAAATCAATAAACAACATGCAAAAAATAATGCACTAATGATGGATTTGAAATATATAGCATCTGACATAATAAACTGGCAAAAACTGTCAAGTTCAAGAATTGTGATGAACGCCTGTTTTAATTTAACATCCACAAATCCATTAATGATTCATCATGGTTTATATTAAGCACAATAAGTACATTACAATATTACTGCAATAAATAACTACATCAGGTCAATACAATATTCATTTACACATAATATTAACATTATAAATGTTTTATACCCTTGATATAGATAACCTGACTATTTACATAGACAACAGTACAGAAGGACATTTTATAATAATATGAGTAGATAAGTATGGCCAAGCTATAAATCCCAAGATGTGATAAACCAATGAAAAAGTAGCAGATCCCTAGGAAGAAAATAAACAATACATAATAGTATGCTATCTGGAAAAGAAGAACTTTGCTAGATCATACAGAAGACTTGCAGAATTCTAAGTTCTGAGATTATTTCCATGAAAGAATTCTATGACATCTTAGAAATAAACATACATCTTATAAAACTGTAAATTACTGTATATTCCAGAATATGAATCATCTGAGCATTAGAAACAATAAAAGTGTGGTGTAAAACAATCTCTTAATTGTTTTTATTTTTTTCAATGTTTCAGCTAACCTAGTCTTAGTAGTAAAGTTTCCCCAGAGTTAAAGAACATGGTAAAATTCAAAATAAATAAAAGCACAGATTAAATAAATAGAGCAGAGTATGTCTTTAAGAAGAGGGGTATGGTTAGATGGCATTTACTTCATTGACAGACTGACATAACTTCATTGCTTTACACAGTAATGCTGGTGGAGTGGCAGTACAGTTTACTATTGCCACTTGACAAGCAAAAAGAGACACCAGTTTCTGCCATGCAATTCCAGTTTGTACTGTAGAATGCCAGTGACACTTCAGTTATTTCTAATCCATCCCACACATCACTCATGTATAATGATTCTGTTTGGAGCTAGGAACAGCTGCATAACATATGTGTAAGAACTACCTTATTGTGCTGTATCTTTAACAGGAGAACAACCCCCTGCCCACACACACACACACACACACACACACACACACACACACACACACACACACACTTGCCATCACTTCATGCTACTTTACTTGCGGGCATCCATGACATCACTCTCTTACTTCTGCAAAATATCATCACTGCATCCATTTCATCTTGATTGATGGTACCAGTCACATGACACCATGGTAATCTGGAGGCATTTAATGTGCATATAATAAACATATCCATAACCAACATATGTTTGAACTAGTCAGGAACAACAACATTTAGGTGTGGTAGAGCAGCCTGACTTAGTATAATGCTAACAGCACTATGGGAAAAGCAGGCATCACAGATAATATACATAATTTATAATTGTATGGGTGTTATTATGGGAGTTATATTAGAAAACAAATGTGTCATAAAAATGTTAGTGATGCCTTTCAAAATTGAACATATTTTTATAGCAATGCCTTTCAAAAATGAACAACTCTTTATAGCCATTCTTTGGTTAACTGGACCTTAGACATTGCTCTTGTTTTCTGCAGGTCTAGAAAGTTCTGGAGAATGAGTACCACAGAAGCAGGAGAGTAGAGCATTAAACACAAGTAAACGAATATTTTATGGTGTGCAAGATGATGCTTGTGTAAACAACAAGCCACTTTACTCACTTTTATTCTGTAGTGGTGTTTCTGTGCCTTCTGTAGAAGGTTGGGCGCTGGGCTGGCAACTTGACACCGTAAAAACTCCACTGCCAATCATGAGCGGACAAGTGATCCGCTGTGGCGACCCCTAACTGGGAAAAGCCGAAAGAAGAAGAAGAAGATTCTGTAGTGGTGTTTCTGGTTAGGAGTTGATGGCAAAGAGGTGCCAGCAAGTCAGAGGGCCAGGTATTCATAGCATACCACTGGGATATCTTCATCATTTTCAAAGGGAATGTGCAGATGAATGTGGATGTATTCAGATTAAGGAAGGATTACATTTCTCAGCCTCCATAATAAAGCTAATGCCACTTTGCTGGAAACGAGACTTTATCCAAAAGTTGAGTATCTGATTTAGGAGGTGCGACAGATTCTGTCACAGTCATGGAACATTATATTACTTGTCCTTGTCCAGATACTGAGATATGGTAGCTCATCAATTCTGTCATATATGTGTCTTGTGTACTTGGAAAGGTCTGCGACTGTGTATATGAGAATATATATATAATAACAAAAGAAGGCATAAAATTAATTTCCCCCCTCACCCAATTAATTCACTGAAACAAAGATACATGACTGGCAGAATGCAAGATGTACTGCCAACAGTAATTTATTTCATTTTTTTTTCCAGAAATAACTCTGAATTCTCCATTCCTATACCCAGTAACCACAATTTTTCTGTGGACAGAGGAGATTTCTGGCTGGACAAATAAAGAAAAAATGTATATCTTAATATATTTCAGCATGTTTCTAATGACAAAAAAATCTCCAATAATGACAACTGCAACCATAAAGTAACTCATTTCAGTTTCTTTCAAGCAGTACTTTAAAACTATATATTATCTGGTGATATCACTTCCATTATAAAGAAGCACTGGATTCTTCTTTTTAATGATGTTGTTTTTGGCAGATTTTATATGGTGGGTATATGTTATCTTTCAGTAGAGGGAGTTATATTTCTGATTATTTCATGCATGGTGGTTTTTATAACGGCTTTAAAAATAGTAAATGTACAGGAACCTAGGACAGTGTGCCTGTGGTGGGTATGTAGTTTGTCTCTTTGTTATAGTTTATTTTCTTCCTTTTTGTTATACATAGGCAACACTAAAATGCTGCACAGAGTGCAAAAAAAAAACCCTTCAAAAACACAGTGACCTCACTACAACAGACGTTTGCCTAAATGAAAGAAATAATGTCCACAGTAATGTACTTTATCTTAGTTCCAAAGGAGACATGCAAAAAAGCAATACCACTCCACTTTTAAAACTAGAACTACAATGGGGATGGTGTCTTGACTATTAAACAACTAATAGACTAGCTATCTATGCAACTGCATTTGACGTATAATCTGTGCAATGTGTCATCTGTTAGTTATGACTCCACAGTAACTATTGCATTATTTTTGCTTTCTTCATTTGCAGTCATTCTTTAGATATCTGATACACTATCCTTAATAGATATCTGATACACTATCCTTAATAGATATCTGATACACTATCCTTAATAGATATCTGATACACTATCCTTAACGACACCTTACTGTTACACCTTCTCTGCTTCATGGCAAACTTTTAAAAAACAAAATTATTTTTAGCAACATAAAATGTTTGGCATCATCAGAACTGTTTTGGTGATATATAATTCCTAAGAATCTAACTATTGTAGTCCATATTATGAAATTTGCAATGCCACTCTGTTCTTAAATATTTCTAACTCACATACCTGTCCACACAACTCAAAGCATGATTTACTATCAAGCTAACTGGATTAGACTAACTAGTCAAGTAACAATTAATCAAAAAATACATCAACTCAGCACAGTCCTTGACTAGTATACTAACTGAAATAACAGCTCATTACACATACACACATACAGTTACAAACACACACATGCACACACTTAAATTCTAGGACACAACATCATTCAAAACTCGACCATGCTAGAACATCCACTCAATCTAAAATATACTAACACAAACAACACACATTTCTAAAATGGGGAGTTCACCCCCACACTCCCTCCACCTCTTCCAAAAACATATACAACCAACTCGAAGACTGGACTTACCCTAGGGTAAGTACCACTGGGGGCATAGAATTACATACACACACACACACACACACAAACAAAATCAGCCCTGCTCACATGTGCATCTTGCAGAAAACCCATCTTTCACACAGTGTGCACCCAACATATGCTCACATACTGTCAGAATATCATTCCCTTGACCACTTCATTCTCCAGTCATGTAAACATGCTCTCATAATCATTCTCCAAACCACATATATATTTCCATAACTACATTCATAGGTTCATAGGTAGGTACTAGGCTATTGTCCCTGGGGCCTATATAAGCCTAGATAAAAAAGGTTCCCTAGCTTTCGCCACCCAAGAAAATAATTTTACTGTGCCCCTGTCAAGCAGTGCCACAGAAGTGATCCCCAGGGTGAATTTTTTATTTCCCATTCAGTCGTCAAGATTTTTCTTAAAGAGGGCCAAAGAGGAGCTTTGGTTGACATGAATAGGTAGTTTGTTCCAGAGTATAGGAAATCTATGGGACAGGAATCTATCCCTCCAGCATGTTCTGTTTATTGTGGTGACAAGGTTTAGGTCCCTGGAGCATGTGGTTCAGAGAAATTGGGATTTCTTTAAGTGTAGCATGTCCAACAGCTCTGGGTTTGACATAGCTTTGTATGTTAGGCAGAGATTTCCTCTGAGTAGGCGATATGCGATGGAGTAGAGCTGGAGTTTTCTGAGATGGTCTGCGTATGGCATCAGTTTGAAGCCGGTAATCTCACAAACAAATGAACAATTTTATACATGCAGTCTTCAGACCATTCATTCATGCAAGTACAAAGTTCAGACCATGGCCATAGATATTTCAAATTAATACAGTCAGCCACACATAGAAGTAGAGTAACAAAAATACACATACACAGCTTATATTCTTTCCAGCACACAAGTCCCATGCAATAATATCAATAACCACAGACATAACATTCTTACTGTTATGCTCCTACAAATGCACTTCCCATCTTTCTTTCTTTCGGCTTTTCTGGGTTAGGGGTCACCACAGTGGAACTCAGATCTGCTAATGACCGGCAGTGAATTTTTATGGTGCCGAGTTGTCAGCCCGACGCCCAGCCTTCAATGAAGGCACACCTATTTATGCACGCACCTACCTGCATGTCTTTAAACATCATTTGACTGTGGGGAGGACATGCAGATTCCACACAGAAGGCGCTCCAGCCGAGAATCGAATGGAAGAACCTCTTGCTGTGAGGTGAGAACACTAACCGCTGCACCACCATGGCACTACAAATGCACTCACCATAAAAGTAATGTCTTTCGGCTTTTCCCAGTTAGGGGTCACCACAGCGGAACTCCGGTCTGCTAATGATAGGCAGTTGATTTTTACGGTGCCGAGTTGCCAGCATGACGTCCAACATTCAAAGATGGCACACCCATTCACGCACGTACCTTCCTGCATGTCTTTAAATGTCACTCAACCAAGGGGAGGACATGCAGACTCCACACAGAAGGCGCTCCAGTCGAGAATCAAATGGGAGAACCTCTTGCTGTGAGGTGACAATGCTAACCACTGCACCACTGCGGCCCTATACCTGGAAAATATCTGTCACAGATATAATCACCCACATGCTTCCACAAGCAGGCATCACTGCAGCATATATAACCTCTGTTATATGGTAAAACACAGTTAGTATACAAGAGAGAAACTGATCTACAGTAGAGATTACCTGCAGATGCACACTCTCTGTGAGTATGTATACTTGACGAGTATGCAGCCATGACTTTTGGAAGTGGACTGCTTACTCACAGTTCTCACAATGTAAAATAGCTTTTTTATTTGAATTTTTTTCCCTTCAAAAAAGGTTGACTTTTTTACTCATAGTTTTGATATATATATATATATATATATATATATATATATATATATATATATATATATTTGATTACTCATTTATGATATTTTTAAAAATTCCTAGCATTTATGAATTTGTCCCAGGGAGAATAAGCTGATTATATCTCATTGCAGGTCTTCCTATGATTCTGGTGACATGCAATCCACATTTCAGTGAAAGCTGTTTGGATCATTATGTGAAGCAATAAGCAGCCATTGGCTAGTCTGAAACAAGGGACTGGTGCCTGCATCAAAACTGTAAGAATGTGGACAGACTTGTGAACAACATTGCAGGCAAGGGGAAAACATATTTTTTTCACTAAATAAATATTACTTTTTCTTAAATAAAATGCATTGTCACAGCTGCCAGACAGGTTGAAGAATGGGATATATTTTTCATAGTAAAGTATGTAGTTGAGATGTAAAGAGGGTGCAATGGATTGCACTTGATGTGTGTGATATGAGTTAGTTGATATGTATTACTGTGGCCATGTTTTGCATGTTAATTGATTTGATCACAATTAGATATCTGAGGTGTCTATAATCATGAAAGCACCATTGTTAGTGGACACATTCTGTATGTGAATGTGTGTGTGTTGTAGACCTGCAGGTGGTCTGGGGGTTGGGGGTAGCATTGAATGTATCCAACAGCAGAGGGCTAAAATATTTTACTGTGGCCATTATTTTTTAAGAAAATGCTTATTAATTTAACATATTTACAATATATACACAGAAAGGAAGAAATTCAACATCACCTACTATTATACAATGTTAGGAATACATTGAATCATCAAAGTAATCTTATACAATTAACACATTAAGAGGCTTGGTATTTCAAGAGCAACATTTCAAAGCTATCCCAACCATTAAAAGTCTTAGTATGATTTATAGATCTTATTCTGATCACTTCTTTTTCAGTTTTACACGGTATTGCTGTTAAATTTAAAAATATTTTGAATGTAGGAACTGAGTTTGATTTCCAGTTTTTGTAATAACTTTTTTAGCAACAGCCAAAAGACTCCAAAATATTTCTTGTTGGTTTGGCTTTTACAGCTATAGAAAATGTAGCATTCATTAGTTTAATTGTTCTAGTTAAAGAACAATTATCAGATCATAACCCCTTAAAAACATACTTATCTCTTCCCAATATACATTTAATGCTTCATAATGCATACATGTGTGTGCCCAATAAGCTTTTACATATTTACTACATGTGAAACAAACTGAAGAAGTAGTTTTCTAAACTTAGAGATTTTATAGGGATTAGCAAACATTCTATATATGTATTTCCACAGAAAAACTTTCCAGTATAAACTTGAAGAAGTTTGACTAAGTGATTAAGTTTTATTCATACTCTCTATTGAGTTTGTCACTCCACTATTATCTAAAAAGTTCCAGAATTTTGCATCAAAATTATTATTATTATTATTATTATTATTATTATTATTATTATTATTATTATTATTATTATTATATATAATTAGCTTATATAACATGAACAAGCTTCCATTGTAAGTCAATTTACCTTTGATTATAGCATTCATATGTTCATATAATGGGGAACAGAGTTATGTTTCATTTCAATCATATTATATACAAATTTAATTTCTTACTGAAGGATCCTACTAACTGAATCTAGAGGTGTGTGCAATGGGAAAGTGCAAACATTTCCAGTTTGATACTAATGGAGTTTTACAAACATATTTCTTAACTGTTTTAGAAATTATTTCATATATGCAGAGTATAAAAACCAAAATAATATAATTATTTTAATAAGTACTACTTGTTTAAAACTTTAGAACTGTTTGCATTTCCAGAACAATTTATTGAAATATTAAAAAATATTAAAAAAAATGTATAGAGACTCCAACGCATATGTTAAAATTAGATCTTACATTTCTCAAGGATTCACTTCAAACAAAGGAACAAATGTGGGGTATTCCTTCTCCCCTCTACTATTTGCATTAGTTATCAAACCCTTAGCTAGTAGTATAACAATCAATGAAAAAAATGATGGATTCTCAGTTGACATAGATTGTCAACCTAAAATGCAGCTTTTTGCAAATTATATTTTTCTAAGTATAGAAAATAATATATAAAAAATCTATTTTTTAATAAGAAGTAACACATCTTCAATTTTTTTTTCAAAATTATTATTTATAATATTACTCACATCTTGATAGATTTTTATTCCTAAGTATTTTAGCTTTTTTCTTTCCATTTATATGTATATGTATTTTTAAAATTGCTATCTAGTAATTGATTTAACAGTAAAGTTTCAGTTTTATTTTTATTAAATTTCAGCAGCGATACTTCATGAAAGTTTTCAATTTCCTCATCTGTTTCTTCGATTGAATAATTTAAATCTCCTATACTTTCCTCGGAATTTAATAAAATCCATGTAGGAATAGTGTAAGTCCTACATGGAAGATATCGTGGCTGTGTCTGCAGCTCCCCCTCTGCAGTGTGTCTTGCATATTAATGAAGGCGCACTACTGAGGCACAGCCATGTAACATGGTGAAAGAATTAGAGTAAACAGTGTGTTACAGTGTCCGGAGATGTATGTGTAACACACCCCCTGCACTGTCAAAGTGCAGAATAGTCAGTGTATGGCACTGAAAATAAAATGTAAATCATTTTGTGTGTGTGTGTGTGTGTGTGTGTGTGTGTGTGTGTGTGTGTGTGTGTGTGTGTGTGTGTGTGTGTTTGAGCAGCTTGGAGCAACACTTAGCAATGGACAAGTGCCAGACATCTAAAAATAGAAACCAATTATAAATGGAAAAGTCAAGTTTAAGCATAGCTGATATATATATATATATATATATATATATATATATGTATATGTATATATATATATATATATATATATATATATATATATATATATATATATATATATATATATATATATATATATATATATATATATATATATATATTTCACAAGGCTATGTAGCTGAATGGTAAGAGTGACAGCCTCCTTTGCAGTAGGTGTGGGGTTCAAATACACAGACTGCGTATTTTATAAATACACATTCTGGGAGTTATTTTAAATCCCGAAGAAATAATTGTGGGGTTACACAGACAGGTTACTAATATTTTTGTGCAAATACACATTTATGAAATGTACTAGTAAGCTCTGAATGTATTTTGTATGAATACACAGGCAGGTTATTCAGCATGTATGTTGCAAATACATGTAAGAGATGTATTTTAAACCACTGATGGAATATTGAATGTATGCAGAGACATTTTTGAAGTATTTATTTTGCAATTATATAGTTATGAAATGTGTAATGAAATCCTGCAGTGCTGCACCCAGCTCCGCTCCGCTAAGCATAGCTAAGCCTAGCCAAGCACTGCTTAAACAAGGAATGTTTTTGGAGTACTTAGCCAGTTTGTCCATTGCTCACCAGTAAAAGCCACTGCTAAGAACTGCCTGTTTGAACAGTACTTTGCCCAGCTAAGCTGGTTTGTTCACCGCTAAGCATTGCTAAGCATTTCCAGTTTAAGCACTGCTCGGCTGAGCTCAGCAGGTTTGCGCCGTGCTAATTGAAGCACTGCATTTTTAAAAATGGCCTAATGGCGACAAAGGACAGGAAACAGCCTTATTTAAGTACAACAGGTGGGAATACAGGCAGAATCTGTTGGAGTTTGATCTTGGCAGAGACTAATGCAGGAGTTGGAGAGGGTTTGTGCTTCATGGTGCAGCAGTGGGGCATTGTGGAGTCCAGGGTCATGGTTGGACTACTTGTGAAAGACGATGACATCCGGCTGCTGCAGGGCCAGTACCAGCATTCACAATATAAGTCGGTTGCCTGGGACTGACTGGCATGCGACCTCAGCAGTGCAACTGATATCCCCCACACACGTGAGCAGATATGCCACCATTTTGATAACCTGAAGCGTAGGAAGGGGGATCTCTTGGCCACTTGGATCCAAGATACCTGGGATGGCAATGTCCCACAAGTTTGTAAATATTGTTAGCATTGTTTTACAAAAAAATAATCTGCATGTGTCATAGACAGGTACACATACTGGTGTGTTTCTCAGGTCTATATTAGGTAAACAAAAGTTTATCTTACCGAACGCTAACATGAGCGAATGTCCCAGAACCTGAAACCGGAATTGTAAGATCACAGTACAGTGAAGATGGGAATATTTGCCCTTTCCTCACTGTAGTGCGATCTCAGAGTTGGAATATATATTTAGCGGGGAGTGTGGGGGGTGCAGCTCCCCACAATTGCAGTTTCAAGTTCCGGGATTTTCGATAATGTCAGCGTTTGGTTCTAATATAGACCCTGTTTCTCTCCCCACACCTGCAGAGGAGAGAGCTAACAACCTTGAGGCCCATACAGGTTGCATGGCCAGGTTGCACCGAGAATGTGGTGAGTACAGATGTATCTTACAATCTATAGTCATATAAACAAGACAGAGTACATTAATAACTGCCAGCATATTTTGAGTGTATTACAATGAATGTGGTGATAGACCTGGACTGATATAACTGAGTAATGCCATGTACAGTTAAATAATGATGAAAGCATGATACCTGATAATGTTAAGGAAAAAAAGTTTCTACTGCTGCATTAATAATGTTAAGGAAATAAACATTTCTACTGCATTCATAATGCCAAGGAAATAACATTCACCTGCATTCATAATGTTAAGGAAATAAAGTTTCTACTTCATTAATTATGGAATTACAGCTGTATTGCAACACCTGCATTATAGGAAGGTTCCATCAATAAATACTGTTACATGTATACCAATCACTGCATGATATCACCCCCAATAAAGCTGTGCTGAGTAATATGTGTGCAGTTTGTGCTGTTGGTCATGAAATTGAGTAATAGAACTGCTGTGATATAAAAACAGGAATAATATCACTAAGTGACTGAAGAGTTAGCTAATAAAGAAGTGTTTTGCTAAACTGTAGATGTGGAGCTGTACTACAAGATATAATGCATTATGATATTTGTTCTGCACTAAGATTTGAACCTAGAATAGGAATGGCCAAGGTATATAGTGTATATCTCAGGATTGTCTTGTGTAACCATTGCATTTCAGCTATATTCATTCCTGATCTTAGTTACGCTGCTGTAGGCAAGTATGAAACTGCAATAGCTATAGACTGCAAATATACCATCTGCAACTGTATATGGGTCAGATAGCCAACCCAGCACTCTGTTGTGATCTGCACACATCACACATAGTTCCACCCACTAGAGGTTGTCTACACCTGCATTTCTTGTATTAATGCACAATTCACCTACTATCTCTGTCATGCATGAATCTCATGCATGTGTGTTCAAGTGTCACTGCAGTCTTGTATAACACTCTACCTCTATTACCAGGTTGCAGTTTGTTACCAGGTGATCTCTAGGCACATAGTCAATCAGAATTGAGCAGTGGCTCAGTAGCTCAGTTCGATAAATACTTGGTATGATATACATGTTGCCACACACAGACCAGGGTTCAAATCCAGAGACAAGTACTACAAAATATTTAAAGAAACAGTTATGTATTGTTCACAGATGCTCTACCCACAGGAATTATAGGTAAATAAATGGCTGTAGTAGCTGCTCAAGTGGGTTACTAATTTGTGTGTCCAAATGTACCAGAGTGTTAACAGCATTGCTCAGCAAAGTAATAAGACATCAGCATATAAAAAGTCAACAAGTACAATACTAATGCAGGTTAATAAAACAAATACAACTGTTTAATCTTGGTATAGCTGTATGCCTGGTGTGCCCGTGAGTGTCTGTTCATAGTCTAATCCCATGCCTGCCAAAGACAGCATGATAAGCATAACATCTCTGTACTGTGCATGATACATGTCTCTCAAGTGTCTCACTGTCATGGACTGTCATCACTGTTGCCAATTCCCTTGGACACCGATTTAACATACACTTGATTTATGTCAATAGCACAGTCACACTACATCAGTTCACAATACACCTTGGTGCTCATATATGTTCCCCTGACATGTAATAGTCCCTGTAGTTGTGCACCTGTTGGTGTTAAAACTTGGCTCATACTGTCCCATGTGGATAGCTTTAGAGGTATGCAGGTGCTACAGAAGCTATAGGACACTTTTATATATAAAGTATGGGCAGACCTGTAGATAT
Source organism: Protopterus annectens (assembly GCF_019279795.1). Classification (NCBI taxonomy): domain Eukaryota; kingdom Metazoa; phylum Chordata; order Ceratodontiformes; family Protopteridae; genus Protopterus; species Protopterus annectens. Next base: position 1,015,179,698 of record NC_056734.1, on the reverse strand, counting down.
ATCAGAGTACTGTTGCAAACAATTTATCCTATTCTGGCAGTAATGGAATGTCTTTATTTCTCCCTACACCCCTTATCTGCATAATAATTTATTATTGTTATACATCAAGTATGGCTTACTTTTAATATATGTTGTTCTCAAAACGTTATGTTGGGCTTTGTGTTTTATTATTGTTATATATTACAATGGTTGCATACCAACATACCTTGTTGAATTACCTATGTTGTTGGTCTTTTGTCGTAACTGCTACTGGCATGCTGTTACAATACTATTATACCACTTATTGTTGTGTTCCATATGCTATGCAAAGTTATGTTAATGAGTTAATTGGAACAACCTGGCATGCTGTTATAACTAACGTTTAAATGTTCTGTTCATTAGTAACATATACAGTTTGAAAACAATACAACACCATAGTTCGACTTGGTAGACTGGTTCTCACAGATCAACCTACCCTACCTCAAATGGCTGTGGCACTGGGTCCAAGCACATCTCGGACCTAACGTGGAGCTGCCCCCTGTGCCGGTCATGCACCACCTATGGGTGGAACCAACTCAGGGAGCGGGCACGGAGAGGGAGTTATTTATTTATTTTATATTATTTTATTTTACATTTGTTGACTGGGGGTGTCTGACTGGGCCAGAGGCCCTTTTTCAATAGAGACCCAGGGAGAAACACACCACACAGAAAGACAACTACATATACATTTGGGTGGAGTATAGTGACAGCTACCAAGCATGGTGTGCAGGATCATGCAGCAAGGGTTTCTCGATTGACTGCACTGGGTTGAGGGCAGACTGTCCCACCTTGAGGGGCAGGCTGGCCCCACTGCCCAGCCCCCAGCGCAGCCACCTTCAAGGCAGTGAGGGAGCAGTGTTGACTGCCTTTGGGTGGAGAGCACAGTTTCACTGCTACTGTCTGGGGCACATGGCTCTTAAATTCCTAAACACTCTCCCCATCCAAGGTGTTTACTCCCTCATGTGTCATACATTGCCCCTGTATGCTGTCTTGTCTGTTTGCAAATGCAACCTCTCTTACCCATATTACCTCCCCACACATACCTATATCCCTTCTCCAACATTCCACTCTCCTTAAAAAAAAAGGGCATCTGTCCCACAAAAAAAAAAAATATTGCCGCATACATAGCCCTCCATTTTGCCTCCATGTACACTGCCCACAATCAATCATTACAGCAATTAATCAACACAGTTATGTTGTCCACACCCCTCTTTCTGGGATGTGACACTCCAAATTCCAAATTGTCTACAACCTGCACATCTGTTACTGTACAAGAAATGGAGAGCTATGGTCCTTTCCTACATCAATCCTGCACATCCCTACCTGCCTTTCACGTTGTTTTTTCCCCCTGCTTGTCCACATTTCACCACTTTCCTATTGCCTCATTTTTCTTTTCTTTTTTTGGAAATAGCGCGGGTTTAAGCAGAGATAAGTGGTGCATCATGCAAACCCGTGTAAACCAGCTTAAAACTGATTTAATCACCTTCTGTAATTCTGATATTGTTAAGCACATCAGCAAAATGATCACCCCAGCAAGGCTCAAACCCAGGACCCTACCAATTACGGTATAGTGCATTAACCCACTAGGCAGCGCTCACTGCTGACATTTAATAGGTGTTTCTATAAACATATTCTGAGTATCCCCAGGACCCTAACAACTACAGCATAGTGCATTAGCCCACTAGGCCATTCAGCCCTGAAGTACAACAGCTGTTTCCATAAATATATCCTGAGCGCCAGTGACAGACTGCTTGTACATATGATGGAAAAAATTACAGCATACTTGGGACTGTGATGCAGACACCAAACCAGTACACAGACAAATAAATGTTGATGGATGTACGTAAGATCTAGGATGTCAGGTAGAGCTGACAACTGCACAGACTGTTGCAGAATGTTCACATGGACATTCTGTAACATTGGACATGTCACAAAACCTTTTTTGAAGTACTGGCAAGTCAATACAGATTAAGATTAGAAAATCATGGCAGACAGTTTAGTGTCTCATGTCATACCCATCCAAACACACATGCTCATGCCTATCCTGTGTAACAGACTGTATGCATATGCATATGTCTTGCAAATACACCTGCTATACTATTGACTCAGCAGCTCAATCATTTACATTTCTAGCATGCTTTACATTTTGCCACCCAAAGTCCTGGCTTCCATTCCAGTCTGTTGTATGTCAAGTATGTGCTTGTCAGTACAACAAATAACTGACTGAGCCCTGCAATTTTAAGCAGAACTAATAGCTGCTACTGCAATCACTGCCACCCATATTAGCACATCAAAGGCCTGTAGATTGGGACACAATTCACAAATATGTATAGGTGTCTTAAATGTTGTCTACTACTCTCTGGATGGCACTATTGCATAACATATGTACCTGAGGTAAATACTTCACCTGGACTGTTATGGGTACCCTCACCCTGGCTATGCTGTGACAACAGAGCTGACACTGCTCCCTCATTGACATATACAGCTTGCTGTCCCAAAATGTGTTCACAATCCCCAGTATGAATCCTGGGCAGAATGCAGCAGCTGCAGCCTGCAACATATGCAACAGTATGTTCAGCTACCTTCTATAGACCTACCATACTTCCCAAACACCTAGAACAGGGGATCCACACAACACCCATACATAAAGGGGTGAGGGGATGGTCAAGTGACAGGGACATGTGTCACAGTCTTCCCCTGCAAACATAGCTGATAGACCTGCAGCTATTGCAGCATCATGCACATTCTAATGCAAATGATGTATGACACTCACATCTGTCTGTCCCCTTACTGACTTCAAACCACATTGTTAAACAGTAAAATGCCACATAATCAGTAAGTCTGTTCACAATGGCTCAACATAGCATGTTAAACTGTGGGCATACCACATAAATCCAGACAGTGGACAGTATTTTTGATTATCCTGTGTGATGTTGTAGTCCCCACACCTCAATAATGTACATCTCACAGGCCAGGAAAAGGGGCAAGGCCTACATGAAGGCCTTAAATATAGCACTATGGTGCCATGCCATTGGTTAATGAAAATGCATCCCAGCTATTCTGGATGCAATTAGCAAGTGTGAGCCACAGATTGCTGCACAGGCAATCACCTATTCATGATTATTACCTAGAAAAGGCAAGCTGCTGCCTATGGTAAACAGGTCTGTGACTTTCTTTATGAAGGCAGACTATGAAAACATAAACATTATACTACAAGATTTCTGCACATAAAGGAGAACAGCACAATACCAGGTATGTAATAGAAGTGCCCATGTAATGGGGTGTAGATGGGAGGATGCAGTTATGGGAAATAGGGATTACAACAGTAGTTCTGTAGTACATATCTTGGAATGACATGTTGCTGTTAGTCAACAGTCCAGAACTTGCAGGCTTCCCTTTTGGCTCTGTCTGCTGTTACATAGATCACAGCTCTGGCCATCTGAGTCCCTCCAACAATGGTCAGCTCACGTATGAATGCTACTGGATTGTGTTTTACACAATAGTGACAGTAAATACTGGTGGCTACAGCTGGCATATCACATGATGTACTGTCAGTCAGCTCCTCTCAATCTGTGAATGTCACACAGGCATACTTCAAACACTATCCAGGTGTCCCTGAATGTTCCTGATGTACTCTGGCTAGGTCACCATGTACTCCACACCCATATCTCATTGCTTGACAGCTATGCCTAGCATACCTGCTGACTCCCTACAGAAGGACTGCAGGTTATAGCCAGTAGGAACGGCCTCAGCAACAGAGTGTACATATCAAGCATGCAATATAAGGTAATGAATGCAGTACCTGATATGAATGTACCATAACTGTTTCCTGAGGGGTCTGGCATGTGACAGCCAGATTCCCCACAGTCTGGGAGCAACCGTTATGCATTGTCATAATGTTTGGCAGACATTCACATTTGTCTGGCAGAGGATCCACATATATTAAGCACATGTACACATTCTGCAAACATATGTTAATGTATCAAGTTACAGACATTATTGCGCAACCATTTATCCAGATACTAAAGCACTTGTTCTCTGAATGTTGTGGTAGCTACAAGCTGAGCAGAGCAATCCTAACAGCAAGTATTGGGAGTTCAGCATGAGGTATCTCTAGACATAACCAGGCATACTTGTTGAAGTAGTAATGGATGTTTCACTGGACCTCTTCCTTGTCAAATGAGTTTGGCACACCATCAGTAGGAGGTACCCTGGGAAAAAACTTTATTCAATACCACCTTTAATGGTTCTTCTCAAACTTGTGAGGCATTGAGTACTACTGGACTTTAACTTCTAAGCTATATTACACAAAATGACTATAAATCCATTTGCATTTGTATTTGTGATCTCATCCTTTCTGCCACTGCCTTAAGCACATGGCTGAAGATGAGGATCGGGACTTTGACTAGCCTTGTAAACTGACAACTTTATCATATGACACATTTGTAATTTCCTTTCCGCAATATGATGCAAGGTATTCAGTGTGGTATCACAGCTCATATCCCTCCCCTGATCAATATCCTGATACCATCTTACCTACATGTGAAAACAAGACACAAGAGAATAATTTCTTCTGGTTTGGAAGTGCTGATGTTCATCATGAACACTGCACATTAAGCAGCCAACCATGTCAGTGCATGCCAGAAAGTAGTCACTTAAGGCCAAAGGGACAAGAGCTCATCCTGGGTTTATAACCTTATTGTGGGAGAGGGGTTTGCATGCCACTGAGGTACTTGGTTTAAGAGGAAGAATCAGACAAACACCAATCCAGAAAACATGACTGCCATGATGATTCATTTATAGAGTTTAAAAATTCATCCATTGTAGAAATACAAAGGTGCATACTTGAAGCCAGTGCTGGGACAGCTTTTTTGCCAATGATTGGATTAGGCTGATAGCCCACATTGTCTGTTTAGGCTCAGCCTGTAAACATTTCAAGAAACTCTCAGATGATTTCAATACTTACTGGGTGATAGGTGAAATAAGGTTCAGTTCCAGTCAGGTGAGATACAGTAGCAGTATGGATTACAACAGACTACACTCAGGTAAGGTATTCTTTTACCTAGGACATTGAATGCCTCTTGACTGCTAGAGAAGCAGATAGAGTTTTGGAAGGAAGTTGAACATTACCAGAAAGATATAGCTTTTCATCTTCACAAAGCCAGTACTGCAACCTGACCTTTTCATAAGATAGTGGTTTCACCCTCTCTCTCGCTCTCTCACTCTCTCTTTCTCTCCTATTATAGAGTTGCCCTCATATATATTGTTACTTTCTATTCTGTTTTTGATATGCACAACTTTCTGCCTCTCTGTTCTCTCTCTTTTTTTCTTCTTTGTAAATTATTTCACTGGGGTAGTACCTGTAAATTGTTAGTTGGGATCAGTATACCACTCCTATAATCAAATATAAAAAATTTAATAATAATAATAATAATAATAATAATAACAATAATGAATCAAAGAGGGCAGCAGCTGCTGTTGTTACAAAGTCAAGGCCTGGTTTTGGTAAAAATTTAATAGGTCATGAAAAATTACTTCAAAAGACCATAAATTGTCTTTGGCAAGTCATCTTCTAACTGAGAAGCAGATGCAGCGCATCCCTTTGACTTTGATCATGACTGGTGGCAATGTTGGGAGGCGGAGTGAGCACATTGTTAAGCTACTGGACTGAGTCAACATGCCCTCTTTTAAGGAGTCAGTGCTAGAGGCAGCTAATGCTTTGGATCTATTTTCATGGATGAGATCACTGTATATGTTTTATTTATGTCAATAAGAAAAAAATATTATCCTTACTAACACCCTCCCTTCAAATCCTTAGTTACCCTACTACTAACATGCCTCCCTCCATATGCCCATAGTACTTGGGACTCAGATGGATTAGGTTGTAAGGTTAGGAGTGTAAGGTTCTTAGTGGTCATTAGCCTAGTAGCAACCTATGAACCTGCAGTGGAATCTTGGGTTACATCCTTAGACTTCCTAGGAATTCTTACATCACTATCCAGAAAATGAGGCACCATCCAATACCAATGCCTCTCATTTAGAAGATACTATGCAAATTATTTCTTGGCTGAAAGCCATTGATAGAAGTACTTGTCCTTCACCGATATTAGAGAGGTCATAGCAGTATGCCATTATGGACTCTTTATGTACTGTGGATGCGCAGATGACCTAAGACTTTGTAAGTAGAAATGCTTTATGTGAGGTACTGCACAACTACTAGGCATAACAGCTTCTGCTGCATGCTGATTGGTCCCTCTGTTTATGGAGTAAGAGTTGTGACCACATTGTCAGAATTAGATCAAGTACATTCTAGGTGGGAAAAGGATTCTGAAAGGTGTTTATCACATCACCATGTTCATGATTTTCAAGGACAGGATATTAAGAAACTGACAAGGGTTGAGGAATATCTAATTAGGGGAGGTAACGGATGCTTCTTTGTATATGTCAACCAAGCAACCCTAACCTATTTAATGCTTTTCCTAGCACTTAAGCTATGATTTGGATAACAAATGATTCACTAAAACTGCTACTAAATTATACAAATGTTTATGAGCTGCTTTACTATTATCAGTTTATGCTAAATAAATGCAAATGATATGTTAAAATGTCAGACTATTATAATTTTATGTTAAATTGTCAAACTTTTTAGTCCTTAAATGTTTAATAAAACTTATTCAAGTTAAACTGGTGCATTTTGATATTTTTATTATCTTCAACATAGGTAGTTAAATTCTGAATCTGCATTTGATTTACTCTTAAATAATCAAATCAGAAATACCTGTTGTCTCATATATTTCCCCTTTACCCATCTGCAATTAAGAATGCATTAATTATTTAAGCAATAACCGATGATGTGGTGTGGTATATTGAAGATTTACCCACGGTTGGTGTGGTTTAATCACAAGGGCAAAGCCCGAGTGATTAAACAAAGTCAACCGTGGGTAAATCTTCAATATACCACACCACGGAGTCTGTTATTGCTATTATACAATGACATTATTTAAGAAAAAAAAAACGTATTTTTCTTAAATAACATCTTTGTATAATGGCTGATTGCTGTTCTTCCGCTGGTTGTGGTATACTGATTCTGCTTTTTGATGTACTGCGCATGCGTATGGAACTTGCGTTCCCATGCATACCCAGTACATCAAGGCTTTGAAATGGAAGCAACAGAGAAAAGAAAATCTCAGTTGCTCTGTTTTCTCTCTTTTTATTAATTGTACAAAAAAAATATTTGGGGGCAGTTTATACCAAATGAAAAAAGTCCGGGTGACCGGACCTTTTCCATTGGTATATTGTGGGATTTACAATGGGCACGCTGGTTGAGCTGGCCAGTCAGCATGCACGTTTTAGAATATTAATAGGGAGGAATTGTATAATTAATGTTTCATCAGTTTGAAATATTCTTGTAGCTGTTTTAATTATTAATAATTTAGTTGAGATATTGAGCTATAATTTATTTCCTTGTAGATGAGTGCATTGTATCAACATTTGAAGAAAATCTTTTTGAGAAATGTAAGATATTTGTACTGGACATAACATGTTAATTCATCTATCATGGCTAATAAACACGTGAGAAAAAGAATGCATTAGTGTTTCAAAGTAAACATGTTATCCCACAAAACACCACATAGACTTGCTAGCGGATATTAGCTATTGACAGTCTAATTTATATTATAGTGAAACATTAAATATCTCTCAACTATGATTTTAGTTCCAATGGACTAAATAATGTCACTTTTCATTTAAGAACCTCACCCTCACTTCCTAAGCTGAATATTTTGTATTTATAATATAGTACAGTGACTGCCTTGTACCTTACAACTTGTCTGTTTCCTTTCCTAAGGTGATATTAGTATCAGGTACAGGGTATGAATGGAATAATCTTAGTACCAGGCACATGGTAGGAATGTGTTATTGTACACTGTACAGCAAATTAGGTGGGTTTACAAATTGGCCTGGTCGGCTGCAGTGGTGCAGCGGTTAGCATTGTCGCCTCACAGCAAGAGGTTCTCTTGTTAAATTCTCAGCTGGGGTGCCTTCTATGCGGAGTCTGCATGTCCTCCCTGTGGTCGCGTGGGCTTCCTCCAGGTGCTCCGGTTTCCTCCCACATCCCAAAGACATGCTGTAGGTGGATTGGACACTCTAAATTGGCCCTAGGTGTGAGTGTGTGTGTGTGCCTTCTGTGGAAGGTTGGGTGCCGGGCTGGCAACTCAACACTGTAAAACTCCACTGCCAATCATAAGCGGACAGGTGGTCCGCTGTGGCGACCCCTAACCGGGAAAAGCCGAAAGAAGAAGAAGAATTTACTGATGATGATTGTATAACAGATAAAGAACTATGGCCTTGTTAATTATATGCTATGATTGTTTAATTTTATTATTTATGTATTTGAACATAATTCTAACAAGGAAAGCAAGTGTATGATTGCTAGTTTTGATTTATTCATAAAGTCCATTGCTCACTTTATGAATCATCCTTGTTTTACAACTAGTTTAATTTCCAGTTATACTCCTCGTGTTAAAGCAGCAAATGATTTTACAAAAAATTATAATTATATTCTATTATTAAGTGTGTCTAGTGGGGTAGGATGTAGTAGTCAAAGACTAGCTCTCCTAATCTGTGGAAAGATGAGAGGAAAAAAAAGTATCTGGGTGACCTCTGGTGGAGACCAGGAGCCTCTCAATATATCTCAGGATTAACAAAGGGGAGATGATGAAGTCCTGACAGTATTCTAGCTACCTCTACAATTAGAGAAATCGATCCGTCAGCAGTACGTATGATGGATTTCAGGAATCACATCCATCACTCCCCAGGAAGTCCCTTGCTGCCCTGGTCTAAACAATGAGTACTGTTGGAGTTGTCTTTCCCAAGACCCACCCAGCAAAGGGTTATATCCTGGGTATTCAGCATGGAAAAAATGGAAAAATGAGGAGTAGGTGAACATGATGGCAGGTATGGGAATGAGATGAGGAGGGATTAAACAATTGCTGACTGTATTTTAGTTTCACTGTTTACAAAGAGATTCTCTTTAAACACACCCACAAAATGATTCCATAAGTACTGAGCAATGATTGAGATATATCAACACAGCATTCTGGATAAAGAAAACAACAGGCTACCTTAGAAGATCAGGTTCTTACTTATGTTATTGTTTCACAAATACATGGTCACATATCTTAATTTTCAAAGTAAGATGTTCTACCTGCAAGATATACTCAATAAACTGTATTTCTAGGAGGTAAGGATTTCCTACTTATGCATTTAGTATGGAAATACAGTAGTTTATACATTACTTTAGGTAATATGATATCGTAGGCAGGAATTTCATAATGTTATGGAAGTAGGTTTTGGCTCCAAAAAAAATTTCAGGTGGCCATTCTTATCAACAAAATACAATGCAGAAGCGAGAAGCATCACAGTTTTAGCATAAAAACTTCACAATGCCTCTCACTGTGAAACCCTCATTCAATACATTGATGATTCCACCATAATTTATACTGCTAAATCACTACCAGAACTACTTTCAAAAGCTCAACAGTCCTTTACTGCAGTCAAATCTTGGTTAAGAAATGCCAGACTCTTTCTTAATCCAAAGAAGACTAAACTCGTACTCTTTCACCCCCAAAACACCTCTCCATCACTTATCATTTCTACATCTATACATCTGACAGCACTGTCATATAAATAGTGCAGGAAACCAAACTTCTAGGAGTTATCATTGCCAATAAACTTTTATCCGACTCCCATATACAGCAAAATGTAAAAAAAAAACTTATCAAAATCTGGGACTGTTATGTAGAAACAAACATTTCTTTATTGCAGCAACCAAAACTACCCTTGCAAAAACATTTTTACTTCCCACCCTTCTTTACAGTGCTCCTATCCTAAAAAACTTATACCCTGTCCCTAAGCAAGATGAAACAGTGCTACGACAAAGTTGCAAATTTTGCCAAAAATGCTAACTTTCACACACACCACTATAAACTGTTACCAGAACTAAACTGGCTTGAACTCCCCAACTAACTTGCCTTTATTCAGCTATCCACCTTGCACAACCTATTTCCTAGCCTACTGCCTGCCCTGCACTAGCCAGTCTAGTCACACCTTACACACCAAATCGATCCCTATAATCAAAAGACAAACATCTCTTAGCTATCTCAAAACCTGCAAGAGAACCAGGTCACTCGCTGTATTCATACTCTGTCTCTATATTATGGAATTCACTACCTCTAGCTACCAGGTCTATGCCTGGCCTAACCCATTTCAAAGCCTCTTTAAAAAAATCATCTCAAAAATACATGTCTCTGCTACTGCATAAAGCCTGCCTAATGCTCAGCTCTTCCTTTTTGTCCACATTTGTGTAATCCTCCTCTTCTGTCACATTTCACTCTCTCACAGTCTGCAAGATCCTAAGGCTCTCCTGACTCCTTCTCTGTTTCTATACCATATCCATAAACTACTGCCCAGACTGTAATGCCTCTCTTCTTCTTAACTCTCTCACTATCTTTCTGCATCACTAACTGTCTGGCTATTATTTTCCTAACTGAAACCATCATTCTATTTTTGTACTATAACAGTCAGTGTCATACACTGCACTACCTATATACTAGTTTTGGACACTATCTATTCATTAGCTATGTATATGGTGAGAGTGACTATTACTGTCTATAATGTTTTAACTCTATAGAATTGTCTAGATGAGTAGTATATATTGTAATATCTTATAACATAGTTTATGTTCTCTCAACTTATCTGTGTATTGTATTTCTAATGTCATTTGTATTGTTTTGGATTATACATTATTTGTATTGTACTGTATGTTAGAGCTTTTCTCCCCAGGCCTCTGCTAGAAACAGGTTCTGTAGACACAGTCAGACCACCCCAGTAACCAAATGTGAAATAAAATAAAATAATAAATAAATTACCATTTGGCCCTGTATGTGTTATGTAAGTTATGCCCAACTTCAAGCATTTGTTACTTTCACTTGCTTCAGAACTGACTAATACTCCCAAGTAGTATATCATTATTACTCAGTCAACGTTAACTGATATGTCATTTGCATGATAACCTATTACTGCAAACAAAGCATTTCAGACAAGCAAAGAACCACATAACTTAAAAAAAAAAAAAGTTTCTAAGTTCTTCCTCAGTTTGGCGAGTATTTTATCTTACATCTGCCTATGTTCTAGACTTTTATTTTGCTTTATTGTATGTGAAATCCCATTTGTTTCCAAACTGGTTCTGATTGGATTGCTTGTTTTCATTATTTTGCTCAGAGCTTTTGAACGTTTTTTAAAACAATTAAAAAATTATCAATACATAATGTAATTTCCAGATTGAAAAATGCTGAACTAAATCACAACATTTCTTTGAATGTGTCCAGACTCTGCACAGCATCTTGTACCAAACAAAACGGTTCTAGAATTTGTGATATATCTTTCCTGTTCCTGTACCACATTTATCAGATTCTGTGGAAACTGCGTATAAAGTAAATGTGAAGTAGAAATATAGGGTTGACAGCCAAGAGAGATATCTGTATTTTGGTGTTCTTTTCATACCTCATGGGCAGAGAAAATAAACCAAAGCATGTTGCCATTGGAGGTATTACATTGAAGACTACAATGATTATCACTCCCTATATTTATAAATAGGAAGGGGTGTGTCTACAGAGGCATGTGATCTGTTTATCTCTGAAAAACATGCCTTGATTTTAAATTATGGAGGACAATTATGAAAGCCTTAATAAGATCAATCAAAAAGCCACAAATGTATATGGTGATATTTAAAGTTCATTCTTCTTCTTCTTCTTTCGGCTTTTCCCGGTTAGGGGTCGCGATAGCGGATCACCTGTCCGCTCATAATATTTAAAGTTCATTATATTTTTTTATTTAAATGTCACAGTCTGTGCAAGTAGGAGCACAGTTTGGGAATTCGACACACAGTTCAAAAGATGAGGACAATGATGAGGTAAAGGCAGATTAGTTCAAATCAGTGAAAGTGTGGGGTCCGGTGTCATTCTGCGTTATTGTAAAGAATGTTACCAGGCATCTTTTGTTTTCAAACCCATAACGAATCTGCTATCGTCAGCAGATCTCAGCAATCCCAGAAAGAATTATGAATGACATAGGATGCATTATTTTCATCACTCTACTCTTTGTGCTATTGGGTGATGTACTCAGTAGATTTATCACATAAAAAATGACTGATGTCTTAGCATTCCTTTAGCTTCACCCTTAATATAAAACCTTGCTATTGGAGTTTATTGGGGATTGAATTAAGGGTCCATTTAGTCTTTGATGTTTTTCTTGATACTTTTCTTGGCTCTATTTTCTATATATAATGACTGGCTAAGTCCATATTCTGTTTCTGGAATTGTTTGATAATTGTTAGGAGGCAGCGCAAAAGAATATATTCAAGGATCTTCCTTGAAACTGACATCAAAACAATGCCTCATTAACACAGTTAATACATTGGGAGGGGATTCAGTAAAGCCTACATCGAGTGATTTTCTGTGTAGGCAGAGTGGCATTGAGCTAACATGGAAATTAGCAGCCGTGCGATCCAGTAAACAGAGTAGAGGGATATGCATGAGCGTGTGGACACAGAAGCATCTGTGGCATGCAAATCACCTCATAAGCAAGTGAACTGCATGCAAATGAGGGTGTTTTGTGATCTGGGAAGCAGATAGGTATTCGTGCACAACCCATGTTGGTGTTATAAGTTTACACGGAACATTTCCATGTACAGAAATGTAAAAATTGCTCAGGGGGTGTAAAAGCCCAATTAGAAAGTCAGAAATGTTATAGTAGGTATAGATATGTGCAAAACTATGCCCTGTGTCTCTAACAAATAATGCAAAATAATAAAAAAAAATGTTTTTTTTAATAGCCATATGATGTTTGCACAGCACGCAGTAGTGCGCAAACATGCCATTATGCAAAAAAAAAAAGTATATATATATATATATATATATATATATATATATATATATATATGTGAAAAATTAAAAAAAAGACATAAGTGAGAATAATGCAATGAAAAGGGGGTGTTTCACTATATATTTAAGCAGATTGGAGCTCACCAGCAGCAGTTTGCACACCGCTCAGCTCAGCTAAGCAAGGGGGTATTTCCAGTGCTGCTAAGCATTGTTTAGCTGCAGCGCACATGTTATAGCTGATATATGCTATGCTGAGCATGCCCATGCATGTGGGTGTGTCCAGACTGCTAAGTATTGTTTAGACTAGAGCCATGGGTTTGCATGCCGCACAACAGTGCTTAGCAGGCAAGGCAGTTAAAAAAAAGAAATAGCCTGGGAAAGCCAGTCATGTATAAATTACTGATAAGACCTGTTCCACTGACACTGAGACATTCCAAACTCTCAATGATGTACCTGGCAGGTGGAATGCATCATAGTTAGCCAATGCTCAGGCTGCATCTGCAGCACACCACTATAAACTATGCATTCACCCTTCAGTCTGATTTTTCCCACATACTCTGCACCACTGGAGTACACACATGGGAATTTTAACTGACAAAATGCTAGGGGCTGCTGCTGCTCTACTACATCTGTATGTGCTAGAGGCTGAGGTAAGTGCTGATGCTGATGCTGACAATAGGCATAGACTGAGAAGGAGAAGAGTTTTCAGGCCCAGGGTAACATTCCAGGAGCTACATGAGCTGGAGATTGTAGACCGCTACAGGGAGGACAGAGACATACTACAAGAAATCACTGAGCTTTACCGCCCTCAACTCAGACCCAGAGCCAACAGAGGGGAATCCATCCCAGTGGAAACAAAGGTATGTGTAACACTTAGAATACTAGCTAGAGGTACTTTTCAAAGACCAACTGGGGACATGATGGGGGTCTCACAGGCATCTACATCCAGGGTACACCACCAGTTCCTGGCTGCCATGCAAACCCATGTCAGTGAGCACATTTATTTACCCCACACCCCTGAATAGAGGGCCAGCAGTATGCTTCTCTTCTACCATGTAGCACACTACCCTGAGGCACTGGGTGCCATAGAATGCACTCATGTATACATCAAATCCCACCCAGTGAGGAGAGTAGAGTCTACCTCAACCATAAGGGGTATCACTCCATCAGCTGCCAGGTCATGTGCAATGCCCAGGACATTATCATGAGTGTGTATGCTGGCAGCTCTGGCAGTTAACACGGCTCCAATATCTGGCAGCCATCACAGCTCTACCAGATGCTGACTACATACTGAAACTGTAGATGATGACACCCATCAGAAATGCATACACATCTATCAAAGTATGCCATAATGAAGCACACATACAAAAAGTAGGCACATCATAGAGTGTGTGTTTTGTTTGTTCAAGTCATGGTCCCACTGCCTTGATATATCTGGCAGATCCCTGCAGTACTCTTCAGCCACATGTGCACAGATATTCACAGTATAATCCACAATATAATCCTGCAGAAACAGCTGCGGCAGGGTCATCACAGGGAAGGAACACACAGCCCTCCACCAGTGCCAAGGTCCCCAAAGCTACACCTACAGGGGGACTTGGAGGTGGAACACCCTGACCCTGTCCCTGTAGGCTACGTAGGCATGCCGAGTATGCCCTTGCCTTGACAAAGAGGTAACGCATAGCACATGCACTGAAAACCTAGGGTCCTAGGGACTGACACCTCACTCTGACTTACATACATAGTAGAAAGGATGCCAGCCACACCACATAACCTGTACCTTAACATGTATTGGCTGTGTACTGTGTGCATCTGACAGAGTCAGCCCAAAAGCACTGTTATCTCAATTACTGCATTCATAAGGTAAGTCACTCTCCTTTACAACAAATGTATGGGATACTAGACTATTGTAGCATATGTATGGACCTGCTGCATGTGTGCAAGGGAATAGAGTGGGCTACTGGACTACCTGTTGAGAACTAACAGCTATGTGGGACAACAGGAACTCTCTGTCAAATACTGGCTGCCCCATAATATGCAGTAGGCCACAAGACAGCAATACCCACTGCAGTATGAGAGGGAAATGACAAGCAGCAGGGTCATAGGACAGAAACATGGCTGCCAATGCTAGAGTCTTCTACCCCCAACACAGCCATGTTCCCATACAACTGCAGAAACAGTATGTTTGCAAGATTATACCAGCAGACCACACAATCCCAGGGCTGTCCCAAACAACCTGGTGACATGTTTTATTTCCACAATATGCAGGGGTCAAAGTATATGTCTGTCTGATGTTGACAGTGTCAGGAATGAAGCCTCACTGTCCGGTGGCTGGTGTGGCTTAGTGGGCTAAGTACATTAGCATTGTTGATGGGGTTCAAGGTTTGAAGCTGGCTGCACCTGCAATTTTGCATGTGAGGTACTCCTATGGTAGGAGTCCCACAGACTGTCAATATGTCAGTATTAGTTACTGCATGACAAATGGACAAAGCCAGAGACAATGGAAGGACAGAGGGCCACAACTATAGACATTACACATGCTCTGAGTAACCTAGAAGGTGGGTAATATAACAGCGAGTTGTAACATGTCAGAGTAGCAGCAGGATGTAAAGGCCATCACGTAACTGTGTCAGTACTTACAACAAGTCAGTGGGCACCATGTAGCAATATATTACCAAAAAAACACAACTGTCTGAGGAGCAGTGCAGACATATGGGGTGAAATGCTGGACATCCTGCAAAATATGTACAGTCAGAGGTGTGAAGTCTGTAACCCTGTGTGTGTGTGGTGTTACATGATGTACCCCAGTCACAGCATGCCTACGACTACTTAAAGCAGGAAATATGGACAAAGCTATGAACAGGAGTGGGACAAAGACCCACATATAAGAAGAAGGATTAATTACTGGCTAGACAAATGTAGAAAGTGCAGAGAATAACAGGCCGTGCAGTAGCATGGGATCCCTGCTCTGTATGGAGTCAGTAACTCAAATGTCTGTCAGCAGTTTCTAACATCGCACTATAATGATTTGCCACTGATGTACCAGAAAATCACAATGCTATGTAAAATGTACCAGACATATGATGCAAACCCTGTACAGTCTGTTACAATCTGTACACACGCTAGGTATTAGTCATATAGTGCATTCAGCACACAGCCGGGGAATCCCTTGGACATAATATCAGGGAGGTGCTGGACTGTTGACTCAGGTGCAACAGCCAATTGGCTGCAGCACGAAATCCTGGACAGGAGTACAGGTGGCTCTGGCCTGGAGTCACCTTGTAAGTACTGACAATCACACTGGGCATGCTCCTACACTTAGCTAATGTCAGCCCATGTCAGATGCCTCATCTGCCTAAAGAACTGAAATGTGAATATATATCTGTGCATACAGACAGCTATGTATACATATCTGTCTCTCCCTATCCCCCTCAGACATAATTACCCTTATCTATCAGTATGTGGCACACACACACACACACACACACACACACACACACACACACACACACACACACACACGTGTATATATGTATCTATATGTTTATACATATAGATAAATATTTAGGGATAATATATATATATATATATATATATATATATATATATATATATATATATATATATATATATATATATATATATATATATATATATATATATATATATATATATATATCCACATGAAGGTGTAGAGTGATAGTGCTGCAACCACTTGTAGACCAAACTGTATCTGGTGGTGCATGCAACTTGTACTGTGAGCTGTAGTGTAATCGTAGGTAGGTAGGGGTTCACATGAGCCACTGTTTGTATGTGTGTGTGTGTGTGTGTGTGTGTGTGTGTGTGTGTGTGTGTGTGTGTGTATGTTATTTCCCATACAGCAGTACACACATGCCAATTAGGCCTACGTCTAGGCAACAGTCAATCGTTTATGG
The DNA here is from genome assembly GCF_019279795.1 of Protopterus annectens. Taxonomy (NCBI): domain Eukaryota; kingdom Metazoa; phylum Chordata; order Ceratodontiformes; family Protopteridae; genus Protopterus; species Protopterus annectens. Next base: position 1,015,162,804 of record NC_056734.1, on the reverse strand, counting down.
TACTTTGACTAGCGTCCTCCACAACAGTGATTTCCTTGTCAACAGCTGCTGATGTCATCCTCCTTAACAGCACTGGCAGACACCTGTAAAACACATACGTTCCATGGAGCATGCAATACATACTTAGTACTATAGTATATCCTACTAGAAAGGTAGGAGTTCTAATTTCAAAAAGGGCACCTCTGTGAGTGGGTGTGGGTAAGTATATCCCCTTGCAGCAGTATGCCTGTCTTGCCTATGTGTGTGCAATGGTGCTGATGTCATCCACCTTAACAACACTGGCAGACAGTCTTAAAACACCTAAGCTCCATGGTGCATGCGATATGTATGTAGCACTATAATATATACAACTTGCTAGGTAGAGGTTCTAACCTCAAAAGAGGCAACTCTGTGAGTGTGTGTGTAAGTATATCCCTTTGCAGCAGTGGGCCTGCGTTGCCTATGTGTGTTCAATGGGTATACATTTTAAGGCCCTGTGCCTACCTGTCAACCCTCCCATTGGCCTCTTTTGCAGGGCCTGCTGATGTCATCCACCTAAACAGCACTGGCAGACACTCTCAAAAGACATAAGCTCTTTGGTGCATGTGATAAGCATGTAGTACTATAATATATTAAGCTAGATTGTTAGAGGTCCTAATCTCAAAAAGGACAACCTTGTGTGTGTGTGTGTGTGTAAGTATATCTCCTTGCAGCAGAGTTTTGCTTATCTGCATGCAATGGATATAGATTTTAAGACTCTGTGAGCAGCTGCTGGCCCTAAATAACCAACACCTACCTAGGCATACATGATATCCACTACCACCTACATTTGTAAGTACAGAACTCCCAGATGACACGTATTAGGGGTAGCATGCCTTTTCAAAGGGTATGCATGCAGGATTACTCTGTCCACTCTCATTGTCCCTGACACACTGATCTACAAATATGCACCTAGGTAACTATGCACATATACAGCCATACCTTGCTGATGTCACATGTCTGCTTTGCTACCATGCCATCCTGAGCCACTGTATTGGCACTAGCTCTCCACAGTGTAGCCACACAGAACCCTGGAACAAAAACATACAAAGTTCTGAGAGACACCTATCAGTCTGCTACACTACTGCCAATCTTACATCATAGGATAATGGTTCAAACACTTTGATGTGTACTCACGACACATGCCAGCATACAGCAACTTTTATGGCATAACACTACCACACTACAAACTCTCCTGTAATGTACTATAGTCACTGTATGCATTAGACACATATTTACATGTTCCTACATTGATGGTATGGATGGCAAGGATGTAGCACAGGTCTCATCAGATGCACAGGGTGTGGTGTGAAGATTGTGCCACACAGATGACATTATGTGTGTGAGTCAGGAAGGGGGTGCTGGTCAGCTGGACCATGGAGTGGTGCCATGTGTGTCTGTTGGTGACCTACATGTGACAGTAATGCGTGAGTGTGTGCGCATACACAGTTAAGCCATGTGCTAGCTCTACACATGGGTATGTTGGACAGTTGTGGACTGTACATGGCAGAATGGACAGTTCACTGTCTCCAGCCATGAACACAGGAACTGACTCTGCCAGGAATGGCACTGGCACCACCATGCCCAGGGTTAAATATGGTACTAGTCACCGATGGTGACTGGTGTTTGCTGTGCCTGTGTCACTCACAGGACTGCCCAGGACCACATGCCCAAGAACTGCTATGTTGTTGTGTGGGCAGCAAACTCCCTTCTGTAGTGCTGGAGGTACTGCCACTACAGGAGCATGAGTTTGCATGGCCACGTGCACTCTTAGCGGATGTTGTTGCTGACATATGACCAATTGTCCAAGCCCTACTCCCACCACATGTTCTAGCACAGACAATGTGCAGTCAAGGACTGACAATGTCTTGCCCCACCATCTGTTCACTACATCAATGAAATGATACATGGCATCATCAATGTGGTGGAGGGAGTAATGGATGTCAGCAATACCAAATGTGGCATTGTTACAGCATAATATGTACATATATCAACATGTACAGTAGGTACTGTGATACTGCCTATATTGCTGTCATTCTGAGTATGTGTGCACAAGTGTCCATTACAAACAACCTCTCCCGCAATGCAGACTGACCTGACATCCATGTACTGGTATTCAGAGGCTGCCACAATGGCTGATACAGTATTACAGTGATGAACACAGGAGGCTAAGCAGGATGCTCCTCTGCTGTGAATGCTGTGTCACCCACCTCCACAATGTATGGAGCGATGGATGCTTGGGAGCTGGTGGTTGATCCCAGGTTCCCTAGGAATTTCTCTTTGCCTGAGAGTGGTTGTACTGCTGCAGACCCTCCACTATTGGGAGCACATTCCCTGGCCACAGCAGCTGCCCTTTGCTGTGCAACATTTGCCATATCAGGTGCCCAGTGTTGGACCTGCTTGTAGCTTCTGTCATGTTGACCTACTCAGTTGACTGCTGTGATGAGGTTAGCCCACAGTGTTGCAGGTTGCTCATGATTCAGGTGACTCCTGGACAGCAGAATGTTGTGATGCAGTCTGAGGCCATTCAGGATTACTTCATTTTCAGCAGCTAAAAATGGTGGTTGCCTCCGTCTATACATCCTTTCTGAAAAACAAGAAGAGGGGAACACATCACAGGATCAAATACACTGCTATTCACTCTGTACAGACCCTGCACATCCTGATTGGCTTGCCCTATCCACTGCTAACTCCCATGTCATACCCCACCATCTGTCAAAACAGTTATGTATGTGGCTATCAAAACCATAGTAGCATTACTGGTTCTGTCCCTGTGTGCTGTGATGGAGTATGCTGTATGTCTCCACTCCCATCAATGCCATCTACAGTGGTGTATACCTTATGGTCAATGTCCCAGTACCATGTCACACAGCCACTGTCCGACACATAGGTGTGTGTTAGTACAAATATATGGGGACAATCCAGCAACATCCGTGTGCCACAATGACAGACAGCAAATCAAACATGCTGTAGGGTATCTTCCCTGTAGGTTTCCTACATCTCCAGTACATAGATGTTTGTGGAATGTGTACATGTAAAAAACCAAACAAAGAAAAAAAGTAAAAGTAGTAGCACAAAGAAGAGAGAATGTGAGCGTAAATTTATTTTATTTTTTTTCTTTCCGTAGACTGACTTCAGAATAAATTTGTGTTACGCTATTTTTGGTCTCTTTCTGCTGCTGCTGCTGGTTTTGAATGTGTACATGTGCCTGATATATGTGGTCCCCTTGCCTGAAACATATGGATGTCTGGCAAACAGTTGTACAATAATTCATGTTTTTTCTCAGAATGTGGAGAATCTGGATGTCACACACACCAGAACCCTCAGAATATCTGTTACTGTATTCATACCCTTATTTTGCATGATCAATATGTACACTCTGTCCCTGAGACTGGGCCTGAGTTCCCCCACTAATAATGTCTATGACCTGATGTCCTGCTGTAGCAGGCTACCAGGTATGCTAGCCACAGCTGTCAAGCAATGAGATATGAATGTCGACAAAACAGCTACCTAGCCAGAGTACATCAGGGACAGTCTGGGACATATGTACAATGTCCGAAATATTCCTGTGTGACATTCACAGACTGAAAGGAGCTGCATGACAGTACAGCATGTGCTATGCCAGCTGTGTCCACCCTTATTTACTGTCACTATGTCCAACACATAATCCAGTAGCACTCGTACTGGAGCCGACCATTGTAAGAGGGGGTGAGAGGGCCAGAGCTGTGATCTAGGATTCCCACAGATGCACTACAGGCCTACTGTTGCAATACCTATTCCCCATAACTGCATCCTCCCATCTGTGTCCCATTATATGAGGACTTGTATTAGATACCTGGTAGAGTGATGTCATCCTTTTATGCAGAAATCCTGAAGAAAATGCTTCCAAAATCACAGTCTGTCTTGATAAAGCAAGTTACAGACCTGTTTATCATAGGCAGCTGCTTGGCTTTTGTAGGTAATGCTCCATAACAGGTGATTCTCTGTGCACCAATCCATGGCTGAGACTTGCTAACTGCATCCAGAACAGCTGGAATGTGCTTTCATTAGCCAATGACATGCCACAACAGTGCAATATTTAAGGCGTACATGTAGGCCTTGGCCCCTTTCCTAGTTTTTGAGATGGACATTACTGAGGTGTGAAGACTACAGCATTGCAGAGGGTAGGTAGAAATACTGTCCACTGTTGGGATTTATGTGGTATGTTCACAGTTTTGCATGCTATGTTTGGCCATTGTCAAATGAAATTCTGATTATCTGGCAGTTCAGTGTTAAACAGTAAGGGGGAAGACACATGTGAGTGGCATACATCGTACCCATCAGAATATGCATGCTGCTGCAGTAGTTGCTGGTCTATCAACTTTGTATGTTTGTAGGGGCAGACTGTAACACATGTCCCTGTTGCCTGACCTTTGCCTCCCCACTCCTTTAGGTATGGGTGTTGTGTGGATCCCTTGTTCTAAGGGGTTGTGAGGTATGGTAGGTCTGTAGCAAATAGCTGAACATACTGCTAAATATTTTGCAGGCTGCAACTGCTGCTTTTTGCCCAGGACTCATGGTGGGGAGTGTGATCACACTGGAGGACAGCAAGCTGTATCTGTCAATGAGGGAGCAGTGTCAGCTCTGTCATTACAGCAGAGCCAGGGTGAGGGTACCCATAACAATCCAGGTGAGGCATGTGGATAGGGTACATATGTTATGTAACATTGCAAATCGGAGAGTAGTAGGTGACATACAGGCAGCCTATACAAATTCGTGCAGTATGCCCTACCTACAGGCCTTTGACATGCTAACATGGGTAGCAGTTAGTTGAGTAGCAGCAACCTGTTTTGGATAAAGTTGCATGACTCAGTTATTATTTGCTGTGTTCACAAACATGTAATCGAAGTGCAGCACACTGGATTCAAATAACATGACCAGGAACCAACACAAAGACCAGATTAAGGTAAACAGTCCAAGTGTACACAGCACGTCCACACCAAAGTAGAATAATCCTTTATTCACAAGTAGATTAAGCGCTTTTGTCAGCTTATAGCTAAAGACTTCATCAGAATCTACTCAAATATACAATTTGATGCCTTTAAATAATCACAAAACACACCACCTAATCAATTAATCAATTAATCCTTAAAAAAATACAGTTAACATTTTAAACATAGCCAATCCTCCTCACATTTAATAAAAACAGTCTCCCATTAAAAATATTCACTATATATATCTAAACCAAGTAGGAACTAAGCTTAAGTACACTACCTATACTACAGTAGTCATTTAACCCTGGACAAATATGTGCTTGTAACTTAATTTGCCACAATAATTCTTTCAACTCCAAAATTTCTTCCCATGGCCCACCCCAAGGGTTTTGACAAACCTGCTCTACTGCAAAAAATGAAAAATTGTGATCAGAAAACTGTTCTATATGTTTTGCCAGAGCATTTTTCTTTTTCTGTTGTCTAATATCCAAGGAATGTTCATACATGCGGTCCCTAAAGCGTCTTTGCATTTTCCAGACTTAAAATTTGGGGCACACACAACCCTAGGCTACATAAACAATGCAGTTAGTGTTGCAATTGCAATGGAAATTAGGTCTAATCTTTAAATGATTAACCACTAAACTGTCCCCTTGCAAAATATGTGGGCATTGTGGGCATGAACCACATTTGTAAGTGCCATGTTTCCTGAAACTCAATGGTAAAGGAATGTTATTACCAGTCTCGAAAAAATTTTTGATGGATTTCCCCTTTCTAAATACAGTTTTAGGTTCTGTCCCAAAATGTTCTAGAATCCCATCAAAATATTTAAAAATGTTCAAGTTCTTTTTCAGGATATTTGAAATATTCATGTGTTCATTGGAGAAAGTGGTAATAAAAGCCTTGTGAAAGTCAGACTTCTGCTTAATCCCATCATTACTCCTCAAGCTAAAATTGTCACTGTTTTCCCTTAAAATGGGTCTGTACAAAATATTCATCCTCTTGGTACATACCTCAGAGAAAATCTGTTTTATCATCAGGTTAGGGTAATCACGTGCCATCAACATGTTAACTAATTTTTCACCCTCTTGTTGAAAAATATCATCCTCAGAAACCACACGGGCCAATCTAACAAATTGCCCTTTTACCAACCCTATCTTTTGATAATACGGGTGGCAGCTGGTAAAATGAAGCAAACTATTGGAGTAAGTTGGTTTCCTGAAAATGTTACTTGTGTCTCTTTTGTTAACAAAATCCTTTTTTAACTCAACATCCAGATAATGAATTGTGTCAGAGTGCCAGGTGTAGATGGATTAAAAAAAAAAAGATGTTGTTTGGTTGCAATACTCTAGTTACTAATCTCATGTACAGGTCCATCCCATGCAATAAAAATGGCATCCAAAAAGTGACAATACATATTCCAGTTTTGCTTTTAACCTGAATCATTCAAAAACCTCCTTTCCCACTCCAGCATAATGATATTTGAAAAAATGGGGGCACAAGAGGCCCCCATTGTTATCCCACATTTCTGTTGGTAATACTGGCCTTCAAAATATACAAAGTTGCAATTCAAAACAGTTTCCATAAGTGTAGTCAGTACATAAATACCATTGCTTGAAAACATCCCAGTAACAACAATATAATCATGAAATCATACCGTACCAGTATGGGGATGACATTAAAGAGATTTACCACATCAATGGTTATAAATCTAATGTCTTCTGAAAATGTCAATTTTCCAACCTTTCTTAGGAAATCCCAAGAATCCTTACACAATTCAGTGAGCATTCTCAAACATTTTTTTAATTTTTATGTCAATGAACCTGGCAAGGGGGTGAATCTTAGATTTAGAAACATTAACTATCATAGGTTCATAGGTAGGTACTAGGCTATCGGCCTAAGGGCCTACGTAAGCCTAGACAACAAGGTTCCCTGGCTTGGGCTTATGCCACCCAAGAAAGTTATTTTCCTGTGCCACTGTTGAGCAGAGACACAGAAGTGATCCCCAGGGTGAATTTCCTATTTCCCATCCACTCATCAACATTTTTCTGGAAGACTGCTAATGAAGAACTTTGCTTGACATAGATGGGTAGCCTGTTCCAGAGTATGGGAAATCTCTGGGACAGGAATCTATCCCTCCAGCATGTCCTGTTTATTGTGGTGACAAGGTTTAGGTCCCTAGAGCGTGTAGCTTGGATGGATTGGGATTTCTTTAGGTGTAGCATGTCCAACAGCTCTGGGTTTGACATAGCTTTATATGTTAGTGTCCTTGTGGATCTTGGGAAGTCCAAAAATAGATGGAACAACAGGATATTCACATTTAAGAAAATAATATTCATCTGGGGTAATTGCACCTTGATCAAACATATCTTTAAGCAAATAATATATCTGAACATATGATAAATTGAATAAAATTTATAAATGCTTCATCATACATAGTATCTTCTAACAACATCACATTCATACGATTAACATAATCAGTTTTTGTCATCACCACAATCTCCCTGCCCTTATCTGGCTTCATAACTCTGATATTTCTATCTGAACAGAGTTCCTTGAGTAAGCCCCTTTCACTTTTTGTCAAGTTGAAGTTAGTTTCTGTAGAAAAAACATCCACCATTTTTCTGAAATCAAACTCACAGATCTTTTCAAAGATGACAAGGGGTATCTGCAATGGAAGATTGAAAGTGCTTTTCCTGACAAGTTCGCTTGTATTGTAAACCCCATTTGTGTCATGAAAAAATAAAGCCAAATTTAGTTTTCTCAAGAACAATTTAAAGTCAACAATTAAATATTCTAAACCTGTTTTAACAGTAGGTACAAAATTAAGTCCTTTGCTCAGTATATCACAGTGTTTCACCCTAAATTATTTATCTGTGTAGTTATATAATTTAAAGTCACCTTTTTCATTCAGAATGGTGATAGGTCCGTTATCGTCCATCAATAAATCATCTGGGGTTAGCTGAAAACAAATCCATCCTCTTGATTCTATCGCCTCTGCCCTTGAGGGTAGTAGTTAGCCATTCATCTCCATTCCTGTCTCTGCCCGTTCTGGTTCATATTGCGGTTGTAAATCCTCTCCGAGCATCTCACTGGGCCTTGACCTAAAGGGATGTCTTGGTTGCCCTGTTCATGCATGCCATTGTTGTCATCTTTGACTAAACCTCCTTGTTTATTGTTGTTAAAACTCCTCCCTTGAGTGACGTTCCTCGGTATGGTATAGGCACGCCCCTGGCTATACTCTAGCCTATCCCTTTCGATCTTCTTATTCTTCTGTGTTTTGACTTCATTTGAAATCCGGTCTGCTTTAACCAAAATTTGGTTAAATCTGTCCCCACAATGTAAAAATAATACACAATTGCCTACAATGCCCACATATTTTGCAAGGGGATAGTTTAGTGGTTAATCATCTAAAGATTAGACCTAATTTCCACTGCAATTGCAACACTAAGGGCATTGTTTATGCGGCCCAGTGATGTGTGTGCCCCAAATTTTACGTGGGCAAAACACAAAGACACTTTAGGGACTGCATGTATGAACATTCCTTGGAGATTAGATAACAGAAAAAGACAAATGCTCTGGCAAAACATATAGAACAGTTTTCTGATCATGATTTTTCATTTTTTGCAGTAGAGCAGGTTTGTCCAAACCCCCAGGGTGGGCCATGGAAAGAAATGTTGTAGTTGAAAGAATTATTGTGGCAAATTAAGTTACAAGCACATATTTTTCCATGATTAAATGACTACTGTAGTCTAAGTAGTGTACTTAAGCTTAGGTCCTACTTGGTTTGGATATATAATGAATATTTTTAATAGGAGAGCGTTTTTATTAAATGTGAGGAAGACTGACTATGTTTAAAATTTTAAATGTATGTTTTTTTAAGGATTAATTGATTAATTGATCAGGTGGTGTGTTTTGTAATTATTTAAAGGCATCAAATTGTATGTTTGAGTAGATTCTGATGAAGTCTTTAGCTATAGGTTGACGAAAGTGCTTAATCTACTTGTGAATAAAGGATTATTTCTACTTTGGTGTAGACCTGCTGTGTACCCTTGGACTGTTTACCTTACACTGGATTCAAACCCAGGACTGTGGGTGGCAAAATGCATCACATGCTACGGAGTTAACAGACTGTGTTACTGAGTCAATACTGCCGTGGGTGTATTTGCAAGATATATGTTCATGCACACAGTCTGTTACATGGGATTTGCATTAACATGTGTGTTCGGATGGGTATGACATGTGACACTGAAATGTCTGACATGATTGCCTGACCTCAGTCTGTACTGACTTGCCAGTACTTTAGAACATAGTAAAGGTTTTGTGATATCCGTGCCAAAACTAGGTGGCACAACTGTGGACATTCTGTGCCATTGACTGCTATACCAGCTATCCCAGGCTTCACATCCATCCATCATTATTTATTTGGCTGTGTACTGGTTTGGTATCTGCATCATAGTCCCTAGTACAGTGCCAATTTCCCCATTATATATACATGCAGTGGGCCATTAGCAATCAGGATATGTGTATGGAAACAGCTGAAATACTCCAGAGCTGAGAAGATTTGCTGAAGTTTACAGCAGTCCGGGTTCGAGAATTGGCAGGGATGATTCTTTTGCAGATGTGTCTAATACTGTCAGAAAGACAGAAAAGGCACTTTTAAGCAGTTTTAAGTTGGTTTGAGCAGTGTGGTGCAAACCCACACTAATTCTAAAAAAAGAAAAGACAAGGGGCTGATAACAAAAGTAGTGAAATGGGGGCAAGCAGGGTGGAAAACATAATGAAAGGCAGGTAGAGATGTGCAGGACAGGTGTAGGAAAGGACCATAGGTTCATAGGTTAATAGATTAGTACTATGCTAAATGCCCTTGTGGGCAATTTTAAGCCTAGACAATTACCCTGTGTTAGAATCAAATCCTCCACATCTTAACCATTAAGCCAGCATCCCACCCTAAACAATTCTCCATTTCTTCTACAGCAATAGCTGTGCATGTTGTAGATAATTTGGAATTTGGAGCCTCACACCCCAGTGAGTGGGGTGAGGGTTACTTAACTGTGTTGATTAATTGATTTAATAATTGATTGTGTCCAGTGGATGCAGGTGTGAAATGGAGAGATATGTATGGGGCAATATTTTTTGTGTGGGACAGATGCTCTTTTTTTAAGATGAGAGTGGAATGTTGGGGAAGGCCTTTAGGTACACCTGGGGAGGTAGGTTGGGTAGGAGGTTGCATTTGCAGACAGACAAGACAAATAACACAGAATACAGGGGCAGTGTGTGACACATAAGGGGGTAAACACCTTAGATGGGGGGTGCTGTGGACTCAGAGATCCATGTGCCCCCGGTGGCAGCAGTGTGACTGAGCTCCCCACCCATGGCCATTTGGCACTGCTCCTTCACTGCCCTGAAGATGGCTATGCTAGAGGTTTGGCATCAGGGCCAGCAGGCCTCTCCAGGTTGGTGAGTCTGCTCTCAATCTGGCACAGGAGGTTCTCATAGCCCCAATGGACTAACCTGCTCACCATTGCCAGTAGCTGGTTTTGGGTGACAACCCCTCCTCCACCCCTGTTCCAAGGGGAAAGATGGGCCCCATCCCCTGAGGCGGTTTCACCCATAGGTGATGCAGGGCCAGCAAAGGGATCACCACCAGCTTAAGTCCCAGATGTGCTGGGACCCTGTGCTACTGCCAGCTGACATGGGTTAGGCAGATTGCCTGGAACCGGCCCACCCACTGAAGCTATGGGGTTGAGATTTTTCAAAGAGTATAGGTTAGTAATGACTATAACATGTAGTTAGTTATAACAGAATGTCAGAACCTTGCAAATAACCCAGTAACATAACATTGTAAAGTGCATGGAACACAACAATAAGTGAGACAACAGTCAGTATAGTAACAGCATGCCAGTAACAGTTACGGCATAAGGCCAACAACATAGGTAAGTCAACAAGATATGTTATTATGCAACCACTGTAATACATAATGATGAAAAAACACAAGGGTAAGCATAACATTTTGAGAACAACATTTGTTAATAGTAAACCATAACCGATGTATAACAATAATAAATTATGATGAAGATAAGGTGTGGGGGGAGAGAAATACAGCCCATTAATACCAGTATAGGCTATATAGTTTGCAACAGTACTCATATACTCTACAAGTCTGCCCTCTCTTTATGTATGCAAGTGCCCTATAGGTTCTGTAGCATGTACATACCTCTCAAGCTATCCACATGGGACAGTATGGGCCAATCTGTAACACCTAGAGGTACACAACTATGGAGGACTATTACATGTCAGGGGAAGTTATATGACTACCAAGATGTACTGTGGAGTGATGTAGTGTGACTGTGCTAGTGACATAATCATGTCGACGATAGATCTGTGGCAGACAGTTTAGGCAACAGTGATCACAATTTGTGACAGTGTGACACTTGAGAGACATGTATTGTGCACCGTACAGAGAGTTTACAACTATCACCAGACATTGACAGACACACCAGGCATACAGCCATACTAAGATTACACATTTTATTTATTTAATTAACTTTTACTAGTAGTGTACTTGTTGCCTTTATTTTCTGGAGTCTTATTACATTCCTGAGCAATGCTGTTAACAGTCTGTTACATCTGAACACACAAATTATTAACCCATACTAAGGGCTACTGCACCCATTTACTTGTAATTCCTGTGGGGAGAACATTTGTTAAAATTAGTAATACAAAATCCACAGGAGTCACCACACGAAAGGTTTAACTGAATGTAAAATCTTCTTTATTAGAAACAGGAACACAAGCGCTTTCACGTAGCTATACTACGCTTCTTCAGGTGTATTAACATTATAAAACAGATATACTTATATACAAAATCTTTTGGCGCTCAAACCAAAAGATTGGACAATAATTGAATAATTGTTAACTCATTAGCATTCCCTCCATATTTTGTTTAAAGAAACAGTATTAAAAAAGCAGTATAAGAAGACAATGTAAAAACTAAAACATAAACGCCGTTGCCAAACATCATTGAACAGATCAACGAAGCCTATCCCTGTATGGCTATATGAACTAACATAATTAAAACACCCACAGCGATTATCTCACAACACTATAAAATATAAAAATTGCAAGCAGAACAGATTGCAGCATAAACATAAACAGGCCATGTTCCGGTTTAGAAAACACATCTAAAGCGTGATCTCCAACTTGTCCTAAGTTCGCAACTGATGACGATTAATCCCTAAAGCAATATTACAAAAATACATAGATACTACATATAAAAACATCCTGCGATCAAGATTAATCCAGGATGTATAGATGGTGCAGTAGAACAAACAATAGTCCCAATGTCAAAAACAGCTAACTCACCTATACTGTGTATGAACAAAAAAGATGGTGAATCATATAAAGGTCAGCCTATATCCAAAAGCAGCTCTCTGCAGACATAGTAACATCTGCTTCCAAATATATCCAGGCTTGATTGTCTACGCTAATACTAGGTAGACCAAACAACTCAATCACAACATCAGGGTGAAGCAAAAACGGAAGCGGCGTCTATTTGTCAGGGGAACGCTGTACCTCCACGGACATGCGCCCATGGAACAAACCCTTTCAGAAAACAATTGAACCCTGCTGTAATGCATAGGTCATTTACCTAAGCTTGTCACTGTCCAAAAGAACAGAGCACACATCTGACTGATACTCTACATGTGTACACAGATCGATGCTCAAATAACATCTTCTTAAAACACGCACACAATTTAAAACCAATGTTGGGAATGCCCCTTCATAAAAAATTAGATTGAACGGAGAGAGCAATACTGTTACCCGCAAAAAAATTTTTTTCAAAAAACTACATCAGATACAAGACAGGGAAAATGCGAATTGAATACGACAAGAAGAAGTCGAAGTGAATCAAGAAGCTCTAAAAATGAACTAATACACTATAAAAAATGTAAAATAAAATAACAATGTTCGAGTTACTACCATGTATAGGACATTTCTTAAGGGTCACGTGTTAGAGCTCCCATATAATAGATGTTGCAACAAAGTTAAATGTTTGCAGGACCAAAAATAATTTTTTTATACCAAGAGGAGTTGTCTACCAGAGTAGGGCTAATTTCACCTCTGTCAAGCCTAGGTACTGAGGATACCAAGCGGTATAAAACCGCTTTCAATGTCATAGTCCTCAAAGGACATATGATCTGCTATATGGCCTAAGCAAGTTTAAAAGCAACATACAAAAAACCAAGCAAAAAGCTGACTCTAACTGTAATACTGAAATAAGAAGTGGAAGTATCGGCCCAACAACTGTGTCACAATGTGGCCAGGGAGCGGCCATCAAATTCAATAAAAACACCCTCCGTCAAATCAAAAACAGGAGAAGAAAAAGACAAAGACTAAAAGTAAAATACTGATAGGACTGGTAAAATATGAGTAAATAAAATATAGCTAGGTTAGTTAAAATTACATAACTGATTCAGTAATATTTAGTAGTACGTGTCACTGGATGCGATCCCTGGTATGTGTGTGACAAAAGGTTTACCTTTAAAATGTTGACGGACGGAATGTCGTACCCACTTCCGCGAACTCCGAACTGCGACTTCTCAAAACCTCGGATGCCAATCCAAACCGCAAAATCTCACCCCCTTTTTTGACCCATGTTAGCACTTCTTTGTAGGTTTTGCATGATCTGAAATGTCGACATTCGAGGTTTTTTCACATTTTTGAAGTTTTTGTGGTTCGGGTTTCGCTGAAATGTTTTGCTGATGTGGCCGTTCTGCTTTGAACAGTCAACATTATAAATTTAAACCATGACAAAATGTACATCAGACCTAGCATTTATCAAACTGAGTTACTGAGCCACTGCTGCATATTGATTGACTGATATTTGCCTAGAGCTCACATGGAAGCAAAATATGACTTGGTAATAGAAGTAGAGTGTTATACAAGACTGCAGTGACACTTGAACACATATGAACTGTACATTAATACATAGAATGCAGGTGTAGACAATATATCCCTAGTGGGTGGAAATTATCTGTGATGTGTACAAACCATATCGGAGTGTTGGGTTGGCTGCCTGACCCATATACAGTTGCAGATGGTATATTTGCAGTATACAGCTATTACAGTTTCATATCTGCCTGCAGCAGTGTACCTCAGAGCAGGAACGCATATAGCTGAAATGCAATGGTTAACACTAGACAATCCTGATATACACAATTATACCTTGGGTGTTCCTATCATTGCTTTAGATCATAGTGCAGTACAAATATCATAATGCATATCTGTTGTAGTACAGCTCTAAATCTACAGTTTAGCAGAACACTCTTTCTTAGCTAACCTTGAGTCAGTTACTGTTATTCTTTGGGTTTTTAGTTCAGAGCAGATGTAATACTAGATTTCATGAACAACAGCCCAAAAACACATGCATTGCCCAACACAGCTTTATTAGAGGTGACTTAAGGCAGTTATTAGTATACTTTCAAGTCTTTATTGCAAAACAGTTCATATAATGCAGGTGTTGCAATACAGGTGTAATTCCACAATTAATGCCATAGAAACTTTATTTCCTTAACATTATCAGGTTTCTTGCTTTCATTTTTATTGCAATATATGTGACATTACTCACTTATTTCAGTCCAGGTCTATGACCGCATTCATTGCAGTACGATCAAAAGTGTACATACCTAATGGCAGTTATTAATTTTACCCTTTCTTACTTTTATGCCTATAGATTGCAAGATACATCTGTATGCACCACACTCACAGTGCAACCTGGCCAGGTGCCCTGCATGGGCCTCTAGGTTGCGAGCTCTCTCCTCATCAGCTGTAGGAAGAGAAGCACACCATTATGCATACCTGTCTATCACACATTCAGATTAGCTATTGGTAAAATAATGCTGACAGTACATACAAACTCAATGGTTATTCTGGTATCTAGCATCCTGGACCCAGATGTCCAGAAGTCCCCCTTCCATCGCTTCAGATTGCCATAATGATGATGGACCTGCTCACCTGTGTGGGGGATACCTGTAGCACTGGTGAGATCATGTGCCAGCTGGTCCCAGGCTTCTGACTTGTACTCTGATCCCTGGTACTGGTCCTGCAGCAGCTGGAGTCATGGTCTTTAAGAAGGAGTCCAACCATGACCCTGGACTCCAGAATGCCCCACCACTGTGCCTGGAAGTGCGCACCCTATTAAACACCTGCCAAAGTTCCTGCATGGGTCAAACTCCAACAGATTCTCCTACATTCCCACCTGTTGCACTTAATTAAGCCTGTTTTTCTACCCTGACGGTGGTTGTGCAGTGGTAGGGTTGTTGCCTCACAGCAAGAGGTTCTCCCGTTCGATTCTCGGGTGGAGTGTGGGGAGTGGCTTCTGTGTGGAGTCTCCATGTCCTCCCCGTGGTTGGGTGGGCATTCAAAAGACATGCGTAAATGGGTGTGCCTTCGTTGAAGGTTGAACATCGAGCTGGCACCTCAGCGTTCGTGAAAATCTACTGCCAATCATTAGTGGACCGGAGTTCCACTGTGGCGACCCCTACCCAGGAAAAGCCGAAAGACAACAACAACAACAACCACCACTGTAGCAATTTTTAAAAATTCGGCACTTCGCATAGCACCACTCCAACCTGCTGAGCTCAGCTGAGCAGTACTTAAACTGGCAATGCTTACCAGTGCTTCTCACCACTTAGCTATAATCAAACCAGCTAAGCACTGCTAAAACGTTCCTTGTTTCAGCAGTGCTTGGCAAAGCTTAACAGAGTTTAGTTAAGCACAGCAAAGTGGGATGTGAAAATACTAATTATAAATGTCTATTTGCGACATAAATGTTTAATAATATGTCTGTGTATACATACAATATTCAATCAAGGGTTTACAAATGCTTCCCATAATGTGCATTTGCAATATAAATGCTTAATAACCTGTCTGTGTATTCATACAAAATCCAATCAAGGATTTAATAGTCCTTGTCATAAATCTGTATTTGCAAATTAAATTTAGTAACCTGTCTGTGTAATCAAAAAATACTGAATTGGGATTTAAAATAATTCTCATAAGTGTGTATTTGCAAAATAACCTGTTTGTGTATTCAAACCCTGCAACTCCTGCACATAAGGCTGTCAATCAATCCATTTGGTTATGTAGACATGTGGAATGCTGTTATACTTTTACATATACATCTCCACTTTGTTTATGCACCGTTAAACACTGCAGCACGCCATGCAAACTCACTCAGCTATGCTTAAACTTGCAAGAACAATAAAAAACACTAATTTGCAGGTCCTTGTGTCCACAGCAAAGCTACAGCAAAGTATCCAAAAACAACAGGAGGATACATGATAGGCTCCAAGTTATAAAACTTTAATCAGGCACAAGCGCTTTCACATCTGCTTCTTCAGGTGCATAAAAACATGTAAATATTGAAAAAGGAAACATATATACATGTTTGTGCAGGAATGAATGTCATGTTAACCAGCTTTTAAGTAGAGGAAGTATGCACCCTACCTATGTGTTTGACAATGTCATTAGGAATCAGGTTTTCAGAGCATCTAGGTTGAACATCAGGGATGTAGATTTCCATCAACAGTTGAATAATACGAGGAATGAATTACTGGCCAGAAGTTATGGGGAGAGAGATATACAGAAACAGATACAAGAAGTAGTTAACTTGCAACATACTAATGCTAGACCATATTACTCGGATAGATGGTCTGAGGAAAGAAAGACCAGTGGTGACATCATACCTCTCAACTTGGAAACATCAAAAATCTGGACAAGACCCATGAAAAATAGGTACAAATCTGTACGCTGATTAACATCTAATTTGCATATATAATTATGTAGCCACACCCACTCCAATGAGAATTGTGGAATACCAACTTTCAAATGCAAACTGAAGAACAGACAACCAAAATATGGCACCAGCCATTCCAATGTTCCATTATTTGGATATTTCGCCCCATTTACCATAAACACTATTGTGTGCATACTGCTTTACTTCTAGAATGATTATTTGGATTTTATTTTTACATTTTACAGCACAACAATGCACAAACACTAAGACATCTGGTAAACAAAGCAATACTGTCTCACATAGACTTGGCATTAAAACTTATCTGCCCTTGAAACTCACATTCATTGAAACAGCATTGAAACCCACTCCACATCCAAGGAAAAGGCATCTGTCCAGTGGTGGATAAAGATTTCCTTTGGGCTACTTTCAAATCGTTGGCTCCTTGCACACAAAACAAGAAACATACATGTGTTGTTTTCTTTGATACACCTTCCCGACTTTATTAAATTATATTCCTTGTATAATACAACACACTTGTTAGACAGAATGCATTTTAAATTTATTGCTTGAACATTTACTCTAGGCAATGAAATGAAATGCATGAACCAATAATGACAAAACTGCCCAATTCAGAACATTTCCATCATAAAACTCTACTTCCACATCCACACTATAAATAGAATGACAGTAGTGTAAGCCATAGGCATCTTGCACAGCTTCTCGCACTTATTTTCAATTTCATTTTTTGGGGGGGGGGGAGCAAAAGGTCAAAAACCAGAGACACATTTTAAACATTGCTTGTATAATTTTGTAAAGTTGCTAGAATAAAATGTTGCATTATCACCATGCATTTCAGTGGCACGTTTTGAACCCAGGACTGTATATACTACAGTCAGAGCAACATACCACTATGCCAAATCAGTCACTTCCTGAAAAATAGGAAGACTGAAACTTAATGGCAATCATTTAGTGAATTCATTTCTCACTTCTCACATTGCTCTCAACCTCTTAGCACAAAAAACCTGGACAAACAAAGCCAATAATGGGGGAATACAAATTCAGTTCTCACTTCTCACCATAGCTCTCAACTCTTAGCACAAAAAACCTGGACAAAGCTCACAAGTGGTGGTGGATAGGGACTTACCAGGGACACATTTTAAATATTGCTTCATATAATTTTGTAAAGTTGTTAGAATAAAATGTGTTACCAGCATGTATTTCACTAGCAAGTCTTGAGCCCTGGAGCCTATGCACTACAGTCAGAGCAACATATTTCTATGCCAAATCAGCAGCTTTTTATAAAAAAAATAAATAAATAAAATAAATAAGAAGACTGAAACTTAATGGCTATCATTTAGTGCATTCATTTCTCACCACAGCTCTCAACCTCTTAGCACAAAAAACCTGGGCAAAGCTCACAAATGGTGGTGGTTAGGGACTTGAGGCTCTTTTTACCCTGTACCCAAAGTACAGGGTTTGAGCTTAAGTACTTCTAGCCACCAGATATATTAATTGGGGTGCATTTACACACACCACTTACCTCAGAAGCTCTAAATAAAAGTCAAGCAAACTCTTCTTCTAAATAACAGAGTGAACGAAGCAAACTCAAATCCCTGAGCTTCTTCCAAATAAAATCCCCCAGAGCGAGCGGGCTTCTTCTAAACAAAACCACACTACTTGTAACTCCTTTCCGGCTCTGGTGACTCCCACTTGTAAAAGCATTTGAACCAGAGCTGGAAATATGTGCTAGTGCTACGTATGTGCGTGGAGCATTCCGACAGGCTGGTGGTGCTGACGTCATCACACACATGATGACAGCACACGAAGTGCGAAAGTTACAAAAAATAAAAATAAAAGTGCAAATAAATTGGAAATGAAGGGGTGTCACTTGGGAATCATGGCACCTCATTATTTGGACCCCAAAAGTCTGAAAAACCAAGGAATTCAGGACAGTTGAAAGGTATGGGTAACATGCCTAAGTTAAAAGTGCTATTAACCTTTTCTAGTCATGTCGGGTCTTATATAAACATTATACGTAAACATTGGGGTATACTGACCACTGATAAGGCGGTCACAAAATGGATAGAGAATGAACCTAAATTTTTGTTTAGAAATCAGAAGTCTTTGAATAGAAAATATCTATGGGTGGAATGGGAACTAAGCCTTGTGGCAAATGTTCATATTGTGAGCATATAGATATAAGAAATGAATTTTTGCATCCAGATCAGGACCGGCTATATAAATTTAAAGTGCAAGCTACATGTGACACACAGCACATAGTGAATCTTGCCCACTGCGTAATATGTAAGAATTTTTTTTATTGGGAAAACAGACCGCACACTTAAGGAGACGATTAGAGAACACATTTATCATATAGGCTAACAAAGCAGATGTAATGCCCTGGCCAAACATGTTATGAATACTAATAGTTAACATGAATTTAAGTTTATGGTCATTGCTAGGAGTTTTGTGAGTTTGAGGGAGAAACATGCAATAAAACAGAGGAACTTGAAGCTAGATGGATAGTTTTATTCAGAGCTGATATGGAACATGGTCTCAATGAACAAATGCCACTGAGTCCAAAATTAAAGGCCAGACCTCTACGTAGGTAAAGTAGCTGTTTTTAAGAATATGTATTTTAATAATGTGTGTTTATATTGCACAAAGTATATAAAAAAATTACATTTTAGGATTTTCTTTGAACTTTTATTTTGTGTTTACTATACAGCTTTAATATTTTATAGTAATGGAATGTATATAGTTATGTGATGAATTTTTGTCATGAGATGCAGTCAGCAATGTTTAAAAGTATGACTGGTTTCAGTTTGTTTTTATACACCTGAAGAAGAAGATGTGAAAGTGCTTGTGCCTGATTAAAGTTTTATAACCTGGGGCAAATCCTGTGTCCTTCTGTTGTTTTTTGATACTATGCTTAAACTTGACCTTTCCATCCATAAATGAATGTATCCAGTTTCTATTTTTAGATGTCTGGCACGTGTCCATTGCTGTATGCCATGCCGCACAGTTCAAACACACACAAAAAAACAAAAACAATTATTACCACTTTATTACAGTTGCCTACGTTAACATCTGGTACTTTGATAGTGCAGGGGGTGTGTTACTCATCTCTGGACACAGCAATACACTCCCTACACTGATTCATAACCATGTTACATGGATCTCCCTTAGTAACATGTCTTCATTAATATGCATGGTGTGCTACCGAGGGGGTTCCATATACATGGCCACAGTACCTTCCATATAGACTTTACACTATGGGCTGGATTCAAGATGGCTTGCATGGAGTCTAAGAGTAGAGTAAGACTCCATGCAGCCATCATGTCTGATGAGTGATCCAAGAACAGCCTGTAGGGGTGTGTAAGAGAGCTCCTAAAATGGCTCTTACATGGACAGGGCTGGGACATGCAAATCAACTCAATTGCAGGTGAAAAGCATGCAAATGAGGTAGATTTGCGATTCAGGAAACCCGAACCTGTCCGAGTAAGAGCAGTGTTATTTGCAGAAATGTACTCAGTTGACAACTGAGTACCATTCTGTAAATAGCAAAATGGAGCTGTGACAGCTCCAAATAAAGGTTGCATCCAGTGCAGGAAGCATGCCAATGGCCAAATATACGGCCATTAGAAATGTTCCCTGATGCAAAATTAAAATAAAAATAATTTTTTTTCGCCGATTTCCGATGTTTAAGCATAGTGCAGCACAGCACAAACGGGCTGTGCTCTAAAAACCAGAATACTACAAATTAAAACCCACAAATGTGGATTTTATTGAAAGTGGTAATGTACAATGCAAGGGAATGGCAGACTGAAGACAAGATGGCCACCGAGTAGAGGTTGCTAAGGGGGGAAGCTCAGTCTAAGACATGTAACCAAGCATTAGTAGGCAATCCTATGTAAATGAGTGTTAGGATAGTGAATCGCTAGTTTACATCGCAAATGATCACAGTCAGTGCAGTGTAGGAGTAGGATATGGGGAGTAACAGAGTAGAAGATAGGTGACATTACAAGGGGGGTATGTATGAAAGAAGTGAAGCTCATTGGAGCAGAGTGGCATGTGTCCGCTGTCATTTAGACATTATGGAAAGAGGTGTGTCAACAGGCAGGCTAGGGAACGCCAAGAAATGGAAGGTGTATACCATGGATAACACCAAAGTTTCTTGCTGAGCGTGCATGCGCCCGTGTGCGAGCCTGTAAACCCGAGTAAGACAGAGTGCGCGCGTGTAACCGTGAGTGTGTGCGTTTAAACCGGAGTAAGCATGTATAAGGCGGTTTAAAGAGTTGTAAGCGCGTTTGCACTGGAGTGCACACGTTTTAACCCGAATAAGCAAGTTTTAGTCCGTGTAAGCATGTGTGCATGCGTCTTAGTTGCTGTGCTTGTGTTTGCGCTTGTGTGTGCGGCACTCCTCCCTGAGGAAACAGAAAGGAAAAAGGAAGCACAACAAATAGTAGGAAGCTACCAGGGAGTACTAGCAGAGCTAGCAGGTGAAAACAATCAGAATCAGGCAATTACACAGGCAGTACACTAGCCCAGCCCAGCCTGGCACTTAAAACTCTGCAAACAACAGTCCATTATGTTTCTCACAAGAGACACTGCAGTAAGCTAATAGAAGTGAAAACTGAAAAAGTTTTACTGAGACAAAGAAATGTTAAGGGCTGCCATTGCTGTTATAAGGTGACATATGCAACATGCTGAGGGTGGTGACAATGGAAATGCTGCTGGACAACCCACAGTGAGGAGACGGAGAAGAGTGTACAGGCCCAGGGTAACCTACCAGGGGCTACATGAGCTGGAGATAGTGGAGCACTATAGAGTGGACAGAGACCTCCTGCAGCAAATTGTTGAGCTGTGCAGGCCACGTCTCACACACAGAACCAACAGAGGGGAACCCATCCCAGTGGAAACCAAGATATGTGTTGGCCTAAGAATATTAGCAACAGGTACCTTCCAGAGACCAACTGGTAATATGATGGGGATATCACAGGCATCAGCATCCAGGGTACTACACCAGTTCCTGGATGCCATGTCAGCACATGTCGGTGATCATGTATATTTCCCCAATGCCCGTGAGGTATTGGCCAGCAATATGCGTCTCTTCCAGCAAATAGCGGAATACCCTGAGGTAGTGGGTGCAATAGACTGCACGCACATACACATCAAAGCACCAGCCGGTGAGCGGGGTAGGGTCTACTTCAACCACAAGGGCTTCCCCTCCATCAAATGCCAGGTCATGTGTGATGCCCAGGGCATAATACTGAATGTGTGTGCAGGCTGCCCTGGAAGCTACCATGATTCCCATATCTGGCATCTGATGCAGCTGTACCAGACATTTGCCAATGGGGACATCCCACATGGTCACCTAGTGGGGAATGCTGGCTATGCACTGGAGCCGTGGCTGATGACACCCATCAGAAACGCACACACACCTGAACAGGAATGCCATAATGAGGCACATGCACAAACACGTAATGTAATAGAGCATGTGTTTGGGCTGCTCAAGTCATGGTTCCGGTGCCTGGACACATCTGGTGGAGCCTTGCAGTACTCACCAACTACATGTACCCAAATTGTCATGGTATGTGCTATGCTACATAATATGATCCTGCAAAAACAGCTTCCTCAGGACCAGCATAGGCCTGGGCCAAACAGCCCCCAACCATTGCCAAGGCCATCACAGGCAGAGCGTGACTCAGAGGAGGAACAACCTGAGCCTGCCCCAGTAGGCAGAAGGAGGCATGCCCAGTATGCTTTGGCCTTAGCAAAGAGGCAACACAGAGCACATACACTGGCTCAGTAGGAACTCTGGAAATTATACCCCTCTCCGACTTGCACATAAAATAAAAGGGATGCCTCAGTTGACACTACCTGCTTCCAAACATGTGCAGGGAGTGTAGTATATGCATCTGACATAGGCAGCCCTGCAGCACCACCTAAGGCATGAATGCCATGTGTTAAGCAATATAAAGCAGTGCTAAACAGCAATTACCACCATGTAGTATATGCAAACAGAATCGCACACACCAACTAACACAACTGTGGTCAATGTTCAGTAATATTGGGCAACGTCCAGCAATGTTGGTGAATATTGAGCAATGTCGGACAAGCCTGGTCTAAGTAGGGCATAGTTGAACAAAAGCCAACATGCTCATATTTGCTTAACTGGCCCTTAAGCAGTGTGGTCTGCTCAGTATGAAAATATAAAACAGTGATGGGGCTCGAACCCTGGATACTGTGCACGATATTCAAAGTACTGAACCACTAAACCATGGCAGCATTGCAGTAGCCCACCTGTATGACGGAATGTTGATAAGTCTATGCAAAGTATTCCATGGAAACCCTGCAGGCACAGCATAATCCTTGTTTAGTTATGACACAAAGGTGAGTCCTGCAGTGAGAACAGAACCTGACTTCCAACACACACAGTATGAATGTTAATACTGGTCATGTTCGCACACATCAGCAAATGTAGTGGACCTCAGATAGTAACATACTGAAGGATCACACTGGGCATGCTCACACACGTGAATAAATGAGACAAATGTCAGGCAACAAAACATGTAATGTCAGAACTGGGCATGCTCACACACTTAGGCCATGTCTGAGTACAGCAGTGGGCCACGCATATCTGGCAGTTGCATGTGTTAACCCAGGAACCTGTCACTATACAACAATCTGCCCTGTGCACACAGTTATATGACAACAGACACATCTATAATATAGTGGAACCCTGTCATAATCAAATATGTTCTGCAGATACTGAAGTTCTTCATGGAAACTGGTAAAGCAAAGATGATAAAGACCTACAAACAGTATCAGCAATAAACATTGTGCATCTTGAACATTAGCATAGGTTCAGAGGTCGATACTAGGCTATCTTCCCTAGGGCATGTACAAGTCTAGTCAAAGTGTGTTTAGCATTCACAACCCTGTCAGATTACTACACTGTGTGTGTGTGAATAGTAGGTCACACAAGATAGCCCATGTACATTTATGCTAGTGTGCCTCTGTCTAGCAGGGACACAGAAGATATCCCAGGGGTAAATATACAATCACCCATACAGTCATCAAGATGTCTCCAGTAGGTGGTCAGTGGGTGGCTCTGCCTATGTGAAACTGGGATTACATTCTGTACTGAGTGGAGCCTCTGGGATAAGAATCTGTCCCTCCACAATGTCCTATTAACATCAGTGCTGAGGTATACATCCCTGCAGTGTGTAGCTCCAAGGGAGTTGGATATCCTGAGGTGGAGCATGTCCAGTAATTCTGGTTTGGGTATAGCTGTAAACAACAGGCACACATCATATCTGAGTAGGTGGTAAGCGACTGAGTAGAGCTGGAGTTACTGCATCCGAACTATGCAGGGCATCTGTGTGAGTCCCTAGATCTGCTTGGTGAGGACCGTCCATGGCCAGTAGAGTTGCTGCAGGTGTCAGGTAAGGTACACCCCAAATGTGGCATTGTAACCAAGCATGGATGTGATGAGTATAGGGGCACAATTACCTCACTCGATCTAGATGTGAAACCATATGGGATAAAGTGGCACACATAGAAGGTGTGTCCAACAACTTTGGCAACGTGAATGTTAAAGGCGACAGTATGAACAAGTGATGTCCCCAAACCCATAACAACTCCTACCGTATTTAATGGAGTACTACCTATGTAGTAATGAGTGGGCATGTTGTTACTCCCAAAGGGGATGACTATGCAACTAATGGCACTTAGATGTAGGCCATGGCTCAGGCACCAGTCATCCATCTCTGTGAGACCCTGATTGAGTATGCATGTGGCAGCTGGAGAGTTGATCATGGCACCCAGTTTGTAGTCAAGTGCAAACATGTTCAGCCATATTCCCCCTGTGATAGCCTGTACGTAAGACAAATATATACTGAACAAGAGAGGTCCCAGGACCAAGCAGTGTGGGATGGCATGTGTAACTGGTGTATAGTCAGACATGGCACCTGCAATCCTGACCATGTGGGTGCTATCCCTGATCCAGGTATCAATCCATTGTGTGAGATATGTGTCCAAATTGACACTGGTGAGCCTATGCATAATGGCCCAGTGGGTTATTGTGTTGAATGGTTTTGCAAGGTTCAGGTAGGCTGTGTAGATAACCCTCCCTATGTCGATGGACCTGTTAGCCATTTAAGGAATACCTACAGGGTCAAGAGGCAAGATCTGCCCACAACAATGCTGAAATGAGTAGGACACAGTATCTGTAGGTTCCCGATGTCTATGTGTAGGAGTCCTATGACAATATGCTCCATAGCTTTGCAGAACAGGCTACATAGGCTTATATGGCAATATTGTCAGTGGTCCGTTGCGGCACCAACTCTGTGGAGTGGGACCACTGTCACAGTAAGCCATTCCTTGGGTACATATCCTGTGGTAACTCCAATATTGAACAGTGATGTAATGTGAGGGTTGTGTTTGTCATGTTGCTCGTGTATGATGCAGGCTGGGACATCATCTGGTCACATTGATACAGTGATGTACGCTGTGGGAAGGGCAGCACTCACCTGTTACTGCATGATGTCAGGGAGGTTATACTCTGTTGGGATGGATAGTTGCTCCTTAGGGGGCATGGGTGGGAAACATCTGCACTGAACCTGTTTGCCAGGATGTAGGCAATGCCAGTGGGTTCAGGGTAGGTTTAGTCAGTATGCAGTAACTCACAGCATATCAGTGAGTGTCCACCCAGGTTCCTGACATAACTGAAGAAGGCCGTGTGATAGTCCTACGTGTCAGGTGCAATTGTCTGGTAGAAGCGGCCCTTAGAAAAGTCCATGAGTGATTGTAGCTGTCGGCTAGTACAGATCACAGATGCCTTCCCAGTCTGGGATTGTGCTCTATCATGTAGTAGTGTCCTCCTGATGTTGTACAGCTTATTAATGGCTGGGGTCTACCAGATAGGTCCCCTACCATTGTAGTAGTGGGTCTTGTTGTTATTTGGGATAGCACAATCCATGCAGTCCACTAGGTGTCCACAGAATGTGTATGTAAAGGATGCAGCAGTGTGAGCCATATATGCCACTGTCTCAGGATCTCTGAAGGATACCACCTTGCTTTGGTGAAGTGAGATGTTGGCTCATGAGAAGTTCACCAAGATTACCCAGGATGGGTGTGTGGAGGGTATATGTATGTCCTGTGAGATACATGTATGTTCTGACCTTACCAATGAGGGGTATATCACTGGTGTGGAACATAGAGTCCCCATGTTGGTGATGAGCAGGTCCAAAATGTATTCCCCCTTGTAGCTGTGCTGACTGGTTGTGCCAAAGCATGTGAGTCCGCAAATTGTAGTGACTGTTGGGTGAGGTTGTCGGGGCTTGAGTAGTATCCCCAGTCAATATGTGTGTATATGAAGTCGCACAATATAATGGTGTCTGTGGAGACCTTCATATTCTCCATAGTTCCCACAGATGCAGAGTATGGTTCCTGAGTTTGGGAGTGTGTTCTGTAGCAGGCAACAAACTGAAAGGCAGTATTGCACAATGGTAGTTGTATATGTATGGTCTGTGATGCTTTGTGCAGTGCTACTAACCTGGAGGTGTGTGTATCTGTGATGTATATGGATACTCCCCCTAGTTGTCTGTTCCAAGTCTTGTTGTCAGACAGCATGGTATGAAACATAACCTGGTAGTGCTGGTGTGCATAAGTGAGCCTGAACCAGGTGTCTGTCAGTGCACAGACACTGCTCTCCTCCATACTAAGGAGAGTCCTGAGTGGCCACAATATGAGGTTAACACAACTGTTGTTGAGCAGCATTACCTTTAGTTTCATTTAACCTGTAATGTCTATGGAGGTGAGTTTGTCTTCTGAGCCCTGCTTAAAGAAGGCACTCTGGTGGTAGCAAGAGCCTTAGCCAGCATACCAAAGTCCAAGGGTGACAGGAGCAAGCTGTCCATAGTGAAGCTACGTGGCATGTTGAGGATGTCACCATACGCTGACAGACACTATATCCCCTATGAATGAAACAAATTTGTTAGCCAACTGTTTAATGTGATATGTGTGTCCGTATACTGTGACATCATAATTGGTGGGTGTAAGATGCTATACAAGGTCAGGGTCATACTTGCCTGGGCTACATGATCAGAGTGTACCTCCATGTATCATGTCATGTGGTCCAGGGAGTAACGTCTGAGGTTACACACACCAGCATGGACAATGATGATGCCAGTCTTGTACTTGCTTTGGAGTGACCTGACTGCCTGTGTTATGCGACAGATCCTGGCACCCAACAGACAGCCCACAGTGACTATTCCCTTGTCAGGGCTGATGAGTGGTACATCAGTGTGTCTGAACATAAGTGTCACCTATTACAAGTGTATTAGGTGTGTTGTTTAACCCGAAGGGCAGTGACTGTGTGGCACACTGACATTGTGAACTTAGTGATATGTGGGTATTGTAGTGGGGTAGCAGGTGTGTGTGTGTCTGCTGTGGAGGTCTCTGCTGCTTAGGTAGAGTACATTTACAGCATCCAAGTATGTCAATGTGTGCTAATGTGGTTTGAGTGCTGCTGCTAGAGGATATGTGAGACTGATATTGTGGTGTGTGTGGTTACCTTCACCACCTGATAGACTGTGCCAGTCATGGGTCGAGAGAGTTCAGCTTCCTGTATGTCTATATAGGTGCATCTCACACATATATCTGAGTTTGTCGGGAGGAGGAGAGGGTTGTCTGTGTACATGAGGTAGATGTGACATTGTGTCAATATCACAATATCCACCAGCTGGACTGAAGAGTACACATAAAACTGACCCCTGGACATGCCAGGATATTATCATGACATACTCTGTAGCCTGATCGCAAAGGATCAGTAGGGTGTTAAGCGTGTAAAAGAGTATAACAGGGATTAGTGCTCATGTTCATTAGTGTTTGGTAAAGAGGAGCTGAGAAGGAGTTCAGACTGAATCATGACACCTCCTTCAGCTATGTCATAAATATCAATGTGCACACATATATGTCCTGAGTAAGGGCCAACTGTACCCGAGTGTCAATGCCGACATCATGACAGACAGGCCCATATGTACATACCCAACCCTCACTAACAATAGTCCACATCATCATACCAGGAGATATCACATGTAGAATGGATGAGCAGCTACCCCCACTGCCAAAAGCATGGCAGCAGGTGGAATACATTGATTCCCAATATGTGTCATGCACAAACTACAGAACAAACAGATCATGCACCTGAACAGTCAGCTGAGCCGCACCCCCTACACAGGATTTGGAACCGTTGAATGTGTCACAGCTACATATGGTACTCCCCACAAGTGCTGGTGCACAACACACCATGGGAAGTCAAGTCCAGTATGCCTATGAGGTCTGATCTGCAAGGTCATGGAGTCCATCATGGTTGCAGTCATAAACTGAGCTATTGGAAGCTGACACACACACAACCCTACCAACTGTGGTATGTTCATGTGCGGATCATGGTTCCCAAACATGCTAGACTGTTTGCAAGGCAGCCACCCAGGACATACATCAATGAACACATCTACACGTGTCACATAGACTTTGAATAACCCTTTATCAACATCCCAGACACATGTAGTATCCATAAAACCAAGAAGCTGTGCATAAATATGTGTTGACATATGATGGAATGTCAATGTATCCACAGATAGATCACACAAGGTAAGGATACTGATGTCATGTTCAAGCTGTTGACACCTGCTGACCCACATGGACCAGTCCTGGAATGGCATAAAACAAAGTGTACGCACATCACCATGTCCAGTGGGACGCCTGCCAATAAAGCAAATAGCGCGCCATGTTAATGCGTTTCTTTCTAGTATCATAATATAGTTAGGTAGGGGTTTGAATCCTGCATCATGTGGGGGGGTGTATGTATGCAGTTTCCTTTGAGAGGTGTTCCCTTTTTGGAGACTGGGAAAACTCAGTAAAGGAGGTACATTCCTCTTTGGAAAGTCTGATGATGTCACTATCCTGCAAATACTGCAGGAGAAGGGAAACCAGCCAGTAAAGCAAATAGCACACCGTGTTAGTGCGTGTCTCTTTTGTATCGTAACATAGTTAGGTTGGGGTTTGAATCCTGCAAACAGTGAGTGTGTGTATGTGTGCAATTGTCTTTGAAAAGAGTGCCCTTTTTGGAGACTGTGTAAACACACTAAAAGAGGTACATTCCTATTTGGAAAGTTTGATGATGTCACCATCCTACAAATACAGCAGAAGAAGAGAAGCCAGCCAATAAAGCAAATAGCGTGCCATGTTAACGTGCTACTCTTTAGTGTCATAACATAGTTTGATAGGTGTTTGAATCCTGTAAACAGTGTGTGTATGTGAACAATTGTCTTTGAAAGGGGTTCACTTTTTGGAGACTGTGAAAACACACTGAAAGAGGTAGATTCCTCTTTGGTAAGTCTGACGATGTCACCATTATACAAATACAGCAGGAGAAGGACAACCAGCTAGTAAAGCAAATAACGCTCCATGTTAATGCGTCACTCTTTAGTATCATAACATGGTTCGGTAGGGGTTTGAATCCTGTAAACAGTGAGTGTGTGGGGGGTGTATGTATGTAGTTGTCTTTGAAAGGAGTGTCTTTTTTGGAGACTGTGAAAACACACTAAAAGAGGTACATTACTCTTTGGAAAGTCTGATGATGTCACCATCCTACAAATACTGCAGGAGAAGAGAAGCCAACTAGTAAAGCAAATAGCTTGCTGTGTTAGTGCGTCTCTCTCTAGTATCATAACATAGTTAGGTAGTGGTTTGAATCTTGTAAACAGTGAGTGTGTGTATATATGCAATTGTCTTTGAAAGGCGTGCCCTTTTTGGAGACTGTGAAAACACACTGAAAGAGGTACATTCCTCTTTGGAAAGTCTGATGATGTCACCATCCTACAAATACAGCAGAAGAAGAAAAAGCAGCCAGTAAAGCAAATAGCGTGCCGTGTTAATGTTTTTCTCCCTAGTATCATAACATAGTTAGGTAGGGGTTTGAATCCTGCAAATGCTGACTGTGTGTGTGTCACTGCTGGTCAACACGGTGTGGGTTTTGCTTTTACTATGGTATGACATAGTATGATGACAACAGTAAGTGCATTGCAGACATCAGGTATCTGCATGGCAAATATATATGTGTACATGTCCCCTCAATCAGTACATAGGTGTGAAGCTTGCATACTACATGAATACATTTGTTTCCATTGACAGATTGTGCCACTGTTACTCAGATCATAGATCACATATGTATGTATGTGACATGGCCATCCACTGTCGTGTTCTGTGGCCAAGGTCATCTGTGGCACACAGACCCATGACAGTTACTTAAGTGTAGTGTGAGTGAGGGTATACGCCTGGGGTATATGTCAGACATGGTCATACACAACAAAGTCTGCCAAGAATGGACAGTCTTTATAGGTGTACGACTGCCTTATGGATATGCATTCAGGCCTGTAATATCTGTGATACACCTTGGGACTCCACAATACCTATTGATATGTGGATACCAAGGGACACATGACATAACATGGGTCTGTATGTACACAATGGTACCTGACATACATGTTGAGGGCTACCACCGGTGTGGTACTAACGGGATAGTATGTATAGTACATGAGGATGACTATGCCACAGTCGACTTACTGCTATACAGCATGTATCACACAATAGGTATCTGTCTGTATGATACCCTTGTGTAGGATATGCGTCCCATCCAGGGAATGCATTCTAGGCCAATCCATGCATTCTCAGATTTGGAT
Organism: Protopterus annectens; assembly: GCF_019279795.1. Classification (NCBI taxonomy): domain Eukaryota; kingdom Metazoa; phylum Chordata; order Ceratodontiformes; family Protopteridae; genus Protopterus; species Protopterus annectens. The sequence continues at coordinate 1,015,132,265 of NC_056734.1, read as the reverse complement.
GGACTCATCCCTAGTGTGTCTGCATGCATCTAAGGGGTCTATATGACACACAGGTGTGGTCACAGTAATGGGTGGCGGTCATCACCACTGGTTAGTGTTATAGTGTAGCACCGGAAGGATCCAATTGATACGGGGTTCTCTACTACTGTGTGTCATTTGTCAGGACATCATCCAATGATTGCTTATAGTCATGCTGTTGAGGTTGTGTATACTACCAGACTGCAAATCATTGACTGATATTAACGGTATCACCCGCAGCATAGTGTCAACCCATGTCATACACACGTCTACCCATGTTAGTACATAACTGTAGTAGAATGCATACTGGCCATTGAAAGATGCAATGGGATGTTAATAATGTTTACGACAGGGTATGCCACACATCCCATGTGTCCACTATGCACATACATCCAGACAGTGCGCACCCACCATGTTCACAGATGTACACTTGCTAATATGTACAGCACACATCACACACGTACTGTCCACTCGCTAACACATGCTGGCAACACATCACACATCAGCCAAGTGGCACATGGGTGGATAATACATACTCAGACTTAACAGTGGTGTAATCAATGCTACATTGACAATCAGAGCTTTGATGCATAATGTCTGCTCAGATATACCTACAAGGATGTAGTTAGACTTCCTTGTTGACAACTCGCTATTATTGCTACACTACTATAGTGTCACCCTGTGCATCAGCACCATGTTAGCCTGTCCCTCCATCGATAATGCAGATGACAGAAGGCAGCACAGGTATCATCATATGCACAGGGCGTTTTGTTGTTTGTCAGAGCCTGACATTGACCCATCCAATTGACATGTTTGTGTGTGTGTGTGTGTGTGTGTGTGTGTGTGTGTGTGTGTGTGTGTGTGTGTGTGTGGGACAACAGTACAGCATGGGCCAATGTTGATGTAATGTGTGTGTGTATGTGTGAGCCCTAGTTGTTTCCTTAATATGTGTGTGTGTCTGCATGCACACAACTCCACCATGTGGCTGCCATATACAGTACCTGTGCCTGGCAGGGGTGCTACGGATGGTATCAGGTACCAACTCTGACTAAATACTGTCATCAGAGGCAGAGGTATGATGACTGACACATGACCCTGCTGGGACTGGCCAGAGCCACGTGCACGTGGTCTACTGGGATGGACAATGGACAGGCCAACCCCAGCATTGCTGGGGCTGGTACTGCCACTATGGGAGTGGCTGTGAGCTGTCGGCCGTCCGCGACCACTGCCAGCTGTTGCTGTTGCTGGCATGCGTCCACGTCAATGTCGCAACTATCCCACATGGTCCTGGCTTGAGGAAGATATGTTGTGAAGGGCATCTATTGTCTCCCCCCAACATCTATCACTGACCTCGTGTATGTCCGGATGGCACCGGCAAGGTCACGGATGCTGTCATTGATAGCGGTGTTATGTGCCTTCTGCGCCCCAAGTCCCTGCCTGGTGTACCGTTCCATACGTGCCTGAGCCTGCATTACAGCCCGGAACATAGTGGTCGTCATAAGACCTGTGAGGGCACGCCTACCAGGGGCAATACATCCAGTGGTGCTCCCCAGAGAACCCCTGGATCTCTGCCTATGTTGTACCATTCTGGGTCTATGGCTATGGCTGCTGTGAGGGGATGCACGTGCCATGGGTACCACACTCTCCTGGTCAAATTCAACTGTATGTTGTCCCTCCCCTATGGCCATTGGTGGTAAGGGATGTAATAGCAGTATGAGTGTGTGCATAGATGGGGTTGAACGCTGTGTACTGTCAATTGGTGGACCAATGACAGGCCCTGTCAAATCTCCCTGTGCCAAAATACATGTGTCATCATCACCACTATCCATGGCAGTGGCTTCAGGTCACCTGCTGCTTTCGCCAAGCTTTACCTCAGCACCTGTGAGAGGAAGACAGGAAACACACGTTACGGTCTACACATGCACACATGCACACATCAACACATGAACACATGCACACATGAACACATGCATACATGCACACATGCACACATGCACACATGAACACATGAACACATGCACACATGTACACATGAACACATGCACACATGCACGCATGCACACATGCACACATGAACACATGCACACATGCACACATGAACACATGAACACATGAACACATGCACACATGAACACATGCACACATGAACACATGAACACATGCACACATGAACACATGCACACATGCGCACATGAAAACATGAACACATGCACACATGCACACATGAACACATGCACACATGCACACATGAACACAGGCACACAGGCACACAGGAACATATGCACACAGGAACACAGGAACACATGCACACTCCTCACTACAGCAGATACACACACACAACAGAAATCCAAATCATAATCAATACTGGTTGAAGGTGGGTGACAGTATCACAAGGCAAACAGTTACGCACATCTGTCAGCATGCAGAATAAGTGTTGATCAAGTCCATACAGTGTGAGTGTAGACAGCCATAGTTAATGACAGTGTACATGGCTATGGTGCATGTGTGTACATGTTCAGTGATTGCCTACACCCTGGAACACAATGTGTACAAGGACACAACATTTCTGTGCAAGTATTATAAGCTATGAAATGTCCTGTGCACCATCACACACAGGTATACATACCATGGCTGCATGTGTTATCTGTGTGTCACATGGATTTCCATGTCTGATTGCAGTGTCTGTGTCTGTAGCAGATCATTGTGGACACAGGTGTGGCACATGTATGCTATGTACACACACGGGATGAGTGGTGCATGTATACGTGATGGGATACCAATCCTGGACATGGCCATTGTAACAGTATGGGGTGTAGTACCATTAGCCATCATCATCATGCATCATGTGGTCACTCAAGGCCACTAAAGTGTGCTAGACCACCACCTAGCATGCTGTACCTGAACCGCAGTGATGTGGCTAAGTTCACAATTACACAGCCACGTTGCACAAGGGTGTGTGAGGTGTCCAATAGGGATCATTGCCTAACATGACTGTGTTATGTGTTGAGGAGTGTTGCACAGCTCCATGCTAAGACCCTACCCCTCAGGTATGGTATGTGTGGTGTGTGGATGACATGTGGGATACTGAAGTGTGACCTGGCAGCGGGTGTCCAGTTACACTATGTGTAACATGTTGAGGTGTACTGCGTATGACAAACGTGTTATGTTGTGTACATGTGTGTCAACTATGCCTATCCAATGTGCAGTACAGTGTTGCCACATTTGTGTTTGATGCTCTGTACATTGCATGTGATTGAGGCAGCTACTGACATTACTGAGATGTTTCACGTCTCACAGCAAACATGCACAGCATGCATTATGCGTAGGTGTGTTATGTGTACATGGCCTACACCTCACTTATGACATGCACAGTTCAATACCAAGTTTAAAGTGTTAACACACTCATCAGCATGTAACGTCTGCCCTGCTGTCACACCAGATGGACCTGCAAGAATATGACACAGTTTGTCAGTGGCTACAACTGTGGCATTGCTACTGTGAGTGTGCTAAACTACAGTAGAACAACAGGCATAGGTGTACAGATACTATTCAAATTATCAGCATTGCACACAATAGGTAGCACAACTGCTAAACACAGTACACATCTCACACATGCATAATCTAACAATACAGGCAACAGTAGTCTACAGCTAGGGCATGTTATCTGCACGCTCCATGTCACTATGCTGGGTGGCTCCGGCCTCCATGACGACACATGTGTGATGTTGTTGTTACTGTAGGCCAGGAGCCACCACACTTAGCAGCAGTTCCTCCACTCTGGTGACGGGGGGGGTGTATGGCCACCCCACCACCTGTGGCAAGTTGTTGTCTGTGGATATCAGAACCCAGGCCGCCGGACATGTCTAATTAAATCACTGCAGTGATGGTGTACCTGCTCATATGTCCGGTTATGCATGCCTATGTCATTTACCTGACAAACAAGTTCTTGCCACAGTGCAGTACACTCCTGCTGGTGCTGGCTGGCCCTTGAAAACAGCAGGGTATAGTGCTGAACCAGGCTGTGGTGGATTTCCTGTTCCCCTGCAGCTGTGTAGCAGGGGTTCCTGTGATGAGCCATAAGCCTGGAAGACAAGTAAACGATATGTGTGAGCAAGTCATGTGGCACACAACATTATACAGTACAGATATCAGTTAACTGCCATATATAGCATCTGTTCATCTGTCACAGGATACACACATTCAATACCACATATCAGTGCTCAGCCCACAACTGGCTGACAGTGCCTGTCACACTCCATATGACACACCAGTATACACCAGTACTCGGCTCACTGTTTGGGATCCAATGCCGAGCCTTGCCAGGGTGGTACATATCAAGCTAATGCATGCAGAAATATGTCATCCATTGCAATGAATGTGAAGTACAGTTACAGTATAACCAGTAACCCACCCTAGTCGTTGATGCCATACCCCTATCTAACATATGTGCACAGTTGTTAATATAGCTGGCATACTGCTGTAACAGAGTATACATGTTGCTAGGTTCACACGGAAACCCTGCATCACACATATGATTGCGGACATGGTACAGGCATCATTACACACACATCAGACATTCATACAACACACAAATGTATGCTAACACAGATGAGCATTTGCTATGTACCTTACAGTACTGTGTGCCCCTACTTACAGATACCTATGCCTGAGGAATGTAATCTGTACAGACTGCAGGAAACACACAAGACAGTGTTACCAGGGAATGTGAACATACACCATACTGTGCTGTTTAGGCCTACAGCTTCAGGTGGTACAACAGTTCAAATGTTGGCTGGATTCACCAGCAGTACCACTTACTGAGCATACATGTATTGCTTCAGCCTATGATGGGACACCACAGTCGTACACAAGGAACTACGTCACAACATATACCATCCTACTATGTCTGCATCCCAATAACTGACACATCTTTCTCTGGCCTCACACTTACGACACAAACAACCATGACAGAAACAACCTCACACCTAGCTACACCATCACAGACCTTGCACACATTCACTGTCACACTCATTCCACCTCACATAGCAGGTATTGCACTGTGTACATGTCTGTGTGCATTGTGTCATAAGTAGGTAATACGCTATTGTCCCTGGGGCCTACAGCAGCCTAGCCATATGCTACCCTGGCCTGTGACACACATGTAATTAGATTTCACTTCCTCCTGTCAACCAGATACACAGAGGTGATTCCCAGAGTGTGTTACCTATCCCCCAGACAATCATCAGGGGTATGTCTGACATCTGCTACTGAGGAACCTTGTTTGTTCATGCTGGGTGGTTTACTCCAGAGTATGATATATTTGCCAATAGGAGCCTAATCCTCCAGCATGTGCTGTTTAGTGAGGTTGCGGGGACTAGGGACCTAGGCCATGTAGCACAGTGGAATTGTGAGGTGTTGACATGGTGGTTGTCTGACTGCTATGGGTGTGGCATACCTCTGTATGTTTGGCAGAGGTAACCTCTGGGTGGCCGGTATACAACACACTGTAGCTGTGGTTATGTGAGTCAGTCTGCATAGGGTATGTGTTTCAGGGCAGTATTACCCTTTGTGAGGTATGTCTGTGGCCTTTCCACTTGCTGTAGTTGTCATGTGAGGTACATACCACATGGGGCATTGTGATGAGTACAGGGGAACACTGAGCTATATTTCCATACATGACACATCGTTTGTGATTACACGTACCACGTAGACAGATTACAAGACTAGCGTGGCACTGTGAATATCAAAGGGGAGGCTACTGCCCACCTGTGTCCCATGTTCCCTTCTGACACCTTCAGTGCTAGTCAGGCAACCACCTATCTGGTAGTTAGTGGGTAAAGTGTTGTGGAATGGGGTATGGCACTGCAGTAACAACACTGGTGTTCAGTCCATGCCTTGGTCACCAGGCACCTATTGCAATACGTCTGACCCTGTGTTTCTGTCTCTCACTGTATGTATATATATATATATATATATATATATATATATATATATATATATATAAATATTTATATACATATATATTTATATATCACTCTATATATACATATCTATATATATCTATATACATATATGTATATATATATATATATATATATATATATATATATATATATACATATCTATATATATCCATATATATCCATATATATCCATATATATCTGTATCTCTCTCTCTCTCTATATATATATATATATATATATATATATATATATATATATATATATATACATATCTATATATCTATATATGTAGATATATATATATATATATATATATATATATATATATATATATATATATATATATATATATATATATATATATATATATATATATATATATATATATATATATATATATATATATATATATATATATATATATATATATATATACACATACTTGTAAACAGCCACTGCTGTACATATACATGCACATATATGCAGATATACTGCCCACCTTTCATGGTGGGAATATCAATTATGGAACAGTTGGGAGACATACAATTATGTAATAATATTGCACAGTGTTGTGCAGAATGCATTTCGCTGTCCTCAGGCCATATAGCCGTAGCAGACCTCACTGGTTGTAACTCAGCCCCACAGCATTTAACCACCACATGACATATACCTGCATTGCTTGATGTTTTCAATGCCACACACTACAACCTACATAGATATGTGCATATAGCAACCTTCAAATACATATATATGTCCAGCCTTCACTAACAGTTGCAGTATGTCCCTTGCCCTATGCACATCTGCATATACATATAGATACGGACTGCTACCACATAAGGAGTGTTCACAAAATGTAGAGTACCCTTCAGACACATCATTCGGATGCCAGCAAATACATCTGTGTTACATACCTTACCTTTGTATTTCTCACCTCAGTCTGTTGTACCTGTTGATGTTTTTTTTTTTTATTATTTGTTTAGGTTGGTGTCTTCCACCACCTCTGTTTGTTTTATTTGTTGTTTTGGTTGGTTGGTGTCTCCAACCACCTCTGTTTTTTTTGTTTGGGTTGGTCTCTCCAACATTTTGTCTGTCTGTCTGTCTGTCTGTCTCTCTCACTCTCTCTCTCTCTCTCCAGTTGCTGTGATGATATTATTGCATGTGTGGACAGCTAGTACAGGCTGCTTTTGTAGGTATCTGCACATGTGCATGTGATGGCCTCTGCACCAATTGGTGCCCATCATTTAGTAATTGCATGCAGCCTGCTGTGTGGTAATTGCTGTTCTCACTGTGATTTCAGGACACTGCTATAAAATGATAGGTTAGGTAGGCGTAGGCCTTTCAGTTTTGCAAGGTGGGGACCATGCTTGTTTGCTGTGGACACTGTTGTGTCAGTCAGAAGGTTGGTATATGTCTCATATCTGAAGCTGGGTTGTAGCCAGTGAAATGCATGTTGTACTGAAACCTGACTGTTGCTTCTTCAAGTACACTCTTCTCAGTGTGTAAGTTTACTCACACCTCCTAATGCTAGCACTGGATACATGGGAGTATGTACTTTCTTTTGGAATTAGGGAATTAACTGGCATACAACAGTAGTTATTGGAATGTATTCCTATGGCTTTCCTATTTTCCCTTTGCATTCAGTCCTTGTAATGCATGTTATATTTCTTTATTGCAATGTATTCCTATGGCTTTCTTATTTTCCCTTTACATTCAGTCCTTGTAATGCATGTCATATTTCTTTATTGCAATGTATTCCTATGGCTTTCCTATTTTCCCTTTACATGCACTCCTTGTAATGCATGTTATATTTCTTTCAGCACCAAGGTATTGTGTATCTGCTGTGGCTTAGTTGTACATCATGCAGACTGGTGAGTCCAAGGTGTGGTGTTTGAGACTGACAAGGATATTTTATTTTGCTGCTGAGCAATACTAGGGCCTTGTCATACAGAGTGACAAAGGCACTTTTAAGTAGTTGTAAGTGAGTTGGCACAGGTTTGCACGACGCTTAGCGATGCTAAACAACGCTTAGCTTAGCTTATTGTATTTTAGCAATACTAAGCAAAGCTTAGCTTAGCTTATTTTATGTTAGCAACAGTAAGCTAAGCTTGGCAGAGCTTATCATATCTTAGCAAGGCTAAGCTAGGCGCACACATGTGCACACTGGTGCAAACCCGCTGACTACTGTTTACAAGTGCTCACTCCCGCTAACCCCCGCGCTCATGTCTTTGACAGAAAAGTAAATGGGGAGATAGGACTGTGGTGATAAAGGGTGCTCAAAGAGGGGAAGACAGTAGGGAAACTAGCTTGGGATGTACACGATGGGTGTGGAGAAGGTCCATAGCTGCCCATTTCTTTGCCAGCAACAGCTGTGTATATGCAATACATTAGGTGGGATATTTGAAACCTTCCACCCCTGAGAGAGTGGTGAGGACATTTAAGTACGTTGTACTACCAATTATGAATATCAGGCACATGCACTGTTTGTGAAAAGCTATACTGTCATTAGTACGTTACTCCCATCTGAACATTTTGTGGTTTGTGTTGTCATTAGCACAGTCTGCTCAGGACGACTGGACATATTTCTGTACTGTGTATGCCTAGCTACACCCTTGGTTGTGTCTGACTACACGGGTATATAGTACCTTTGGGTAGGGGTGCAGAACTGCAGTGTGCATTATTTATTATCATGTGATGTTTATCTTGCTGAACATGCAGAGTTGCTGTGTACCTATAAGTCTATGAAGGCTTGTAGTCTGTCTGAGTAGCTCCCACCTGTGGACATATCCAGATGGTAGACAGAGGTCAGCCTAGTATTCTTTGACTGTGCACCACAGCAGTCTTTTCAGCACCTGAACAATGGCATTGTCACAGGTGGTTGCTAGCAGTACATGGCTACATCTTTTGCTATTTCTGTGTTGTACTTCTATATAAGGGCATGCTTGTGGGATTCATTCTACAGCTATTTGCAGAGTGTGTAACAGCAGACAAGCTGATATGCCTGTGTTTTCTGACTCTTCCAGGCCTCAGATACTCTCACGTATATATTTGAACAGCCTCAGGGGAAGGTAGATATAACTGGGATACACCTGTGATATAGTTCTGACATTTTTCAGTTCAGACTTTGGGTGATTCAGACCATTTCTATTACTATACCTTTTCTGACGTGCAAGCGGTGTCTACTCTCACTTATTGACATTTGTTATTAAGTGAGATTCAACACCTTTCTGCCTACTGTTAGTACATTTCAAAGGGTGTCAGAGGGGCACAGCTAACTTTTGTTTACTAATCAGGGTCATCACTGTAGAGCAGTCACTGTTGTGAGGTCTGGCCTGTGACCTATGCTAATATGCCAGTGTGTATCCTGCTCTGATACTGTGTGGGGTTTGTAAGCTGCTACTGTAACCTTATTCCCTACTAGCATGGCTGATTCTCTTTTCACAGTCATGCCATGCAATTCAACAACACCTGCTGGTTAAGGCCCGCAGAACAAGATTTGTGTTATGCCATTCCTATTTTGCCTTTACATTCACTCATGGTAATGCATGATAAATTGCTTTCAACACTAAGTTATTGTATATCTGCTGTGGGTTAGTGGTACTTCATGCAGACTGGTGAGTCCAAGGTCCCAGGTTCGAGACAGACAAGGGTATTTTTATTTTGCTGCTGAGCAATACAAGGGCCTTCTCATACAGAGTGACTAAGGCACTTTCAAGCAGTTGTAAGCGGGTTGGCGTGGGTTTGTGTAATGCTTAGGAATGCTTAGCTAAGCGCACACAAGCTCACACTCACGCAACCCCGCTAACTACTGCTTAAAAGTGCTTACTCCCGCTAACCCCCGCGCTAATTTCTTTTAAAGAAAAGAAAATGGGGAGATAGGAAAGTGGTGAAAAAAGGGGGCACAGAGAGGGACAGACAGTAGGAAAACAAGCTTGGGATGTGCAGGAAGGGTGTAGGGAAGGCCCATAGCTGCCCATTTCTTTTACAGCAACAGCTGTGCATATGTTGAAAATTTGGAGTGAGTTTTGAGACCTTCCACCCCTGAGAGAGGGGTGAGGACAACATAGTTTGTTGCACTGCCAATTAGAATTATCGGTGTACATGTCCTATGGACATGTGTGCAAAATGGGAAGCTATGTATGGGGCACAATATTTTTTTGGGTACAGATTGCCCTTTTTTTCTTTTTGTTTTTTGTTTTTTCAGGTGAGAGTGGTAAGTGAGGTAGGGGAAATAGGTATATTTGGGGAGGTAGGTTGGGGAGGTAAACAGACAAGGCAAACAAGATGCATACAGTGGCGGAATTTGACACATGGGGTGGGTGAACACAATTGACGGGGAGGGTTGTTTGGAAATCGCAAGCCCATGAGCCCACAGATGGTAACAGTGGAACTGAGATCCCCACACATGGGCAGTCACCACTGCACCTTCACAGCCCCAGGGGTGGCTGCGCTGGGGGCTGTGGAGGACGGGCAGGCTCACCAGTGAGACACGCCACTTTCACCTCAAGCTGGCATAGGGGATCAGCGACTGAACGCTGGCTCTCCCTACGCACCACAGTCCGGATCCTTCGAAGGGTGATTGGTGGCCCTTCTCCGCCCATGCTTGCACGGGGGGGGATGAGCCCCATCCCGTGCAGCGCTTCCACCCGAAGGTGGCACAGGACCAATGGAGGAGGGGAGTCCGAGCTGGGTACCAGAGCCACTGGTGCCAGGTGCACTCGCCAACTGAGGAGGGACAGGTGGGTTCGCTGAGACTGGCCTTCCCATACGTTCTGTGATTCGGTGTGTTTCATTACAACATAAACAACAGCATTCCAGATTAGTTGTAACAGCATGCAGTAATATTCCCATTAACCCAACACACCACAGTTCCAACAGTTGAACAGCAAACATAACACATGCATATATTGAACAACAGTGGTTATTCCAACTGCATGCAGGGATGATTGGTAACAACAGGCCACCATGAACGTGGTGTTTGAACAGGGCACATGCATCAACATGAGTGCAAATATTTATGGAACAATAGGACATATATCCCGACAAATATTTAAGATTACACATACCCATTGAGGTGCGGAATTGCATGGTTTATGCACAAACAGTAGAGTGTAGAAAAAAACTCCATTAACATCTTATAAACACTTTTACTGTACACTACATTCCTAGTGACTGCAGGTGTATATTTCCTACATGTATTATTACACTTGCCACCATGCATTAGGTTCTGTAATGGGTTTGGCTAGTTCAATCTATACTTGACCTATATCTCACATACTAACTGTCCAGGATGCAGATGTTACTGCTACATATTTCATGGTTGCATTTATATTTTTTTATCTGCATATCTGGATGTTTTCACATGACATTTTCACTTCTAATTGTACAGAACCCTGCATTTATTGAAGCACACTTACATTTCTGGGGAACATATTCGCATGCTACTCGTGTGCCAGATTTACTTATGCATGCCAGCCAGTAACTGACTGCTGAGGACTGTATATTTACTTCACAGCTACTAGCACTTCCATCATCCACTTTAGATGGGACTGCAGAACTCTGGGTTGCCAGCACTTTCTAACACATTACTATTTGTATAATGCAAGGGTACAACAACATTTCATACTAAGTGAAACAGACACACTCTGGGTTTTAGACCTTTATTAATGACATTACATACTTTTCCACAGGCTCACTCCTTTATTTGTTTTAACGGTATATATGGCAGACATGTTCACAACATATTATACCTTTATTAATAGGTTAGCACACTCTTTCAGGCTCACTCACATATTATTTTATATGATAGTGCCTGCAGAGATATTATTCCAGACATTTGTTACCTTTCTAAATGGGTTACTACACTCTTTTTCTGCCTCTCTAATGTTTTTATCTGACAGTACATGCAGAGGACTTATTCAGTCCATTTTATGGCTGTATTATTGGACTGCAACACTTTCTTTCATGCTCTCTCCCATATTTTATATAACAATACATGCAGAATAATCACTAACCTGCCTGGCGGCGCAGCCTTAGCAGCCTATCTTCATAGGCTTGCTGATTCGTAACACAGTCACCTGCAGCTGTAAAGTAAATGAAGGGATATTGAGACATTCCTATCCATTATACATACTCCATTTTAAATCCTTACATACTGCATTCCATGGCTACATACTCAGTTGTGGGGCATCCCGCATCCCACGGGCCTCCTGTATCCTCTGGTTCAGGCGGTCCTCCTTTCGTCTCTTCAGGTCCGCATGGTGGTGACGGACCTGCTCACCAGTCCGGGGAATGCCTGTGGCACTGGTGAGGTCACGAGCTAACCGGTTCCAAGCCTCTGCCTTGTACACTGTCCCTTGGAACTGGCCCTGCAGGAGTCTTGCCTCATGACGGTGGACTAGGAGCCAAACCATGTATTTGGACTCCTCGGTGCCCCATCTCTGCGCTCAGAAGCACACTCCCTCTCCAACACCAGACATTCTGACCGCAGATGTGAGCTACAATCAGTTATGGTGTGTATTCCCACCTGTGCGGCTTAAATATGCCGCATTTCCCGCACATTTTTGTGATTAGCCATTTTGTAAAATGCTCGGCTGACTGCAGACCTGCTTAGTAATGGTTAAACTACCATTCGTAAGTTTATGTATGTTAATAATGGCTGTTTCCCCTATGTTGTCATGGCTTAGTGGTTCTGTACTTTGATTATGATGCAAAGGATCCTGGGTTCAAACCTTGTCATTCTTTTATTTTAATACTGTCTAGACAGGCTAGGGGGTGTGGCTACGTTTAAGCAACTTAGCTCTACGTTGCTCCCCTGTGCCCTACTTTGCCCTGGTTGGCATGGCGCGCACGTCCGCGCAAACACATTGCGTTGGGTAAAGCATTTTTAAATGTTGGGCAACTCTATTGCCCTGGGTAATGTGCTATTATACTATGGGCAACTCTGTTTAGCTGGGTGAAGCGCTATTAAACTATGGGCAACTATGTTTAGCTGGGTGAAGTGCTATTAAACTATGGGCAACTCTGTTTAGCTGGATAAAGTGCTATTAAACTATGGGCACCTCTGTTTAGATGGGTATAGCGCTATTAAACTATGGGCACCTGTGTTTAGCTGTGTAAAACGTTGCTTAACGGCAGGCTATTATATATCTGGGTCTTTTAAAAATATATATTTTGTTCGCTGATACATTGGCCATGTCACTGCTTTTTATAAAATTTTTATTATATTTGTCTGGTATTATTTCAAATACTGATTTAAAACATAAATAAGAAGGGGAGTGGTGGGACTCGAACCGTGAATGCCTTTTCTTTGTGCATACGCTCTACCATTACGCTATTGCTATTTGGATTAATTTGCATAAGTAGTTCTTATATGCTCTTCAATGTCACAATTGCTAACTGTGGTTAAGCAATGGGCACACCCGCGCAAACAAGCGCAAATACGGGCAGCTATATTGTGGATTTAAAAAAAAAAATTAATTTTTTCCATTTTATAACTCTGATGGGGGTTTACAGTGTCAGGGAGTGTGGTGTTGGGTGCAAGTATATTTGAGCGGACTCGCTCTTGTCTCTTGACATTATGCTTTTTAAAACCTTGCAGGGGCGTGGACTTTTAGACTGCTCGGCAGTCGGACATGCCCCCTGCTTGCCTACTCAGGCCGTGTAAGAGTTACGGATGAGTCAGCGTGCCCTCATGAATATTCATGGCATGCTGATGTCATACCGTTCAACTGCAGCCTCCGAGTAAGACATATTAAGTCTTACACGGAGGTTTCGTAAATCCGGCCCTATGTCTTCACAGATTTTATTAAATCCCCAGGATGTTTAAAAGATTTGCATAAGGATTCTAGTAAGGTGAACTGATTTAATTTTGTGTTTTAAATACTGCCATAGAGGAGAATAATGTTATTCAGAAACCTTGTTTTTTGTAAAGCTTTTAATAATGCGTTTTAAAATGCTTTTGTAAATGCTCTTTTAAGTGTTTTTAAAGTCAAGAACCTGTTTTAAAGTTAAGGGAATGGTTAACTTTGAGAAGCTATTTATAATGTATTTTAAAGAAATAAAAAGAAAGTTACTAAATGGGACCCACTTACAGACATCTAGGCTAATGTACTCCTCATTATTAAAGCCAGTCTTAGACCACTAAACTACTCCCACCTCATCATCAGTGGTGGTAGTATCTGTAAACTCAGCCCACCAAATCAACAGTGAATAGTTGTTACCTGGCATAGTTAACTCATTCTTTTGAACAGCACTCATTTGCCAAATAAAGGAACTTTAATCTAAAGAACTAAGTAAGAGTCTTCTTTTCAAGTGACAAAGATAGACCAGATAACCACTTTGTTTTTCAGGATAGAGGAAAGCTACCACTAACAGAAGAAGACCACCCTCCAAAAACTGTCAGGGATATTCGCATATGGAAAGCACGACACCCCCTCCCAAGATAAGACCTACCGGGTACAGTATCTTTCTACCAAGTAAACCACAAAATTAAAGTCTTTTCCTCACCTCTCACCTGCAGAGAAATGAGAACAATACTTGCCACACAAGGACTAAGCAACACTCTGGTTCTTTTTATTTTTGCCTTCCTGAGATTAAGGAATAAACAGATACAAAATGGCATGCTTTAGATCAGCACAGTGGCTCACTGAATAAGATTGCTCACTTACCTGTTCAGGGACTAGTTTCCTTGGCATTCCCTCTTTGTGTGGAGCATGCATGATCGCTTCAATATTGTAAGGTTATCTTGAAGTAGTTTTGATTCTTTTGACCTTTTGGTAGCTCAGCTGGTCAATAAAAAGCCCCTCTCTCTCTTTCATTATGCCACTCTCACTCTCTCTCTATCTCTCTCTATATATAGATAGATAGATAGATATAGATATAGATATAGATATAGATATAGATATATTTCTATAGCTATATCAGCCTTTTTATCCATTGTATATTTACATCATACCTCTCAATAGTACAGTGTTTCCCAGAATTTCCAAATTTTTGCCTCATATGTTTGGTCCGTTTTTAATGAAATTGTGGTTTTCTGGTAAATTTGTGACAAATCATTGAAGATTGATGTTAGAAAATAATGACAGATATTTGAGTTTCAGACTTCTTACCCTTCAGAAAATTAATGCTAATGCAAAACCTGTTATTCTGTCAACTTTCTATGTTTGTAAGATCAGTATTTAAAAATTGTCCCTATTTTTGGGCCTTTGTGCCACTTTTATTTATAAAATAACAAAAACTACTACCACTATAAAAGGCTCACTTACTGTGTACAAGGCAAACATTCCAGCAACAAACGAATAGGAAGACACAGAAACAGCTGATATATCCAGTTCAAATCTTTTACTGCAGTGCAACAAAACACAAGCACTTTCACCATACAGGCATCATCAGGTGTATTACAAAAGCACTAACATACACACACCCCAATTTATACATCAGAAGTCACATGATACATGACATGTGACTCCAGTCATAGTTTTAAATTTTTAGTTATTGCTAAGGTTTATGAGAATGTGAAGCAAGGTGACATACGTGCAAAGACTGAGGATTTAGAATCCTCATGGATAGTAAGGTTCAGGGCTGATGTGGGACATGGGCTTAATGAATCAGTTCCATTAGTACCTAAAATTAAAGAAGAGACCCCTAAGAAGGTAGTTAGCATCAAGGTATAGTTTTAGCATGTATTATTTATGTCTGATGTTGTTTTTTATATTAAATTTATATGTCTTTTTTATGTTTTGTGTTTTTAAATCTGTGGTTTTAAATTTGAATTTGCATCATGTGACTTCTGATATATAAATAGGGGTGTGTGTATGTTAGTGCTTTTATAATACACCTGATGATGCCTGTATGGTGAAAGCGCTTGTGTTTTGTTGCACTGCAGTAAAAGATTTGAACTGGATATATCAGCTGTTTCTGTGTCTTCCTATTCATTTGCCACTTTTATTTATGTCTTTTTTCCAGATTCTTCAAGGTTGAGAGGTATGATTTACATGTATATCCATATATCTATTTATATTTTTTCCTACCTGTCTGTCTGTCTATCTATAGCTAGATAGTGAGAGACAGAGAGAGAGAGAGAGAGAGAGAGAGAGAGAGATTTCAAGAACCTGAGCAGATATCTGAAGCCGTTGTCATATTAAATATCAAAGTTGAACATTACTGCAATTATATTCTGAAACGGGCTCCCTGTCACAAGTGTGAGACCTGAAATTATAGATCTAAAATATTTATCCCTCTGCACCCCATGATGTAGGCATTTTGCCCCTTTAGCCCTGCAACGTATACACAGTAACAGCAATACTATAGTATATCTGAGTTTAGAGAATACTTCACAGTACCATAGCCTCTGTATACCTTCTCCCAACTTGACACTTACAGTTCAGCTTTATCAAGGATCACATTTATGTTCCATGGGACTTCAGCAGACATCCAGATACTGAGATAGTTTTGTCATTCTATCACAGTAATGACAAAGATATAATAATAGGATAAAAGTATTTAAAAAATAGTGAAAAAAGAACTTGGGGCACAGCCCCAGATGAAGCCATGCCTTCTAGTACATTGTTTCTTATGCCTTTCTTTGCTTGGCACAGGTGTATGCAGTATCATGCTGAACGCAATGACAGAAATGCCATTCCCTACCTGGATCCTGTTGCTTGCTTAGTATATCCGAGTTGAACAGAGAACATCTGGTGAATTGAAATAGCTAGTTCTGGTCATCATACAGGAACCCAAGTTCCAGTTATTATTATACCAAACCAAGGTACTTCTCCAATAATTTATTTTTATTCATTGTTATTTTTGTTTTTCTTTAACTAGGTTAGTAATACCATCTATGACATCTCTCTTGGGATACCTGGGGTGATACTCATACAGACTAGGGGAACTTTTACCAGGGCACTAAGGAAATACCCTATTCCTTTCAGCAAACTGAGAAGGAGAAGTGTGGAAGCAGCTGGCTACATCATATATACTGTTCTACATAGACAGGGACTATAAGTGTGATACATTGCCAGCTATCTAGGCTATATGTAGCCGTAACCATTATTGCACCAACAGTGCAGCAAAAAAAAACATCTATCCTTGTTGTTAAGTCACTTTATCTTGTGTTTGTTCATAACAGCAGTTAGTTCCAGCCCTCATACTGTGCTGAATTACTAACAGTAATCTGCCATCAGTTTATGACACTGTTTCCATCCCTAGTGATGTGTCATATTGCAGGCAGAATCCCCTACTTCCCAGAGTGGTTGACCTGGCAAGCCTTCTCCCTCCCACCCCCACCACTTACCCAGCTGATGCTGCATGGCTTTCAGGCTATATAAAACCTTGTGAACATTACAGTTAGAGACAGAATGAAGCTACAGCAGGCACAGCATTTCACTATAACCTCCAAACAAGCAGTTCATCTGTGAATGATGCTGAAAAATAACTGTGTTTGCATTGCTGATATTTTACAAGTATCAGTAAAGAGTGTGAACCATGTTTATATATATATATATATATATATATATATATATATATATATATATATATTTTTTTTTTTTGACAACACAGGAGACATTGTTGCAAATGGTGTCTTTTGAACAAGCCACATGACAAAACTTGGAATGGTGCAATGTCTCCACATACTAGGAAAACTTAAGAGGTGGAAAACATGAGACAAACCGAATGGCTTTAGGAACTCTGTTTGTTTTCTCTTTTTTCTAGATTACTTGGAGGCACTTTCTACATGGTTTATAAAACAGTGCTTATACATATTTCTTCTTGAATATCAAGTTATTTGATTATGCAAACCTGGTTTTAAGCACATGGGAGACCCAAGTTCTCTCCCTTCTCACAGGTTTCCAGAACACTGTCTTGTATCGTCATTACATAGATGATATATTTTTCATTTGAAAAGGGTCCAGAGAGGCTCTTGATATCTTGCAAGCAGACCTCTTTGCCAACATTACTTTACTTACTTTCCTTACATTTACAGTGTCCAGCATGGGCTTGTCCACACATTTCCTCGATGTGTGTATATTACTGGACCAATCAATCAATCAATTCCATTCTACCCTCTTTTGTAAAGACATCTATCAAAATAACTTTCTCGAGTTCAGGAGCCAGCAGCCTTTCTATATGAAAGTCAACATGATGACAGGTCAATTCATCTGCCTTTCCAGATTAATTAGTTAAGACTTAAATTTTCACCATGTAATGTTTTACTTTATGATTTTCCATGATGTGCCTTTCTTCCCAACACAGGGCTGATTTCTGAGTGATATTAGTCTCATCCTTTCTTCACCATGGGAATAATTCCATTTTTCCAGGACAGAGATTGGTTCATTTCACATTTTTGATGAACTTTGATAGGTCATTCGCATCACATTTAGTATTGTTGGCAAGTGCCTAATTAAAGTTTTTACTGGTTCACCTTTCTAAGGCAGGGATTGAATATTTTACTCTTCCTTTCTCAAACTGATTGGTCAACAAAGATCTCTACACCCACTGACTTGTGTAGTTTTTTAAAGACAGTAATTGGACAGGTCACACTGAGAACATACTTAGGCTGTTTATTCACTATCAGCATTGGCTATTACAGTTAAATAACAGGTTTCCATTGGTTTGTCTTTCCTAAGCAGTGATTGACTCTTACACTTCCTTACTCAGACTGACTGGTTATTTTAGTAGCAACTTTTATTGGATGTTCGATCCTCAGAAACAGTGTTTATTGGTCACTCAGTACATATTTAATTGTATCCTGTACTACTATTTTTGCCTTATTTTCTTAGACTTATTTATTTCTGATAAAGTTCTCTGGATAATCTTCTTCTTCTTTCGTCTTTTCCTGGTAAGGGGTCGCCACAGCAGATCACCTGTCCTCTCATGATTGGAAGCAGAGTTTTACAGTGTCGAGTTGCCAGCCCAGCACCCAACCTTCCTCAGAAGGCACACACTAACACCTAGGGCCAATTTAGAGTGTCCAATCCACCTACAGCATGTCTTTGGAATGTGGGAGGAAACCGGAGCACCCAGAGGAAACCCATACGACCACAGAGAGAACATGCAGACTTCACACAGAAGGCACCCCAGCCGAGGATCGAACCAGAGAACCTCTTGTTTAATAGATTTGTTAATTTTCCAAATATATATATATATATATATATATATATATATATATATATATATATATATATATATATGGACTGGTCTTAAGACACACTGTCAATTGTGATTTATTACAAGATTTGCATTTTTTTTCTTTTGTGGTTGAATAGGTCAGACTACCCTGGTCTTAAGACCATTTTCTGCCACATCTCAAGTATTGGCAGCAAAGATATTCCATGTAAGAAATTTACCACAATAATTGCAATGTCTTCAGAGGGCTATCATCAGTAACTTAGGTATTTACAAATGCAATAAAAAAAAATGGTGCAATGCAAAAAAAATAAAAATCACATTATAGCCATGGTGTATTTATACTCAATGTGTAAGCATGTAGTGACAGGATAACTTACATGCATAGTTACTAGTAGCATAAGTACTCAGACATGTGCAAGTATTGGAGACATATGCTAAACTCTACAAAACAATGCAAGCTCTAGCCGACACTACATAATCCATTAATGCATACATTTGGCATTCTATTTACATTTAAAGATATTCAAACAAGATACAGTTGTACTTTAAAAGAGAGAGAGAAAATCCCTTTAAATAAGTGGGAAAAAATTATTTTACATATTTACCAACTGGAAGCAAAAGATTATATGTCAGTTGAAAAAGTCTTTTATGATGAAAGCTCTTACTGGTTTTTGCATTAAGCGGACTTGGTGTTTGTAGTTCCTTGCTTTTTTTTACTTTATATTCTACATTTTTTGTGCCTTTCGGCTTTTCCCAGTTAGGGGTCACCACAGTGGAACTCTGGTCCGCTAATAATTGGCAGTAGAGTTTTACGTGCTGGCTTGCCGGGCCTAACGTACAACCTTCAACGAAGGAACGCCCATTCATGCATGTCACCAAACAAAAGACGCTCTAACTGAGAATCAAATGGGCAACGTCTAACTGTGAGGCGACAACGCTACCGCAGCACCACAGAAATATACCACTGAATTGCAGATAACAGTTTGTGGAAGTTGATACTAAAAATAAATAGCAGCATAAAAAAATAACAGCTATCTGATAGAATGCCTTCTAATATTGTTGAAAAGAGTGTCTCTCAAATGGTTACATATCAGTCTTTAACTGATTATGTAAGTGGATTTTTTCTTGTACTTTAAAAGCAAGAACATTAGAACCAAATCAGATGTCCATAACATAAGGATGCCTGCAAGGGTTCCTATTATTTAAGCGAATGCTTAAATGTGGGAACGTTGTTTCGTCAAGCGTGATTATGTGAAATGGCAAAATGCCAAAAGCACGGAACAGTGACTTTTTTCCCCTAGGAAAAAAATCACTAGGCCACTTTTGGGACTTTGCCATTTCCTCCACTGTGGTGTGATCTTGGAGTTGGTATATTTAAGTAGGGGGGTTGTGGGGGGCGCAACCCCCCACTAAATTTTTTGTTTGGATTTTTTTTTTTTTTTAAAGATCAGTGATTTTTTTTCCTTGGGAAAAAAAAAAATCACTGATCCGTGTGTTCAGCATCTTGGATTTTCAGGTATTGTGAGTCGATTATATAGCATTCACAATTTAGTGCATTCCTTAATATAATATAGACCCTGCCTGCAAGATATCTCAAATAACACTGAAACCAAAGGGTAAAACAAGTTAGACAGTGAAACCATTCAGTAAAAACTGCAAGAAAACTCAGCCAGGATAGAGCCTTTACTGGGTAATGCCGTAAACCTCCTGTTAAGGACATGCCAGTGTTTTAGCTGCAGATGCAGAAGCCTTGAAACTAAAACATTGACATCCTTATGCACTCATTTGCATATATCTCCATAGGCATCATTGCAACGATCCTCTTATGCTGTATTGTCAATGTCTGAAAAAGGCTGAAACACAACATGTCTGTATTAAGCAGGGGTCATTTATTAGACTGAATGTAACCATAACAACTTAAAATCATTATTTATTTATTTAATGTCATTTGAGTACTAGGAAAGGATGACTGGGTAGGTGCCCATTTTTAGAGAAGGCCTGGGGAGAAAAGCTCCAAAGTATAGCAAAAATTTTAAGAACAATACTTTTACAGTCTTTAAAAATAATAAAAATAAAAATATGCAGTTTAAATAATTATACCAAATTAGACATTATATGAAAACATTGCTTAAGAATATATACAAGTTATATGACAATGATTTAATAGTTAAAGAATATTTCACCAGGTTATAGATAATTTAAAGTTAAGTAAGTATAATACAAGCAGGAACTGCAAAATGAACTGAGAAAAAAAAAGCATGCTTATGATATATTTAGATTAAAAGCCAGGGGAGAGAAATTGATAGAAATAAGGAAGTGAGAAAAGAAGGGAATTTAAGGAGATATAAGGTATGCATAGGTGTTTGGTTCCCATTTACAGATATAGTTCATGTGGGACATCTTTAAATAGGTCTGGTGTAATGTGCTGACAGTGTAGGGAGGAAGTATAAATAAATGGTTGGGCATAGTTGGAGATATGTTGAGCGCTATTATAACATCATGTTAGGACGAGAGATGGCCCAGTAGCAGAAGAAGAATAGACAATAAAAGAAGGAATAACATGATTAATTTAAGGGATCTGTAAGTTATAGTTGGTAGGTAGTGCAGAAGTAGGGATCAAGAAGGGAAAATGAAATTGCAGGGTAGAATGACACTTAATGGTGGTGGAGTCTGAAAGCTAATAGAGCGGAGGTAGGAAAAAAATATATTCTATGAAGGAAGACAGTAAGGTTGCCCTGGTGTGTTCTCTGCAATTTAAGGAATAGAAGGGTTTAAAGGCTGAAGAATGTATGAGAATGTAGTAAAATAGGAAGAAGTGAAGCTCTATTTAGGAAAAGTGGAAGATACAATGTAGGATAGGCGCTGTTAGGGAGGGGTGTGACTATGAATGAATATAGTACAAAACAGCGTAGAAGGGAGAAAGGTGGCTGGGAATGGTGGGGAAAGCATTCTGATGCCACTTAGCTGACACACTGATATGTTTTTTAAGGAGCAATTTATATATATCCTATGGGCCTCTACTAAGGAGATTTATGGCATTACACCATAATGACTTTAGGGATGACCTAAATTTGAATATTTGGCTTTTTTTTTGTGGTGCTGTGGTGAACTTTTGTTCAGTGTGTTGAGTAAGTCTGAGCTGTCATTACATCACAAATAAAAATCCTATTTATTTTTCCTGAGTACAGAAGATTTGTCACTAGGCTTGTGTACCTCCCATTTGCAGTTTAGACTTGTTTAGTAAACTGCATTACAAGAAGATAAAGTTATGTATGCATCTTTTTAGCTAGAATGACCAGCTAAGGGCGTTTTCTGTCTATGGGTCAAGCTACATCATTGTAAGAAAAGTGCTGTAATATTTGTACAGCTACAGAAAAATGTTTCCATTTTTGCTAGGTACAATTAGTTATTTGGATGCTCTGTTTTTACCATTTGTTACACAAAGAATGAATAGCTGGCAATTATTTATTTTTTCGGACTCATTAATGGAAGTCTCAGAATAGTGAGACTAAATGAGTGAAAATGCAGATCTAAAGCAATTGTGACTTTGTATATATTATCATATACCTATGGCTGTGGGATGTGGAAGGCTTTCTTCTCCCATTGGTGGGTTCATATGGATATTCTTCCATGCAAGAAAATAGCTTAAAAGGAAAACAGTGGTGCTTAATATTTGCTGATTGGTATTTTCATATTTTTTTATAATTCCTTGGGCTCATACTTACAAGTCTTGGAATAACAATAGGGATTCATATATATTATGTTCATTTCAATCTGATCAGCCCAGTATGTGTCAAAATCATATTATACTTGTGTTTTATGAATTGATAATCAAAAATAATGCTATTTTCCATGAGAAAAGTAATATTTTCTGTCATTTTTTAAGATATAACAAAATACAAGTATTTTACATGCTCTTTGAGGCATGCTCAGATCTACGATTCTCCTCTTGCAGACTTTCCCTAAAAGCTATTGGGCTGTGAAAAACAAACTAAAAGTGGGATTATCAAGAGGTTTTGTCTATAAATTTTCATAAGGATGCCTGAAGCAGTAGAGAAAGAGACTGTCATTTAAAGTTTGAGTAGATTTCAAGCCAGAATATTCTTCATAAACAGAAAGTCAGCTAAAACCAAATGCGTAGCTTTCAGTTCTCTCCAAACTTAAAAAAAAATAAATACATTGGTGTGATTTCAGGCATAAAGGATTGGGTATGTATAAGAAAGAAGATTGATGTTTTCTTTATTTGTATATGTTGAGACATAAAAAAAATTACATTAACATTTTTTTATTAAAATTAAAGATACATCTTCTTTATCTTCTTTGAGGGTAGGACCCTTGTACAATTGTGTTTTATAGAAAATTTTGCCAGTATGTTCACCGAGCTTCATAAATAAATGCCAAACCATTTTGGAGAAGACTAGCTTATAAATCAAAGAGCAAAATAGCTTGAAACAGGCAATATTCTGGAACAGACCTTTGGAAATGCTCAGAAAGTTAAACATTTAAATGTGCTGTCAATAGCTGTTGTTGCATGCGTCACTATGATATCATTCTCATTTTTATTGATATAAGTGGAGTTTTTGAGACATGAAGGACTATGATTACTGGAAAAGTGCCCCTGCTAGAGAGGTGCCATAGGCGGCCGCCTAGTTGGCCTATGCCTAAGGCCGGCTATGCCTATCATTTCTGGGTACTGACTCATGATCCTACTGCGTCTTTTGGTTCCATTCTGAGTCAGTGTGTGCAGTTCTGTACATTGTCTCACTTTCTTCTGGTTTCATCATGGCTGCTGTTTCTTTGCACTGCTTCATTGTTTATATGCATCTGCACTGTGCATTTCCCTTTGAGATATTACCTTTTTTCATTGGTTTTGTTTACTGATACTATTTTGTACAGTTTATATAACTTGTTGGGTGTTTCACTGTTGTAGTCAGATTTGGATTTGATACCATTACAGTCATAGAAGAAGTTTCAACTAAATGAAACAAATAAACATTTTTGCTTGGTGACAAGAGCTCTTGCATTCTCCATGTAGAGGATTTGCCCGACTTCTTAATTATGTATACTAACTCTAGGATTGTACAAAGTCAAAGATGACTAAAAGCCCTAAATTTGCAGAATCACTGTGCATGCAGTAACATAAGCTGCAGTTCAGTGAAGTGTACTTGACAAACATAAACCATGTCCAGTTTACACCTGACCAGGGGAAGGGAAGCTTGCGCAGAGTACAACCACTTGTCATCAAGTTTTACAGAGTCACAGTGTAACAGACTGTTGCTGGTGGCATATAGCTTGCCAAAATGTTTCACACACTGACATATTCAATGTCATACTTCAGCCATATGTTATGTTAGGTTTTTGACATTTGGCCTGTTGACTTTGGTTATTCTACAATCTACATTTGGTCTTTTGGCACTACAAAGTTAGCAGTACTGTCTTTAAACTGCTATATATTCAGTAAAAAGCTAATCTGTCTTCTGTTATGCTCACTGCATACTCTCTATATTAGTTGTATTTTGTATAACACTGTTTTTTATGAATATTATATTGATTTGCTGTATCTAGTAATCTGTGGTTATATATGCTTTGTGTCCAAGTTATAATTTAAAAACTGAATAGTATTGACTAGTCTACCTATAAAGTTAAGTAAATAAAGTAAATCTAGATCACCTCAGAGTACACATGAGAATGATATGCATGTTTCCTGATGATGTGGAAAAGCGACTATATATCTGCCAAAACAGAATCCTTTATCCCTTTCACCAAGTCCCTTTATCCTTTGCCGCTCTAAATTGTGGATGCAGTTTAGATGTTACATCTGTGTCTTGATTAACAGTCACATTTACTGTATATCTTCTTGTAATATTTTTTGCACTCTGCTATACCTCTATTTTCACATCTCAGAACTTTCTAGTGCATTTGTTGAGCAGCTGGTGGAAGATTAAGCAGCATAAATATATACATTTTATGAAACATCCCCTGGCTGGACTTCTATGCAAGAGAGTCAAGGACTGCTTCTAATGAAGACCAGGTAAACTGAATATAAAAATAACTTGTTTTATTTTAGAAATAGGAAGCTCAAAATTAGCATTCAGGAACTTGAACTGACAGTGTACTGTAAAGGTTGCCTTATGAATTTTGACTGTAAAGGGTGGAGGTTGCTTTGTAAATTTTTGCTGTATAAAGGTTCTGCTATTTAGGTTTTTTTTGTCTTGTGACATGTTGTCATGAGGATACCAAACAAGTGCTGGAGATTCATGAAAAGTTCTGACTTAAAGTGCAAAATGTCCTTTTTTAGGTAAATATAAACTGCACCAGTTAGTTTACCTTTGTTGAAGGCGATAAAGGAAGTTTGTGTCATGGTTATCCCTGGCCTAGCTATGAAAGAGAAGAGTTTTAGAAGATAAGGATTAAGGTTATTTGCATACACAGACCTAGCCTGTGAAAGCCCAGAATGTAAGGTTCTGAAAGACTAACTGGATAAACTAGTGAGACTGAATGTTTGACTTATAATACCTGGAAGTATATACTGTAGTAGCTGAGATTTATGGCATATTATTCTGAAAAGTTGCTGTAATATTTATTTGGACTCAGGATTATTTTACTGTACTGATAGGTACACTTAGTACAGAGATGGAGAATAAACATGTATATATGTATTTATTTATGTATGCATGAATGCATGGTTGGCCTTCACTTTCCCCACAAGCTGTTTACTATATCCGTACTGTACTAGAGCAAGAATGGAAGCAGTCATTGTTGGTTCCAGTCATGTGACATTTACCGACCTGTATGTTACATTAACTATTGTTGTGCAAAATCTGTTGCTTCTTTTTAATTTTTATGTTTAGTGTCATGATTACATATACAGTCTTGAAGTACCATTCACAGTATTAGAAGTACTCTGGTTGATTAATAAATTAATTTTACTTACTCAGCCAGTAGTTAATTTGTTTTTGATGTCAGAAATGTTTTAATTTGTGTCATCTGATTCATACAACGGGTGTTCACACGTAAACGAGTTTGTTTCCATGACCACATGCAGCACCTCAGGTGGTGTGCTTAATCTGCGACAGCTTTCTGGGAGAGTTATTCTGAAGATAGTTTATGCCAGTCACAGATGAGGTAATACACCTGGTAAGTTTAGATTCACCTCACTGCAGCTGTCTACAATTGTAACCAGAGGGGCCAGACCCATCAATGCGTATAATGCCCTCTTTAACATGTATCTTACCAGGCTTATGCAACAGTTAGAATACCCACAGAGTTTCCTTACCAGGAGAATCCTGGATATAAATGTAATGTCCTATACAGATTGCTTTAAAGCCCTATCTCTATACTCAGTCTTCTAGAAGTTACTGAGAAGTGATCTCTGCCTGGCACATGACATATCCTTGGATCCATCTCTAAAAGACCTTTTGCACATTCACAAAATGAATAGCATCAGAATCACTTTATCCATGGATATACATTTTCTTCTGACATAAATAAGATATGTTTATAAGACAGCTGTGTGTCTCAGAGGATCCCCATGCACTGGAACAAGCTCTTCATACATATGAAGCAGAGTCTAACCCTAACCCTATTTAAGAGTAACCTTGGCCAATGGATGGGAAATTGGAAATTCATCCAAGGTCTGGCACCATGTCTGGGATAGACAAAGCAGACAGCAATGCCCCAAACTAACATACTCCCCCACATAACCTCTAGAAACTTCCTAACTAAAATAATCCCTCCACCCAATAAATTCCCATGATACATGAGGACACCATTGGGTTGAAGGCACAGCTAGGTTTATAAAGGCCCTGGTGGATGTTAGTCTAATATATACCCATGAACCTTTGAACCTATGAATATGTATATTCAAATAAAAAATGAAAACAAAAAAGAGAAGAGAATGAGGCTACATCAGTCTTTCCATCTGGTCAGATTCTATATCTACTTATTAAGTTTTTTAGCCCATTTATAATTAAAAAATGGCCAGGAACAAGCCATTCATCTGTACTCCAGTGCTCAGTAGTCCATACAAAGTACTCAAAAACAATGGATCAAAGGGTGTGTGCTAAATACTTATCTGTAGTACTTCTTTTAAACCTTAGAAGTTGCTGTAATATTGGATTTCATAGGAACAGAACAAAAGTTTTAAGGAAAACTTGCATATCCTATGAACAGAAGGCTGTTCAGAGGTATGCATTACCACACACATTGTGATTTATTATGAAGATTTCAGTCTCTGCTGAGATAATTTTCTGGCTTTGTGTAGTTGTCTAAATACTTATTAATTTTATGTTAAGGGTACATGGTTTGGGGCTGCTGTGTAGAGTAGTTTAACTTTAAGTTTAATTGGCGTTCAGCATTAGCCTTCGATTTTTTAGGACACTAGATGTATTTTCCTGGTGGTAATAAATGGAGAATATTTTATGTCATGGGCCTTACGTGATGGCATGTTGCTAGTTGGTACTGTTTAGCTGCGCACTCTCATATGTTACTGTATTTTCAGTATTTCCTTAATCTGTTACATAATTTTACATTGTCCTGTATTACACATCTTTATTAGTTATAACGTAGCCTGTTTTCTTCTTAGCTACATTATTACTTGCAGGCCTGCAATTTCTCCCCTAGGTTACTCACATCGCCTAGTATAGAGTCTTACTCAACACTGCCCAGAATTGTACAGTATGCCCAGGTTATGCCTATATTTCAAAATATTAGTGTTATTATTGAGGTCTGTATTCGTCAATTTTAATTACAGACATTCACGTTTCAGCCTTATTTCCTTCATTCGTATGATAATGTATGTTAATGTATAACTTGATATCCTATCAATTTAAATTTATAAGAATAACATTAAAGTTTTGTCCTTATATGCTTGGGGCAATAGGCTAGAAATATGAGGTGGTATTCATAGTCACATGCAGAAAAGCGATAGGGGTATTCCTGATGCTTACAAATGCATGTAACAAAGGTACGATTCATACAGGCCATTTACACAAATGTGCAAGGCCTAAAACAAATAAGATTCAAATGAGAAGTGCTAGAAACAGCAGTATGCTAATGAGGCTGTTCTACAATTCATAGTCTGGCATCCTTGTGGTATGCACATCCATTGTTAAATGCAGTGCTTCACCTTTGATATTGCAGTTGCAATCCACAAACTTGTTTGTCTAAGTATACACAAACACTTCTGTGACACAAAAATGAATTATTTCACCCCAGCAACCCCCTCATTAGTTTGTATTAAGTATGCACAAGCACTAAAATGACACAATAAATTATTTTGCTCAGCAATCATTTCAGCAGTCGAGCCATGTATGCACAAACACTTCCCTGACATACATGTGAACTATTTTCTCCAGCGACTCCTTCAGTAACATTTCCTAGTATACACCAGCACCAAAATGAAGCTTTCACCCAAGCTATTACTTCAGTAATATGTCTAGGTATGCACAAGCACTGAAATAAAACATTTAACCAAGCAGCCCTGTCAGTAATATGTCCAGGTATGCACAAGCACTGAAATGAAACATTTAACCAAGCAACCCTGTCAGTAATATGTCCAGGTATGCACAAGCACTGAAATAAAACATTTAACCAAGCAACCCTGCCAGTAATATGTCCAGGTATGCACAAGCACTGAAATGAAACATTTAACCAAGCAACCCTGTCAGTAATATGTCCAGGTATGCACAAGCACTGAAATGAAACATTTAACCAAGCAACCCTGTCAGTAATATGTCCAGGTATGCACAACCACTGAAATAAAACATTTAACCAAGCAACCCTGTCAGTAATATGTCCAGGTATGCACAAGCACTGAAATAAAACATTTAACCAAGCAACCCTGTCAGTAATATGTCCAGGTATGCACAAGCACTGAAATGAAACATTTAACCAAGCAACCCTGTCAGTAATATGTCCACGTATGCACAAGCACTGAAATAAAACATTTAACCAAGCAACCCTGTCAGTAATATGTCCAGGTATGCACAAGCACTGAAATGAAACATTTAACCAAGCAACCCTGTCAGTAATATGTCTAGGTATGCACAAGCACTGAAATAAAACATTTAACCAAGCAACCCTGTCAGTAATATGTCCAGGTATGCACAAGCACTGAAATGAAACATTTAACCAAGCAACCCTGTCAGTAATATGTCCAGGTATGCACAAGCACTGAAATGAAACATTTAACCAAGCAGCCCTGTCAGTAATATGTCCAGGTATGCACAAGCACTGAAATGAAACATTTAACCAAGCAACCCTGTCAGTAATATGTCCAGGTATGCACAAGCACTGAAATGAAACATTTAACCAAGCAACCCTGTCAGTAATATGTC
Organism: Protopterus annectens; assembly: GCF_019279795.1. Taxonomy (NCBI): domain Eukaryota; kingdom Metazoa; phylum Chordata; order Ceratodontiformes; family Protopteridae; genus Protopterus; species Protopterus annectens. The sequence continues at coordinate 1,015,102,818 of NC_056734.1, read as the reverse complement.
CAGGTATGCACAAGCACTGAAATGAAACATTTAACCAAGCAACCCTGTCAGTAATATGTCCAGGTATGCACAAGCACTGAAATGAAACATTTAACCAAGCAACCCTGTCAGTAATATGTCCAGGTATGCACAAGCACTGAAATGAAACATTTAACCAAGCAACCCTGTCAGTAATATGTCCAGGTATGCACAAGCACTGAAATGAAACATTTAACCAAGCAACCCTGTCAGTAATATGTCCAGGTATGCACAAGCACTGAAATGAAACATTTAACCAAGCAACCCTGTCAGTAATATGTCCAGGTATGCACAAGCACTGAAATAAAACATTTAACCAAGCAGCCCTGTCAGTAATATGTCCAGGTATGCACAAGCACTGAAATGAAACATTTAACCAAGCAACCCTGTCAGTAATATGTCCAGGTATGCACAAGCACTGAATTAAAACATTTAACCAAGCAGCCCTGTCAGTAATATGTCCAAGTATGCACAAGCACTGAAATGAAACATTTAACCAAGCAACCCTGTCAGTAATATGTCCAGGTATGCACAAGCACTGAAATGAAACATTTAACCAAGCAACCCTGTCAGTAATATGTCCAGGTATGCACAAGCACTGAAATGAAACATTTAACCAAGCAACCCTGTCAGTAATATGTCCAGGTATGCACAAGCACTGAAATGAAACATTTAACCAAGCAACCCTGTCAGTAATATGTCCAGGTATGCACAAGCACTGAATTAAAACATTTAACCAAGCAACCCTGTCAGTAATATGTCCAGGTATGCACAAGCACTGAAATGAAACATTTAACCAAGCAACCCTGTCAGTAATATGTCCAGGTATGCACAAGCACTGAAATGAAACATTTAACCAAGCAACCCTGTCAGTAATATGTCCAGGTATGCACAAGCACTGAAATGAAACATTTAACCAAGCAACCCTGTCAGTAATATGTCCAGGTATGCACAAGCACTGAAATGAAACATTTAACCAAGCAACCCTGTCAGTAATATGTCCAGGTATGCACAAGCACTGAAATGAAACATTTAACCAAGCAACCCTGTCAGTAATATGTCCAGGTATGCACAAGCACTGAAATAAAACATTTAACCAAGCAGCCCTGTCAGTAATATGTCCAGGTATGCACAAGCACTGAAATGAAACATTTAACCAAGCAACCCTGTCAGTAATATGTCCAGGTATGCACAAGCACTGAAATAAAACATTTAACCATGCAGCCCTGTCAGTAATATGTCCAGGTATGCACAAGCACTGAAATAAAACATTTAACCAAGCAACCCTGTCAGTAATATGTCCAGGTATGCACAAGCACTGAAATAAAACATTTAACCAAGCAGCCCTGTCAGTAATATGTCCAGGTATGCACAAGCACTGAAATGAAACATTTAACCAAGCAACCCTGTCAGTAATATGTCCAGGTATGCACAAGCACTGAAATAAAACATTTAACCAAGCAACCCTGTCAGTAATATGTCCAGGTATGCACAAGCACCGAAATAAAACATTTAACCAAGCAGCCCTGTCAGTAATATGTCCAGGTATGCACAAGCACTGAAATAAAACATTTAACCAAGCAACCCCGTCAGTAATATGTCCAGGTATGCACAAGCACTGAAATAAAACATTTAACCAAGCAGCCCTGTCAGTAATATGTCCAGGTATGCACAAGCACTGAATTAAAACATTTAACCAAGCAACCCTGTCAGTAATATGTCCAGGTATGCACAAGCACTGAAATAAAACATTTAACCAAGCAACCCTGTCAGTAATATGTCCAGGTATGCACAAGCACTGAAATGAAACATTTAACCAAGCAACCCTGTCAGTAATATGTCCAGGTATGCACAAGCACTGAAATGAAACATTTAACCAAGCAACCCTGTCAGTAATATGTCCAGGTATGCACAAGCACTGAAATGAAACATTTAACCAAGCAACCCTGTCAGTAATATGTCCAGGTATGCACAAGCACTGAATTAAAACATTTAACCAAGCAGCCCTGTCAGTAATATGTCCAAGTATGCACAAGCACTGAAATGAAACATTTAACCAAGCAACCCTGTCAGTAATATGTCCAGGTATGCACAAGCACTGAAATGAAACATTTAACCAAGCAACCCTGTCAGTAATATGTCCAGGTATGCACAAGCACTGAAATAAAACATTTAACCAAGCAACCCTGTCAGTAATATGTCCAGGTATGCACAAGCACTGAAATGAAACATTTAACCAAGCAACCCTGTCAGTAATATGTCCAGGTATGCACAAGCACTGAAATGAAACATTTAACCAAGCAACCCTGTCAGTAATATGTCCAGGTATGCACAAGCACTGAAATGAAACATTTAACCAAGCAACCCTGTCAGTAATATGTCCAGGTATGCACAAGCACTGAAATGAAACATTTAACCAAGCAACCCTGTCAGTAATATGTCCAGGTATGCACAAGCACTGAAATGAAACATTTAACCAAGCAACCCTGTCAGTAATATGTCCAGGTATGCACAAGCACTGAAATAAAACATTTAACCAAGCAGCCCTGTCAGTAATATGTCCAGGTATGCACAAGCACTGAAATAAAACATTTAACCATGCAGCCCTGTCAGTAATATGTCCAGGTATGCACAAGCACTGAAATAAAACATTTAACCAAGCAACCCTGTCAGTAATATGTCCAGGTATGCACAAGCACTGAAATAAAACATTTAACCAAGCAGCCCTGTCAGTAATATGTCCAGGTATGCACAAGCACTGAAATGAAACATTTAACCAAGCAACCCTGTCAGTAATATGTCCAGGTATGCACAAGCACTGAAATAAAACATTTAACCAAGCAACCCTGTCAGTAATATGTCCAGGTATGCACAAGCACCGAAATAAAACATTTAACCAAGCAGCCCTGTCAGTAATATGTCCAGGTATGCACAAGCACTGAAATAAAACATTTAACCAAGCAACCCTGTCAGTAATATGTCCAGGTATGCACAAGCACTGAAATAAAACATTTAACCAAGCAGCCCTGTCAGTAATATGTCCAGGTATGCACAAGCACTGAATTAAAACATTTAACCAAGCAACCCTGTCAGTAATATGTCCAGGTATGCACAAGCACTGAAATAAAACATTTAACCAAGCAACCCTGTCAGTAATATGTCCAGGTATGCACAAGCACTGAAATAAAACATTTAACCAAGCAGCCCTGTCAGTAATATGTCCAGGTATGCACAAGCACTGAAATAAAACATTTAACCAAGCAGCCCTGTCAGTAATATGTCCAGGTATGCACAAGCACTGAAATGAAACATTTAACCAAGCAACCCTGTCAGTAATATGTCCAGGTATGCACAAGCACTGAAATAAAACATTTAACCAATCAACCCTGTCAGTAATATGTCCAGGTATGCACAAGCACTGAATTAAAACATTTAACCAAGCAACCCTGTCAGTAATATGTCCAGGTATGCACAAGCACTGAAATGAAACATTTAACCAAGCAACCCTGTCAGTAATATGTCCAGGTATGCACAAGCACTGAAATAAAACATTTAACCAAGCAACCCTGTCAGTAATATGTCCAGGTATGCACAAGCACTGAAATGAAACATTTAACCAAGCAACCCTGTCAGTAATATGTCCAGGTATGCACAAGCACTGAAATAAAATATTTCTTCCAAGGGACATCTTCAGGTATGCAGAAGCATGACTTCAGGGTGATTTGCACATTTTCTATGCAAATGCATTAATTGTCCTGGTCCCCTTCAATAAACACATCACACTGAATGACGTTTGAAGACCTTTATTAAACTTCCATAAACATAACTTTGTTAGCCAATATTAATTACAACTGAAACACAGTACAGCTGATTTGAATCACAGCACAAACATCCATGTAATGTTAAACAGGACAGCGTGATCTCACTCATCCTGACCCAGTAAGCAAAGTCCATACCTCCACTCACTTAACTTATGAAGCAGCATCCCACCACTCACTTCATTTACCATTTATTGAATTACACATTCAACCAAATAAGCAGCGTCTTTACTGCTGCTCATTTATTTTCTTATGAAGCAGTGTCCCACCCCTCACTTCCTTTACCACTTATTGAATTAAAATCCAACCAATAAGCAGCATCCTTACCTCTGCTCTCTTATTTTATTAATTAAGCAGCCTCCAATTGCTCACTTGCCTTTTCAAATCACTGAAATGAACATCCAACACCAGAGGGGGAACAGAAGAGGGCAAGCCTGTCCCTCTTCTCCACCCACCAGCCTGACCAGGCTGTTCCCCCTCTCTCCTAACAAAATTTTCAACAACCCAACCTCCTATAAAAAGGGGGGGTTAAGCCAAGCATCATTAGGTGTACCCATACTCTCTAAGGCCAATTGGATCTCTGTAATCAACCACGATAGCCCTGTCACAAAAGTACCAATAGCTGACAATTGATGCAATGGTTAAAATAATGCAATGATCCCTTTCCAATATTGACAATAATAACCATAACTTTGTATAAGTTTAACTACCAATATTAAAACCAATATTAAAACCAGCAAAATAATGGGTATAGTTCCCCAAACTAAAGGGGTGGCGTAAGCCACAAAACTATGGGCTAGGCTTGTAAATGCCCTCAGGCAGATAGCCTAGTATGAACCTATGAACCTATGAACCTATATCATAATGAGTCCCAACATTACCATGCCTAACTGCAGCCCATTTCCCCACCCAATTTATATAATAATGACCAAAATGAGATCTCCTTTCCAAACTCGATTTATGAGTAATCCTACCATCACACCAACTATTCAATATATAAGCAGAAAACATAATAACCATCCTAGCATTTGCTGACCAACAAACCACCTTCAGAATGACTTAAAATACACCCATAACATAAATGCCACATGAAGTGTAACCTCATGATCCTTCATTTCCAACACCAACCCCATCTACAAAACCTATCTTGTAAATAGCCAAAGTCTGTCAGTCTTCATGCTATCAACCTACCCCAGACCCTTCAAAGCAATGAACCACCAACCAAAATTTAGTAAGTTCACTAAGCCTTGTCACTGGTGCAACTACATTACTCACAAGCAATACTCCAGACCAACTGAACTACCCAACCTTACTCCCTCGCCTGACAAATAGCTAAAGCTTTCCCACCAAACTCCATCCCACAAACAGCTGTAACCCCCATTTAACCAATATAACAATGCCCTACCATATGCTTTACTTATAAAAGGTGACCCAAACTCTTGCAACAAACCTTTAACCTTAACGCACCTGGCTCAACTCATCAAACAAAAACAGCACAACCCATACTCCTGTCATATTGAACAAATGAATAGAACCCCAATCCCCCAACTCCTGCTAAACCTACACCAGATTAAATCAAAGTGCCAAGTATTCAACATCCCGAATTGTCTTTCAATCCTGCAGGCCACAACCCCCCAAAAGTGCACCCCAACCCAAAACCTCAAAAATAGTTGCAACAAATACAAATCCCCATCACCAACCCTTTCTGGCCTAAGGGCCATCCCATTGAATTACTCCAAAGGCAACACAATGGTAAAATGTATAAGTTTATTAAAACCCTTACCCCAACAACCCCATTAAACTGGCAGACCTGAAACTTCCATGACCCAAGAAGCTGGAGAACATCCTTAATCCATTGCATGGACCCAACTTCCCCTCAAAACTTTCCTTCCCATTTGTTATCCTTGTATCTTTCAAGAAAATGAACATGTCCTACATCTGCAAGGATCATAGGAGGTTACAAGGATATTTGCCCTGAGTCCCTTAGAAGACTAGCCAAGAGTTTAGCCCATGTTTAGACAATCCAGCACCCAAGCCATCGGTTTCCCATCCATGTATCCAGGTTGAGCTTAAAGAAGGATAATGAGGTGCTCTGACTGATGTGGAGAGGGAGTCTATTCCACAGATGGGGGAGTCTCTGGGACACACATCTGGCCCACCAACAATTCCAACTGATATCAAAGACCAGGTTGTGGTTGTGCATATGGGAATCCCAAACTATGCCGTCTATAAGCCTTCTAACTTCTGTCTAACCAGGAACTATCCAGTTCCACACATGTCTCAGTTTAATGAAAAATCCCTCATAAAGCCCATCTAATAGTTCAAAATGTAACTGCTGAATCAGAAAACTGCACGACCAGCTCACAAAATACCTGTATTTAATGGGAAAAATGCATCCCCCATTCTTTTACCCATGAAAGCACCCCATTTACCTTGAAATCCTGAAAACAATAAAGTTAATCTACCCAATTCAGGTTGTTATGAACCAATGTTCCACCCATCTGCCATCGCCCAGATGAATACATAGCCACACACTTCAAACAGGTGACACGCCACCCAGCAGCAATGCCCCACATATCCCCCACATTGAACCTGCCTCCATTCCCTAATCCTCTACAGATCTTCCATGGAGCCAGCAGCTCCACCATACTCCTACCGTAATTTGTCCTCACCTGTACTTGAGCTATTCCCAAAACACCAAGCCTGACATGCATAAAGAAACTCCGAGCAACACGTCCTAACCTGCAGCCATATCCACAATGCTCTAATGGCAGCAACATCCACCATGACCACATCTCTAGATTGCCACATATGTTTCAAATGCTCTTCACTGCTTGTCTTCTTTCCCGACTGGAGTCACCTGGTTCCTCAACCCCCACTGACCCACTGGTAGGCAATTAAACTTTTGAGGGACAAGCAAGTATAAGCCAACAGCAGCACCTTCCCTGAAGTTTTTTTTTTTATATGTTCTTATTGCAGTACAAATATCAAATATTAAGAAACTAGCATCTAATGATGTTTAATTAACAGAACTTTGTTTGAGCATTGAGAGTTCATAATCACTGTGTAACATCACATAAATCAAGTGTGGTTATAAAACATTGCTAATAATTATTTATTCTAGCAGTAAACAAAAGGTTAGTTATGCTTTATCATTCTGGATAAGTCAGGAGTTTTGTTCTTCTTGATGAAAGATCCTTTAACTCTGTATCAATGTGCATTCCTTTTCACCTATCCATTTCTCTGACATAGAACACTTCTGATTACTCACCCAATGACCATACAGCTTGATTGGTATGAAAGCATGACAACTCTGGGACTGAAATATAAAACATCAGATATCAGCAATCTATCAGAAAAGTAATGCAAAACTTTATTCTAACAACCTTCCATGTTTGGAAGAACCGTAGCAGTAAAAAAATAAAAGTCCCTATTTTTAGGCCTCGTTCCATCCAGCTTTATGGATTTGTCCAGATGTTCTGCACCCAGAAGTATGATCCACATTTTAATATCACCTGAATTCACCAAAACCACAAGCACACTCACTCCTACAGTGAAAACACCCAACCATGTCACTCAGCTGCACAGATCCTCAAGATATGTCCAGAATCCCACCCCTGTGTCCATTTTCCATAACTGTGGTTTCCTGGAAAAAGAGTGGCAAATGATTAGGGACTGAAGGTAAAACAATAACCAAAATTTGAACTGCAGATTTCCTACCCATCAAACATAATGCAAAGCCTATTATTCAATCAACTTTCTAAGTTTGTAAGCACAGTACCTAAAGCCTTCCATATTCTTAGCCTCTGTCCTCTTATTTATAGCTCTGTCCAAATTTCTTGCTGTAAAAGGTTGAGAGGAAAAATCTATACCGGAAAGCACCCTGCCACACCCAACAACCACTATGGCTGCATATAACTCTCGACCGTTCTTATCCCTATTCCGCCCCTCACAAAACCCAAGTCTCTCTGACAGCTCACTGCAGCTGAAGTCACCGAATCACCTACCAGTGAGTTTTGTCTCTGAATCCTACACACATGCAAAACAATCGAATCCTGTTGCTACAGTGACTGTCCAAGCCAAAAAGCATAATACTACTCAGCAGCAATTGTTCTTCCCACCATGAGTTTTCATGTGCAGTAATAACCATTCTTGTAATTCACCCGGAGGCCCCAAAAACCCCACCACAGCTGTGGCAGAAGAAAATATACCAGGAATGGCCCCAGCAACTTACCACCAACAAATTTCAAACCCAGAAGGATAACCCCCCCCCACCAAATCATTAAGGATAAATTGTCACAAATGCCACTACTATAGAAACTTCCAACCTAAGGCAGTAATCAAAGTTAACATAAGCAAAGACATTATTCCTTTACTGTTCACGCACTCCACACTCTCACAAACCACCACGCCAGTCAGTCAAGAAAACCTAAGACGGTAAGCAAAGTTAACGTAAGCAAACACCTTATCTCTTTATTGTTCAAGCACTCCACACTCTCACAAACAGTCACATTAGCCAAACAATTAAGTTAAATGTACAGTTCAGTCCCCTCATAGTTAATAACTGCATGGCACAAAGCATGAAAAAAAAGTCTCAAAAGTTTCGAAACATTTGAGGAGGCATACTGAAGGTCATTGTCACTAAATAACTGTGTTTGCCTGCACACTTCAAAGTACTTAGTTAAGGTTCTTTTTTCTTTCTTTTTTCTTCTGGCTCCTTCAGAAACTCATTTAATGTCCATTAACCAGGCCATATAAACAGGACCACTGCAAAGACTATTAATGTACGAAGTTCAGCTGGTGAAAAACATATATTCTACTTGGTCACCTGCATAATTTTTAAAAGTAAATGCAGTGCTTCATTTTCAGTGATAGCTATTATACAGTTCCATAAACTAGTAATTATTGCAAGCTTCCAAGAAATAATCATGTTAACCTACTTGTGTCTTGTAGTTTTCAACGTATGCTGTTAGGCTCAATGTGGGATACCACAGCATAGATTCCATGTGTGTATCTATGGCACTCACCCAGAAAATAATTAATCAGCAGATCTACCCCGTAATCATTACCCCAACCTCTTCTGTGAATATCCGAACCGGTGAAGATCATGCTACCCCCATGTAGCTCACACCAGTTAACCGAAGAACCCTTGACCCATGAGAAGAACTTTGCAGTTAACAGAACCACCCTAACACACTGGAATCCTGCCATCACTAAGCAGTCAACATTGTCCAGCTCAATGAGCTTACTTATAACCACTTAAGCTACCAACATGCTCCTTTTAATTTTGATATCACCCTTCCTCACCAATGGAGGCAAGTGCAATACAAAGAAAATATGAAGAAAATATGCAGTAGCAGGAGATATACCTACTGGAATTCAAAACCTGACATTAGGAAAAAAAAAACACTACTCCATAAAACTCGTACAAACTCCCCATCATTGCAGTTACGCATGTACAAAGTAACAAACCACAGATAGCTGCATATATCAGCCTGAAAAAAGGCCTGCGAACCCACACATCACTTGACAGGAACAACACATAGCCCATACTACCCTTACTACTCTACCACCAGTACAGTTTGCTACTGAGGACAAACCTAAACCCACTACTGCCTGAAAGAGAAGAGGGAAAAGAAAAAAATGAAGTTAACACCTGACTAAGATCCGAACCTTGACATTAGGAAAAAACCCTCAACTCCAAGCTCTGGTGCATCAAGCTCACAATAACACCACGAGGCAAACCTGAAGCATAACACTGTGCCACAAAATCATCACTTAAACTTAATCCTCCATACCAACTGTTGTTAACCCAAGGTCTACCTGCACCAACCATACCTACAGATCATCTTAGACGTAAGCTTGCACAAGCTAGTTCACTCCAAAATGTGATTCCCTACCCAGTTAAACTTGCCTAAACCCCTTATGTCCCTCCTCACACTTACCTCATTTCATTTCAGTCATCCCTCATTCCTATTTAACCCTTTCTTCCCCCTTTGAGAAGATTTAAAATATAATTTTAAATCTTTGAGAAGCCATTCTTATTGGTTAAATATGATGTGCAACAAATGTTTTTAAATTGAAGTGAATGGTTTTCTTAGCTGTAGAGTGGTGTCTCTACATGTAATCTCATACCAAGTGTAACAAGCATTTTTCAGCACCACCTCTCAACAGTACCTGAATGCTGGCTTAACATTTTGCTTTGTACCTCCAAATATTTCCTAAACTGGTGACTTTGGGTCAAAGTTTGTGCATTACATTCAATAAATGATGCCAATAATTATTTTACTCAGATGAGTCATGTTAGTTCAAATTCTTTTATTTTTTTAATGACCAAAAGTAGTGAAAAGAACTGAAACACTGCCAAGATAACTGTAAATATCTTTTATTAAATGGTAAGTGCTTTCGTGGGTAACCTATTCCCACTCCTTCAGACCAAACTTTGAAATAAAATGCAAATGTATTATATAAAGATTTTGAAAGAAAAACACAACCAATAAGAGCAAGCAGTTTAAACAATGCAACAGTGTCATCTGTTACATAGTAACACTGGTAGTAAAGCTTGTCATTCTTAAAGAGCTCTCACTACAGTGTCCATATAATACCTCACCGCTATCTGTTACATGATAACACTGCTGCAAAGACCATTCATCTTACAAACACAACTATAAAATATCCACATAAAAATATATATTACATCGTAGACATAATATATAAATGAATAATTATACTAATTATACTAATTAATGCTGTATATTTAAAATACGTATAAATGAAATAATAAAAATGTATGTTCTTGACAATATATTCATATAAATAAAAATATATGTTTATTTAAACATATCACATGGTCCTCAACTCACATTAATTGAATATAGCCATCTAATTAATAATCAATAACATAAATAACACTCACATGAAATGGTAATGTGCCTATTTAAGTCATCGTCTAGCTTTCAATATAGGTTTCAAGGGTATTTAAAACTAATCTACCATCAGCTTGAAGTCTAATTATCCATTTGGTCTCATGTCTCACAACAACTTTCCTAATATCTGCCAACTCTTTACTAACACAGATAAGCCATACATTTAAAAAAATGTTGTATAGACATGGAAATAACATGTCACCTATTCCTGCTTCTTCAGAAAAACTTTAAAATAAGATGCAAATGTATTATATGAAGAGTGTACAGTTTCTATATCCAGCCACTGGAAAAAGATATGTTTTTAAAGTGAGTGCCAACTGCAATAGTATACACATTGTAGATTTAGCCTATTGTAGTTTATGTGCATCATTTTATGTGGGTAAGACCAGCAGGCACTTTAAAGATAGAATTAGGGAACATTTATATAATATTAGGACTTGTAATGCAACTAATGCTTTAGCTAAACATGTTATTTCCACCTCTACACAACAGTCTTTTAAATGTATGACTATAGATACAATCTATGTTCATCAGCAGTTGGGAGATATTAGAAATGTTACCAAGAGACATGAAACCAAATGGATAATTAGACTTCAAGGTGATGGTACATTAGGTTTAAATAGTAATATACCCTTGAAACATATATTGAAAACTAGACTATTATTTAAAAAGGCACATTACCATTTCATGCAAGTGTTATTTATGTATTGATTAAAGGGCTACATTCACTCATTGTGAGTTGAGGACCATGCGATATGTTTAAATAAATATATAGTTTTATTTATATAAACATATTGCCACGAACATACATTTTTATTATTTCATTTGTACATATTTTAAATATACAGCATTAATTAGTATAATTATTCATTTATATATTATGTCTAGAATGTAATATGTATTTTTTATGTGGATATTTTATAGTTGTGTCTGTAAGATGAATGGTCTGAGTGACAGTGTTATCATATAACAGATAGCAATGAAGTATTGTATAAACACTTTGTAGTGAAATCTCTTTAAGAATGACAAGCTTTTCTAGCAGTGTTACTATGTAACAGATGACACAGTTTCATTGTTTAAACTGCTTGTTTTTATTGGTCGTCTTTTTTCAAAATCTTTCTAATACATTTGCGTCTTATTTTAAAGTTTGGTCTGAAGAAGCGGGAATAGTTTACCAGTGAAAGCGCTTACTATTTAATAAAAGATATGTACCATTATCCTGGCTGGGGTTTCACTTTGTTTCACTATTTTTGATCTTTGAAATTTTACTTTGTTTTGATAATGAACTGTTTGTCCCAGTTGCTGGGATTTGCTTTCTTACTGGAATTTCTTTTATTTTTTTAATCTTCTCAGCTTCATAGACCTAATATTTTAGAATCGTCCCTGACTTTCCCTGTTATTTCTAGAGGTGCCCCTTATTTGGGAGCTACTAGTTTAAGTATTTCTCTTGCCATAATGGTAAGTAGTAGTATTTTAGTAAACTAGTCACAGCCGACTTGCAGTTTTAACTAATTCAACAGTCACCAAAATTCTCAGCAGAAACACAGCAGAGGTGTAGATGGAGTATAAATGCTTTGTTTTCAGTATATCATAAAATTCCAATAACAAATAATACCTGAGACAGAGCAATATTAGCAGCAATCCAAGCTGTAGATATCACGGACCAGTAATCGAAGAATAAAAACATAGTTTATTATAAAATATGGTTAGTGCTTTCACTGTAAAGCTTCATCAGACCACAATTACAAATACTGAACAAACATTTAAATACCAACTACCAGGTAAAATTGCACCTTTTTTCACCAATGAGATTCAAACATGTCACAAATTGCTAAGCTATTATATACATAGCAAACAAGTTCAGCTGCAAATAGATAAAATACTTATGAAAACAAAACAAAGTAAGACATATAAAAGTCAACTTTCCACCTACTTCTTTTCAGGCATAGCACAAATTGCTAAGCTACTGCATACATAGCAAGAGGCTTCAGTTGTAAATAAATAAAACACTTTTTTTCTGTTTTGTTTTTATAAAAGACATTTAGGATCACCTTTTTCAGCCTGTTTCTTTTAAAAACAGGTTTCATAGATACAAATTTATTGAGTCCATGTTCTAACTGTGATCTTAACTTAAAAATCCATCTCAGTTCAACCAACTCTGTATTATTAACCTTGTCCCCCTGTCTGGGACTATCTTTAGTAGTCTCTATAACTAAAATGTAAAACTATGTGACTCTCCATGTTATAACAAATGTTTGGCAAAGTCATTACATCTGAGACCTTTCATTACACAATAAAGATGGTCCCTTATGCATTCCCTTAGTCATCTATTCATTTTTCCAATATAAATGTTTTGCAACAAGTGCAGCTAGCTAGATATATGAAATTCTTGGTTTCACAATTAGCTGCAGCTGTAAATGAATAAACTATACCTGTCTCAGGGTGAATAAAAGTCCCTGATTTATTTATTTAGCAACAAAAAGCACACTTCCCACACTTATTTGTAGTACTATTATCTGATCTAGGATGAATATTATCATTATTCATAGGGTAACAAAGTCTTCTCTTGATATTTTTTATTTTTATACAAAAACCTCAGAGATTCCCTTATCATTGCACTGATCTCTCTGTCAGTATGTAGTATATGCCCATTTCTGTTAGAAATTTGTTTCATGGGGGGCATGGACATGAAGAGCACTGAGTAGCAGCACTTCTCTTCAGCTCTGTCTTTTCAGATTTTTTATGACAGGAATTTTATGAAATAACTATCCTAATTGTGGATATGTTTTAAGTTTTTTATTCCTCTTGATATAAAGAAAGATAGAATCTAATTTTTTTTTAAATAATTAAATTTTTCCTGTCAAAATGTCTGTGATACTCTGATCTTCACCAGTTAAAAGATGAACTTCTTGAAAACAGCACATCAGGATGCTACCATAAAAAAGGAAATACAATCCCTGCTGACTAATATACAAGAATTAGCCAGCAAAATTGACAGAATGGACTTGAAACTGGATGATTTCAAAGAGAGATGTACACATCAAATGGATACTATCCATGAAGACTTAAAACAACAGAAGGAACAAATCTCAGGAATCCAAACAGCTCTCAATGATATGGATACCAGAATTCAGGAAAGTGAACATAATACTGAATTTCTTTTAAGACAAAATACCCAACTGCAATCAAAGGTAGATGATCTTGAAAACAGATCCCGCCATAATAATATAAGAATATTTGGATTACCTGATAATATAGAAGAGAATAATATAGAAATGTATTTAACATCATGATTGCCAGAAATTTTGGAACTTCCTGAAGCACTTTCCTATGATACTGAAAGGGAACACATGTCCATAGTATCATCTAAAAACAGCAAAACTAGTTCTATTAAATCTGTGATTATTAAATTCCTTTCATCTCATGATAAGGAAATAATACTGAAAACTGCCTGTGAAAATCACCAATTAAGGTAAAGGACAATTTAATATGCTTCGATAATGACTACCCACCAGCAGTAATCTCCAAAAGGAAAGTCTTTTTGCCCTTAATAAAAGAACTTAAAAAGAACCAAATAAAATCTCACTTATTATTTCAGCAAGGTTAAAAATCGTTCACCAAAATGCAACTAGAATTTTTGAGGACTTAGACACAGCTTTTTCTTTGGTTAAAACAAATAAACTTCTGGACAAACTTGAAAACATGGAATGGGCTAGTCTAAAGAGGTTGCTAGAAAATGGAACATGGAAAACCTCTGAACAAAAGAAGAAACTTAGAAAATAACTAACATCAAATACATATCTTTTTATTTGCCTCCTTTCTACATGTAAGTGACCCAAAAAGCCCGGGGAGATGAAACTGGATTAACAGGTAAGATCTGTGAACTTTATTTAATAATAATTTATTACTAATTTATTGCTGCCTTCTATAGTGCTATTGGTGATAGTATAGATTTATATTTAGTTACTGCATTTTACTTTAAATTATTAATAGTACATTTTGTCATAGTATTAGTAGTTAAAACTGGTTGAATGATGTATGTGTGATAAAGATCAGTAGTTTATTTTAATTGATTTTAGCAATATTAGTTTATTCTCTCATAGAATATATAGTTAAATAAAATGCTTGGTAGAATGTTGTGTTTATGATAATGATGAATTGTTACTTTTACCTATATTACTTAGTGCTTATAGATCTGATGCCACTTCTTTGCTTCATTACACAATCTGGTTTGTGAATAGTAAATGTAGCTCTTTGTAGGGATATTGATGAGATGTTGAGATGGTTATGTTGTGTAGTGCTGTGGTTGGTTGTTTTATTTTGGTGTTCAATATTATTAATAGTTTTCTTTTTTTTGTGGTTTAATGTTGTCTGTATGCTTCTGTGTACCCCTTTGCCAGCTTATGGTTATACTTATATAACATTACTTTAATGATAAATAGTGTTTTTTTTGTGTGGCATGATTTTATTAATTTTAAAAGCTTTGCTTTACTTCTGGTTGCTTTGGGAAGCTTTAGATGTTGCTATGCCAACACTTGGTTTTGGGACAGCTTTGCTGTCGTTTTATCAATTAACTGTTATACGGCAGGCTCGGGCCTTTAAATTAAAGCTAAATGAGTCTACACTCACAGTTTCCCACTGAAAATAATAAAAGTTGTCTCCAGAGCTCGTGAATAACTCCACAAGATGCCTGTTGAGCCGAGGTGTCCTTTTTTCGCATCATCTTGCTGTTTTTGAAGCTTAATTGAACTCTACACTGTTCTGCCACTAGATGGTGACATTGGATCATTTAAGTGCCCAGAAAGCATACAGCAGATGCTTACAAGTCTGTGAATTGCAAGACTTAAGATATTTTGTTTCAAATGAAAAGGACAGTTATAAAATAGTATGTAAACATGTTTTTACCTTATGTAAACTGTGCAAAGTAGCTTTCTATTAACAGTTTATTTTTAAAAGCATATTCAATTCATTTAGTCTCTCTAGTCCATGAACATAAGGAATTTAGTTGGAAATTCTGCATGTATTCAAATCACAATATTTTTTATCCTAGCAACTATAGCTTGGAATAATGTTTTAATGCATTGTTGGTTTTCAAGAAATGTAATTCTTTATAAACAAAGTAAAAATAACCCTGAATGTTACATAAGCAACTAGAAATATGATAGCTCCAATAAGACAATGGCAAATTCCGTTATTTCCACCTCTACACAACAGTCTTTTAAATGTATGACTATAGATACAATCTATGTTCGTCAGCAGTTGGGAGATATTAGGAAAGTTACCGAGAGACATGAGACCAAATGGATAATTAAACTTCAAGGTGATGGTACATTAGGTTTAAATAGTAATATACCCTTGAAACATATATTGAAAACTAGACAATTATTTAAATAGGTGCATTACCATTTCATGCAAGTGTTATTTATGCTATTGATTAGAGGGCTACATTCAATCATTGTGAGTTGAGGACCATGCGATATGTTTAAATAAATATATATTTTTATATTTTTACTTATATAAACATATTGCCACGAACATAATTTTTATTATTTCATTCGTACATATTTTAAATATACAGCATGAATTAGCATAATTATTCATTTATATATTATGTCCAGAATGTAATATGTATTTTTTATGTGGATATTTTATAGTTGTGTTTGTAAGATGAATGGTCTTGGTGACAGTGTTATCATGTAACAGATAGCGGTGAAGTATTGTATAAACACTTTGTAGTGAAATCTCTTTAAGAATGACAAGCTTTTCTAGCAGTGTTACTATGTAACAGATGACACAGTTTCTTTGTTTAAACTGCTTGTTTTTATTGGTCGTCTTTTTTCAAAATCTTTATATAATACATATGCGTCTTATTTTAAAGTTTGGTCTGAAGAAGCGGGAATAGTTTACCAGTGAAAGTGCTTACTATTTAATCAAAAATATTTACCATTATCCTGGCTGGGTTTCACTTTGTTTCACTATTTTTGATCTTTGGAATTTTACTTTGTTTTGATAATGAACTGTTTATCCCAGTTGCTGGGATTTGCTTTCTTACTGGAATTTCTTTTATTTTTTTAATCTTCTCAACTTCATAGAACTAATATTTTAGAATTGTCCCTGACTTTTCCTGTTATTACTAGAGGTGCCCCTTATTTGGGAGCTACTAGTTTAAGTATTTCTCTTGCCATAATGGTAAGTAGTAGTATTTTAGTAAACTAGTCACAGCCGACTTGCAGTTTTAACTAATTCAACAGTCAACAAAAATCTCAGCAGAAACACAGCAGAGGTTTAGATGCAGTATAAATGCTTTGCTTTCAGTATATCATAAAATTCCAATAACAAATAATACTTGAGGCAGAGCAATATTAGCAGCAATATAAGCTGTAAATATCACAGACCAGTAATCGAAGAATAAAAACATAGTTTATTATAAAATATGGTTAGCGCTTTCACTGTAAAGCTTCATCAGACCGCAATTACAAATACTGAACAAACATTTAAATACTAACTACCAAGTAAAATTGCACCTTTTTTCACCAATGAGATTCAAACATGTAACAAATTGCTAAACTACTATATACATAGCAAAAAAAGTTAATCTGCAAATAGATAAAATACTTATGAAAACAAAACAAAGAAAGACATATAAAAACCAACTTTCCATCTACTTCTTTTCAGGCATAACACAAATTGCTAAGCTACTGCATACATAGCAAGAGGCTTCAGTTGTAAATAAATAAAACACTTTTTTCTGTTTTGTTTTTATAAAAGACATTTAGGATCACCTTTTTCAGCCTTTTTCTTTTCAAAACAGGTTTCATAGATACAAATTTATTGAGTCCATGTTCTAACTGTGATCTTAACTTAAAATCCATCTCAGTTCAACCAACCCTGTATTATTAACCTTGTCCTCCTGTCTGGGACTATCTTTAGTAGTCTCTATAACTAAAATGTAAAACTATGTGACTCTCCATGTTATAACAAATGTTTGGCAAAGTCATTACATCTGAGACCTTTCATTACACAGTAAAGATGGTCCCTTATGCATTCCCTTAGTCATCTATTCATTTTTCCAATATAAATGTTTTGCAACAAGTGCAGCTAGCTAGATATATGAAATTCTTGGTTTCACAATTAGCTGCAGCTGTAAATGAATAAACTATACCTGTATCAGGGTGAATAAAAGTCCCTGATTTATTTATTTAGCAACAAAAAGCACACTTCCCACACTTATTTGTAGTACTATTATCTGATCTAGGATGAATATTATCATTATTCATAGGGTAACAAAGTCTTCTTTTAAGATATTTTTTATTTTTATACAAAAACCTCAGAGATTCCCTTATCATTGCACTGATCTCTCTGTCAGTATGTAGTATATACCAATTTCTGTTAGAAATTTGTTTCATGGGGGGCATGGACATGAAGAGCACTGAGTAGCAGCACTTCTCTTCAGCTCTGTCTTTTCAGATTTTTTATGACAGGAATTTTATGAAATAACTATCCTAATTGTGGATATGTTTTAATTTTTTTATTCCTCTTGATATAAAGAAAGATAGAATCTAATTATTTTTTTTAAATAATTAAAAATTTCCTGTCAAAATGTCTGTGATACTCTGATCTTCACCAGTTAAAAGATGAACTTCTTGAAAACAGCACATCAGGATGCTACCATAAAAAAGAAATACAATCCCTGCTGACTAATATACAAGAATTAGCCAGCAAAATTGACAGAATGGACTTGAAACTGGATAATTTCAAAGAGAGATGTACACATCAAATGGATACTATCCATGAAGACTTAAAACAACAGAAGGAACAAATCTCGGGAATCCAAACAGCTCTCAATGATATGGATACCAGAATTCAGGAAAGTGGACATACTATTGAATTTCTTTTAAGACAAAATACCCAACTGCAATCAAAGGTAGATGATCTTGAAAACAGATCCTGCCATAATAATATAAGAATATTTGGATTACCTGATAATATAGAAGAGAATAATATAGAAATGTATTTAACATCATGATTGCCAGAAATTTTGGAACTTCCTGAAGCACTTTCCTATGATACTGAAAGGGAACACATGTCCATAGTATCATCTAAAAACAGCAAAACTAGTTCTATTAAATCTGTGATTATTAAATTCCTTTCATCTCATGATAAGGAAATAGTACTGAAAACTGTCTGTGAAAATCACCAATTAAGGTAAAGGACAATTTAGTATGCTTCGATAATGACTACCCACCAGCAGTAATCTCCAAAAGGAAAGTCTTTTTGCCCTTAATAAAAGAACTTAAAAAGAACCAAATAAAATCTCACTTATTATTTCAGCAAGGTTAAAAATCGTTCACCAAAATGCAACTAGAATTTTTGAGGACTTAGACACAGCTTTTTCTTTGGTTAAAACAAATAAACTTCTGGACAAACTTGAAAACATGGAATGGGCTACTGCTAGTCTAAAGAGGTTGCTAGAAAATGGAACATGGAAAACCTCTGAACAAAAGAAGAAACTTAGAAAATAACTTGCATCAAATACATATCTTTTTATTTGCCCCCTTTCTACATGTAAGTGACCTAAAAGCCCAGGGAGATGAAACTGGATTAACAGATAAGATCTGTGAACTTTATTTAATAATAATTTATTACTAATTTATTACTGCCTTCTATAGTGCTATTGGTGATAGTATAGTTTTATATTTAGTTACTGCATTTTACTTTAAATGATTAATAGTACATTTTGTCATAGTATTAGTAGTTAAATAAAACTGGTTGAATGATGTATGTGTGATAAAGATCAGTAGATTATTTTAATTGATTTTAGCAATATTAGTTTATTCTCTCATAGAATATATAGTTAAATAAAATGCTTGGTAGAATGTTGTGTTTATGATAATGATGAATTGTTACTTTTACCTATATTACTTAGTGCTTATAGATCTGATGCCACTTCTTTGCTTCATTACACAATCCGGTTTGTGAATAGTAAATGTAGCTCTTTGTGGGGATATTGATGAGATGCTGAGATGGTTATGTTGTGTAGTGCTGTGGTTGGTTGTTTTATTTTGGTGTTCAATATTATTAATAGTTTTCTTTTTTTGGTGGTTTAATGTTGTCAGTATGCTTCTGTGTACCCCTATGCCAGCTTATGGTTATACTTATATAATATTACTTAAATGATAAATAGTGTTTTATTTGTGTGGCATGATTTTATTAATTTTAAAAGCTTTGCTTTACTTCTGGTTGCTTTGGGAAGCTTTAGATGTTGCTATGCCAACACTTGGTTTCTGGACAGCTTTGCTGTCGTTTTAGCAATTAACTGTTATACGGCAGGCTCGGGCCTTTAAATTAAAGCTAAATGAGTCTACACTCACAGTTTCCCACTGAAAATAATAAAAGTTGTCTCCAGAGCTTGAGAATAACTCCACAAGATGCCTGTTGAGCCGAGGTGTCCTTTTTTCGCATCATCTTGCTGTTTTTGAAGCTTAATTGAACTCTACACTGTTCTGCCACTAGATGGTGACATTGGATCATTTAAGTGCCCCGAAAGCATACAGCAGATGCTTACAAGTCTGTGAATGGCAAGACTTAAGACATTTTGTTTCAAATGAAAAGGACAGTTATAAAATAGTATGTAAACATGTTTTTACCTTATGTAAACTGTGCAAAGTAGCTTTCTATTAACAGTTTATTTTTAAAAGCATATTCAATTCATTTAGTCTCTCTAGTCCATGAACATAAGGAATTTAGTTGGAAATTCTGCATGTATTCAAATCACAATATTTTTTTATCCTATCAACTATAGCTTGGAATAATGTTTTAATGCATTCTTGGTTTTCAAGAAATGTAATTCTTTATAAACAAAGTAAAAATAACCCTGAATGTTACATAAGCAACTAGAAATATGATAGCTCCAATAAGACAATGGCAAATTCACGTTCTTTTTTTGCAGTAGGACTACTGATAGTAGATAATTTGCAATAGTTTAGTGAGATATGGTCCTTAGGGCTACATCTTAATTGTACTATCTGGTTATAGATTTTTGATTTATCAGCACTCATATTACCATTTACTTATAACACAGCTAGTCAGAAGTGGAATAGGTTTTGATATCTGAATATATACCCTACACATATGTTATAGAATAATCAGTTTTCATTTAGTCTGTAGGAAATCTGTATAGGATAAAACACTATTTATCAAATCCAAATAAAACTACTCTGACATGTACATAATTCTACATGATTAAAACTGTATTTTTCAACTTACAGATGATAATAACTTTCTTGGAAGAAAGATAGACTTATGTGTATGTAAGGTAAATGGGGTATATTATACTTTAATGACAATACTAAAATATATCAAAGAGAAAGGCTGACTATTTATAATTATTACCTGTAAGTTAGTTATGATAAGTTTGCTTTGTAAATCCTTTTTTTTGCTTTTTGGAACAGTAAGCCTGTCATTTATTTGACTTTAAATAGATTTTTAGTTATTAAATGTATTTGTTGACACAGCATTGTCAGTTATATTCTAGTTTATTTTGACAAGTTCTGAGCACAGACTAAGTTTCTAAGTTATATTTATGTATAAATAGTTAGCAAGTGTTCTCATAATGAGAATAAAATTACAGTTGGTAAGAACATATTAACCCATAGATTACATTCTTAAACTATACATAGACACTCCTAATTTCAGCAGATGAATATTGTAACCCCAGACATAGTATTGTCAAAGCTATTACTGTTTTTTTAAAGCTTGTATCTGAATGTTTGCCTTTTAAAATTATCTTGTCATACAATGGCTACACTCCCCATCAATAAAATAGCAGTCATGAATCAATAAATCCTTCATGATATAGCTAAAGTAAGTAATCTTATTGCAAGAAATGAATTTCATACAAATACTTAACACATGAGCTAACATACACAGGGTTTTTTTTTGTGCTGTACAGACTTCAGATTTGTAGGTACTAAATTCTAATTTGTATAATTTTTTGGCTACATGATGTGTTATGTACATAATATAAATATAAGCAGAACCATTCCTTTTGCAGTATTATAACCAGATCCACACAGTTGATTATTAGTTTATTAGTAGTTATACTGATGTTTGCTAATATGTTAACATTTATAAAGTGTCAGATATATTTGTAAAGATTTGTTAGTTATATATCTTACAGAGTGATTTTTATATGATTATTCTATATATTATTAACATGAATAATGAAGCTAAAATTGTTTAGACTAGATATTTCTCAGACAGATGCTGATTAGATGTTGCTACTGAACAGAGGGTTAATTTGAGTGACCATATGTCACTCGAATTGGGAGTATTATACTCCAGAGGGGTTAAGGGTGGTTATGAAGTTATCAGTTTAAGTTATAATAGTTTACTATTAGCTTTCTTGGCATTTTCTGCAATTCTTAAAAGAGTAATTCTCAAAAGTCTACTTTTTTTGATGTTTCCAAATTACTTTAAAATAATGTATTTCTACGTATTCCTTTTATTTACATTAATAATATGTGGTTTTGGTCAAAATATTTTTCTTTCAACACCATACTATTGAATGACTAAAGAGCATTTCAATTAACATTAATGGATTAAATAATTCAAATAAGGGGAAGTTTCTTTAAATATCTCAAACTGCATAAAGTTCAATTAATATTTTTTACAAGAAACCCATTTGAAAACAGAAGATGTTAGATTAGATACTAGATAATATTCAGTGTTAGCTAGCTCAGAACATTCTCAAAAGAAAAGAGGAGTAGTTATCTTATGGAGCAACTCATTACCTAAACCAAAATCATTAATACATATAAAGATAATAAAATAATGTTTTGTCTAATCACTGTTCAGTTTAATAATAAAATATACACCTTTGTAAATCTATACTGGATTCCAGGAATAGGCACTGATACGGTAACATAACATTTTGATCATATAGTACAACTTTCTAAGGGACATATCATATTAGTTGGTGATTTTAATTGTATTTTAGACAATAAAGAGTCAACATCACATAACAAAAGAAGAATTACAGCTTCAGCCAAATTGTTGAAAGATTTTTTGGATACTTATTTCTTGAAAGATATGCATACCTTTGCTGATTCTGATTGCTTAGCTCATACTTTTTTTCAACTAGATGTAATACACATTCAAAGATAGATAGAGTTTTGTTTTCTAATGATTTAGTATATTCTTTAATTAATACTAAGGTGATTACATACCCATTATCTGATCACAATTCAATAAATTTAGAATTTTTAGTTACCCCAATCCATAATGTCCAAATAAGTAGAATGCCTACCTATATAACTAGATTGAAAGATTTTAAAGATTTTATAACATCAGAAAATCAGAATTTTATTGAACAAAACAATATAAATAATATTTCTGAGATCTTTGTATGGGATGCCTTTAAAGCCTACCTCTATGGCAGAATTATAAATTGGTATAACAAAAAAAGGAAAAGTTGGGATGAGCAGTTAATAGAAATACAAAAGAAGATAGATTCTTTTAAACTTATCCAAGAAAAAGATACTAATAAAAATGATATTAAAAACAAAATAAAGTCCTTGAATACTATGTCTATGGAAATATTAAATCATAAAACTGTGATTATTTTAGAAAAAATGCAAAGTCTTAAAATTCTGCAACAATCCTAGATCTCTGAATTTATTGGTTAATAAAACTAAACAAATTAACAAATTCAATCATATAAATAAAATATTCTCCCCTAAAAAGAAAAAGACAGTCTCAGGTATACAGAATATCTTAACTGAATTTAGAGAATTTTTTACAAACATTAACCAGCAATCTAAGATAATAGATTCTAACCAAGAAATCAAATATTTTATTAACAAATATACAAAAAAAGATTATCTAGTGAGCAAGTTACTATTTTTGACAGACCCATCTCCTTTAAAGATGCCCAATCCAAGATTACTAAATTAAAACCAAATAAAGTACCGGGAAATGATGGTATCATCTCAGAGGTTTATAAATTATTACCAGCTGATGCCTTAAAACTACTTCATAAGGTTTACAATATTTCCCAAAATGACAATTTAATGCCTCCATCATGGAAATATAATTTTATCTCCCCAATCCTCAAAACTGATAAGGACTCTGTTAAAGGTTCATCAGATAGGCTTATTTCCTTATTAAACATTGATTACAAAATGTTTATGTCAATTTATGCAGGCAGACTTATTTTTTTTGCCCACATTAGTTGATGAAGGTCAAACAGGATTTATAGTAAACATAAACTCTTATGACAATATCAAAATAATTATGTCCTTAATTGAATCAGTTAAATACTTAAAAAAACAGCTTAACATGAATCAGTCTTGACATAAACTGTGCTTTAGATTCAGTTAATTAGGACTATTTATTTTTACTTTTGGAGGAACTAAACTTCTCTAATAGTTTCATTAATCTAATTACAAGTCTATATCAAGGTAACCAAGCATACATTAAATAGGTACAAATATATCTCAAAATATACCAATAATCAAAGGAACAAAGCAAGGGTGTCCTTTATCCCCTTTACTATTTACATTGATTATGGAACCTTGGGCTAATTTGATAAGATATGATGAAAACATTGAAGGTTATAGCTTGAATTCTAATGATGTTTCCAAATTACAAAGGTTTGTGGATGACATAGTCATTACTCTAGGTGGTAATAATGCATCTATCCAGACTCTTTTTAAAGATGCTGAATATTTTCAAAAAAGGTCGGGTTTAACCTTTAATAATAAAAAAAACTAAAATCTTGACAATTGGCCCTAAAAAGCTTGAATTACTAGATGTCTATAAAAAATACCAAGCACAGCCTAATGAACTACTTTATATAGGCATTGTAATTGCTAACAACATAAAATATATCATTCAACTCAATTACAGTAAGAGCTTATTGGCAATAGGAAATATCATTAAAAATGGAATAAAATCCAAATTTCTATGGATGAAAAACTTTTAATTATTAAAATTATTCTATTATTTGAAATTCTTTTTATTATCTATTCAATCTCTTTACTCCCTCCTAGTTCACTAATTAAGACATTTAATTTTATGATACAAACATTTTTATGATTCCCTATAAGACCTAGAATAGCCTTATCTTATCACATGAAAAATTGGGAAATGGGAGTATAGGTTTGCCTAATTTGGAAATCTACTCAATTTCTGCAAATGGCCAAATTTATTTCTTTTCTTATAGATATTAAATACACTGCTAAATGGCAGAGCATTCTAGAAATATTAATGAGTGATGCAATAAAGTAAAATAAAACACAGAACTTAATGTTGTTTAATAACTCCTTTATTTGAATCTTAAAAGATTATTTTTCACTTATTCTTCTCAGAATTGTAGAACAAATTATATTATTCTTCTTTTGAGATCATTTAGAAACTATTTATATAAGTCTAACTTGTATAAAGATTGGTTATTTCTTCTATTTCCTATAGCCTATACACAAGGTGATATATTTTCTTCTGATTTTATGAAAATGTATTCTTTTCAACAAAAAAAAAAATACATTGTTTGGTCACAAATGACATCTAATAATGACCTGAAATCCATTAACCTACTGAAGAATGAATATGATTTTGCCACAACATCCTGGTTGGATCTACACGAAAGTAGAAAATATGTATCTAATAAACTTGATTCTATGACTTTCTCAACCAAAAGTTCAGTTCCTAAACTAATTCAGTATATGGTGCTGTCTATAAATCATAAATCACCAACTGAAAACATTTTATCTCACTTATATAAGGCAATTAAACTAGATCTAGATAATATATCAGATAATTATTGTAATTATTTCTCCTTAATTAATGATCATCCCCCGGCAGAGAAAGACAAATCACATATTTTACAATCTGCTAGTGTAACCACATCTTCACTAAGATGGAAAATTTTCACATGGAAATATTTGCATAGATCTTTTATAACCCCATTTTCATTAAGCAAGTTTAATAAGAAAAATGTTAACTGCTGGGGGTGTAATATTGTTGTTAATGCTGATTGGGCATATGGTATTTGATTCTACAGAATTAAATAATTTCTAGAAAGACATTAATCACTTTTTACAAGCAATTTTCACAGGTAATTTTTTACTCTCAAAATTTCTAGTTTTGTTTAACACTCCTGTTCATAACTGTATTACAGAAACTAATCATCCTCTGCTCTGGTCCATTTTATTAGTAGTCAGGAAAATGGTTACAAGAAACTGGAAGTCTAGATCTTCTCCCTCAGTAAATGAATTCAAAAATTTACTTTTTGAAGTATGTAATTTAGAGATGTTGACCAAAAGAGCAAGATCCTCCAGGAATAGTATTGTAAATAATATGTGGAAGAAACTTTATGATTTGTTAGATACATAATTTAATAGTAATGTATCAATATTCATAAGAATTTTATTTGCTAATATGCATGTGTGGAAAGTCTCATTGTATATAGTTTAAGTGTGTTTTTCTTCACTGTCATTAGTAAGCATATTTAAAATTGTACATAACTCAAAATAATGTTTGTTTTATCTATTTCAATTCAATAAAGCTGTCATCTGTGCTATAAACTATGGGAACTGCAATATTCTTCCTTTCATAGCTACTAACTGAACTTCCCTATGTGGAGATGAAAAATAAGGCTTAGCACTTGTAGTTCTTTTATTTTTGGCTAATATTGCATCATCAACATATTGCTTCTTGTACCCACTCCCCAAAAATCAACTTGCATTTCATGTATCTCAGCATCAAATTCTCGGTCCCTGGCATTCAGTCTAGATGTCCTCATAACCTGCTCACTAACTACATTTCTGATAACATGGGGGGGGAGATACTTATATGATGTAAATATCAGACACTATAACATACCTTCCTATATAGTTTAGTATTAAGTTGTCCATCTGAATTACAAACTACTTCGATATCCAAAAGTTCATGTGAAAAAAAAGTACACCCAGTATAGTATATTTCACATGCCTTGTACATGTTAAGGTTATAGAGATAGTTCAAATTTCTACAACACATTTATTTTCTCTGTCAGTTCAGTTTTACTCACTATGTTCGCAGTATAATATCCCAGGGCTTTCAGCTTTCAGTTTTCAATGTGTGGAGTATCTCCTTTCTTAATATTTTATTTATTTTTGTTTGTTAACCAGAGTAGAGAACTGAACCCCATGGACTTACTTGATGGGAGCACTGTCTGTTAAAGTGAAGTGACTTGCTTAGAGTCATACATCTAGGTAATGGAGGCTGAGGGAATCAAACACTCTACAATTGAACCACAGGAAACAGCTCATTATTCTTCTGTGCCAACTGCTAGACATAACATAGTGCAAACTGAGACTTCATATCCTTCAAAAATATATTGCTAATACAACCCCAGTCAAGGGAGTAGCCAGGCATACTCTGTACTCCATAGAGTCATTTGTTCTTTGCACCACTCAAAAAACTGAAACTTTGTTCAGACTATATTATGTCTACAATTTTCTTCAGTAATGCTTCTAACAACAGGTACATAATTTGCTTACAGACAGGATTACTAATGTAACAAGCAATATCTTTAATAATTTTAGGCGGAACCATTGAAAACTGTGAGCACATTTGTTAAGTGCAACATTATGAAAGATGTGCCCATTGTTTTAACTGTCAGGTGGGTTGTGAAGCAGCAAAAAGAGTTTTTGAGTTGTTGCTGTTGTGTCTTTCGGCTTTTCCCAGTTAGGGGTCGCCACAGCGGAACTCCGGCCCGCTAATGATTGGCAGTAGATTTTTACGTGCCGAGTTGCCAGCTCTGACACACAACCTTCAACGAAGGTACGCCCATTCACGCATGTCTCCACACAGAAGACGCTTTAGCTGAGAATCGAATGGGACAATGTCTTACTGTGAGGCAACAATGCCACAAAATGAAATTTTCTGGCTACACCCCTGACCCTAGTTTATTTGGCTCCCACTGAGTACAAAACAAATAGTTACATCTGTCACTTAATTGACCCTTTATCTGTCCAGTAGGCATATTTTTCAGACTTCTTGTCTCTTGGGTTACAGGTATGGTTTTGTTCTCACACCCTTCCTAAATACAAGATTATAATAGCATCATTACAGATATTCTTCAGTCTTGGGCTCCCTGTTTCAATTTCTTGCATCTCAGAATTCTGGCCAAATATTGTTGGTGCTTTTTTTTTTTTTTTTTTTTTTTTTTTTTTGGTCAGGTCTTTTCCTGTTTGTTCCTTTGGCAGCAGCAGTTTGCAACTATTTGGATTTTTTCCTGGGATGCTTAAAAATAAATAAATAAACAAATAAATAGCAACTAACTGGATGTGGTGTTTGTACCCAGTTCATCTTCATAATTTGGTCAGTGTTAGCTCCATGCATTTGGCAGTTTTTTATGTCAAGCCATGTTTGGTGTTTGCAATTTGGATTTGGTGATTGGACTATGATTCCCAGTTTCATTCTGGCAGTGTGTCGGGATGTAAGTTCTCTTTTACAATTTAAGGCAGTCTGCTTATTTCAGCTTATTGGAGTATCTATTACATTTATTTATTTTCTTTTTGCAGGAGTCAAATCAGCATTGTGAGAGTGACATTTCTTTGAGCAGGCTAGCCCTGCAGGCACAAGTTATTTGAGCAGTCCACTGATGATATTCCACTGTCAGAGTTACAGATGAAACCCATGGAGGAAGAGCTATCAGATAGTTCTATAATAACTGTCAGAACCTTTTGTTGCAAAGTATTTGGCAGTAAACCAAACTATAACTAGGGAAGATGGGAATTTCTGAAGGGAGTCTTTTGGGGAATGAACCAAACTAAGGACAGGTTGGGAGGACTAAGATAATTTTAATCAAGATAAAGGAGACCAGACGTTGATCTCTTTATCAGAGGAGGTTGCTTAACTTTCAGTACCACCACCCTATGTCCTCTTGATAATACAGAGCATTCCCTACAGGTGGCCAGAGGTGAGTTTCACCTTTTGAAACTTTAGTAACATTCCATATTATGTTGAAAATATTTTGGCAATCTCATGCCCCTTTAGGCAGTGGTGTATCTTGTGGAGTTAGTGATCAATA
Organism: Protopterus annectens; assembly: GCF_019279795.1. Taxonomy (NCBI): domain Eukaryota; kingdom Metazoa; phylum Chordata; order Ceratodontiformes; family Protopteridae; genus Protopterus; species Protopterus annectens. The sequence goes on along the minus strand of NC_056734.1, from coordinate 1,015,073,980 downwards.
GGAATTCACCCAGGTGGCAAGTGCGTATTATATAGCCAATGAGTCATGCTGAGAAGCTAGAATGACTCTCGCTCTCTCTCTCTCTACTGACAAGATATGAGACATGCTGAAGGTGCTTCTCACTCCAATTCAGCAAGCTATGTGGCATTGGTAACTTCAACCTGTTTACAATTAGGGTATCTGCTGTTAGCCAGGCTATCACTTCAAACTGATCATTACATATTTACAAGGCAGTTAGTAGTGTTGCTCTGGGGTCTCCTCCAGGTTGAAGGAAAGGAAGAACACCAGGAGGGCTTCAAAAGCCTCTTCACACATTTATTAAATAGTGCAGCTAAAGATCTTGTGGAGAGATTTTCCAGTCAGTTGAGGGCGGTCTTTCAACTTCTGTTTGCAGAGTGCAATGGAATTTACTGATGTCAACCTACACAAGTTTAAGAGTCACTCCATGTTTCTCAAATACAGTTGGTGGATTCAGGATGGGATCATAATCTGTCAGCTGTACTCTGACTGCTACTGGCTACCCTCATGGCAGTGAAAAGGAAGGATGACAAGAATTTTGTTTCATGAACCCATCCCCTCAGTATGTCTGTACCAGCTGACCATTCTGATAATCATGAGGTAGTCCAGGCTCCAAGACTATACAGTTCAAATTGTATTTCTAGTCCTATATATTTGACTTTTAGATTTGATATTTACTGCAAAGCACATCACTGAGAGGTGCTACTTTTAGCTGATAGCTTTCTTGGCTACAGGTAACCAGATTTTGACGATGCTCTGTGGATCAAGATATCCTCATTCCACTCATTCCATTCCAACTAAGCTTAGTAGATGGGAAAGAGGGACATTCAGCCTTTAACAAGTCCTGATGCATATAATACTAGTTAAGTTTACTCAGCCTTTAACAAGTCCTGATGTATATAATACTAGTTAAGTTTTAGGGACAGATTGGCTGTTTTGTATTTCTTATGAGTTTACCATATCAGGCTAGAAATTTCTCCACCCCTCCCCTTCCATCTTGTAGTACTCAGGTGTAATTGTAATGAAGTAGTAGTACTATCAACTCCAGTTTTCAGTTCTCAGACTCCTAAACAGATATTTGTGTGATCTGATGGTGCAAGATTTTGTCTGAGGGCATGGTGCATACCAGTTTGGGAAAGGGTTAATGATTTCCCAGAGTACAGGCTTTCTATGGGGGTGAGCTGCTTATTCATTGGGTAAATGTGCATTTGGAGAAGATTATGCAACTTGAGGAATAGGGACTACTTCATTTTTTCTGTTATGGGGGATTCTGGGTTAGTAAGCTACTGATGTCTGTCACTGCATGGTTTGTTCCAAGACAGATTGGCAGAGTTGGACCAGCATGTTATTTGGCAGAACTGGATGCTTTGCCATTCTTCAGTTAGAATAAGTTATAACTAGGATGATACCAGGTGCCTAAATAGGTTACAGAATGTGTCAGTCCTAGCAGAGTCCTAGTTGAATTCCAGGAGTGGATAATTTGTTTCTTATGTTTCTGTTACTTTAGATTTATTCTCCTGTGACTTCCTCCCACTGTCATCAGTAGGGCTGGGATAGCCTTCCACTGCAATTTTTGGCTTACTTTTAATATAGTATTACTAAAATTTTGGCCTTATACTTAATTCTTTATGGTAAATGGCAGGTTACAGATTGTTTCCATGGTTTCATCACTCTTTTGTGGCATGAAGCAGCAATCTTGGGGGTCTCAAACCTGCCTTCCTCTCAAGTGATATGTCTAGACTGTCTTTTCTAGCCATTAGGTTAAAACAACCCCAGCAGAGTATATACTTTGCTGCACCTCCAGAGTTGTCATAGATTTTATAGCAGCAAAACAATGATCCCACCTGTATCATTTGGTCTGTTAAATTATAGAGGTTGTTCCATGATGGTGTTTCACATCCAGCACCTTTAAAGTCAACCTGAGAGGGTATAATTATTACTGGGTGGTTTGGGCTGTCTTGGTTGTGATTGTTATTCTAAGAGCACAAGAATATTTGGACCAATCTGACATAGTTTCATTCTGAGGGGCTCCTTCACGTGACATTTTGTGGATAGTTAACTTGCATTTGACTTCTCCTTGCAGGCTCTTTTTTTGGTCTATTGGACTCTTACCTGCAGTATATCAGCAAGACGCTATGGGAAAGAAGCTTGGAACAAAAAAGGGGGTGTCAGGGATGAAGAAGATGCTTCTCAGATATACTGTAGGGCATGAATTATAAACAGAGTCAATACCTTTATTAATTTTATTGTAATTATTAACATGCATTTGTTTTCCCCTGTAGGTCCATAGGTTCATAGTTATATATTAGCCTAATAACCAAATGGATCTTTTTAAGTCTAGCTGTGCATCACAAATGTAGCCAACAAGTTTGGTGCCCTAATGGTTATTTTTTGGGGTCAGTACAAGCTGGAACATGGTCGGTTAAATAGTTACAGGTTGCATCTGTCCAGTAGAGACATAGGTGACTGACCGAGGGGGTGAATTTCTAATTTCTCATCCACTGGTCCAGGTTACACTTAAATGGGTTTGCGGAAGAACTCAGCTTCACATGGATGGAATGCCTGTTCCAAAGAAGGGGTATTCTGTAAGACATATATATGTCCCTCCAACATGTTCTATTAAGTCCCTGCATCAATTAGTTCTGATGTTATTGTATAGCAAATATGCAAGAGGTCCATCAGGTTGGGATCCTGAGGTGCCTTTCATGCTAGAGATAGATCACTCCTCAACAGTCTGTAGGAGACAAAGTATAGGGATAGTGCTTTGAGGTGATCTGCATAGGACATGTTGTTAGACCCCTGTATTCTATTTGTGAGGAACTTTGTGGACTTTTGAGTTTTGCATGTGCCTGGTCAGGTATGTACTGAAGGAATCATTGTACTTAATCATGTGTCTGATGAGGGCTGAGTAGAGTGGAAAGAAAACGTTCTTGAACCTAGATGCCAGAACCTTGCTTATAAGTTGAGCAACATAGAATGATTCTCTCAGTACATCTTGATTGAAAGACAGGTTACTTTCTACATTATGTCCCCAAATCTCTGCCTACTGGGTCTACTGTTAGGGGAGTGTTATCAATGAGGTAGTTTCCTCAGTAGCAAAATTTCCAGAGGGCACTATTATGTATTTCTTGGCACTGAGTTGTAAGCCATGTCTATGTCACCAGCTATTTGTCTATATTAGCCATTCCTTGAAGATATTAGTATCTTGGTAGGATTTTATGATGGCTCCAAACTTGTGCTCTTTTGAAAACATGCCAGAAAGAGGCCCTTGACAATGACCTTGATTTCTGATAAGTAGATCCCAAAAGGCAGAGGATCCAGCACTAAGCCCTGAAGGACCCTGCTAGTGACCGACCAATTTATGTAGGTGGACCCCTTGATCCTAACTTTCTGGGTCTTATCTGAGAGCCAACTGGCAATCCAGCATGTAACATAGGTGTTTATGTCTAATTCTGTGAATTTGTATACTCTACCCGAGTGGGGTTTTGTTTCAAATGCCTTGGCCTGGTCAAGGTAGGTAGTATGCACCATTTTTCTTTCATCCTTGTTGACCATCTTGGAGTAGCTTACCAGCTTGAGTAGGCATGATCTTCCCTTGATAAAACCATTCTGGGTTGGATCCAGTACCTGGAAGTTTCTGGTGACATTTGTAGTCATTTCTATGATAACTCTTTCAATTGCTTTGCATATGAGACTAGTCAGACTAATGCGTCTTTTAGCTTCTACAGTTCATAGAAGGCACACCTTTATGCAGAGGGATGACTGTTGCAGTTCTCCATTCCCATGGCATGAAACTTGTTTGAAGGCTGTTATATAGTGACTCTAGTGGTCCTGACAGGCTATGTTTCATGCTATTTAAGAGGCATCCTTAGATATTATTAGGGTCTATTGATGTGGTGTTCTTGGCCTTGGACAATGAGTTTCAGACTTGTTCCTTAATGATGATTTGGGAGTTATGTTTGATGATATTTCTTGAGGGGTGAAATTGGAGATGAGTTTGTCAGGCAGTAGATTTGCTATGTCTTCCAGCTCGCTCTGAGTAGGTGGCTCCATTCCAAATTATCTCTACACATTGTTGTGTGCAGCCTTTGAGGTTTCAGACATAGCTAAGGAAAGCTTTGTGTATGTCCTTGGCCTGAGAAGGTATTCCTTTGCATTGGTAGCACTAATTTGTCCACTGAGTTGTTTGCATAAATTGATAAGAGCATTTTTATCCTGCTGGTAGAGATATTTCCTGACTTATTTCTATGATATTCTTCATTTTCTACTACATATTGATGTCTCCTATGACTAAAATATTGAGTCACAATTACAGTGGTATTGTTCATGACAGCAGTTTTCACTCCTTGTAGTTTTCTTGGTATGTCCTGAGAATCTGTGAGGCACACACTGGGTATGTCATTGGAGTCTATCAGACACAGATTTTGATATGTTATGGCTTGCAATAGTCAGTGGACATGGCAGGGAAAAGGGGGGAGTGGACAGACAGCAGTTCTATCAGCCTCATGGGTGGTAACTGTGTAGCCTTTCACCACTTTCAACCCCGCCACCCTTTTCCTGGGCCAAGTAGCACTGAGCATGGTTGTACTGCAAGCAAAATTTGGAGCAATCACTGCACCACCTGGATTGGGGGAATGGACATGCTAATCAGTGGGGCAGTTCAGCACACTATCCAGTAAAGGGAGCTGCCCATAATGTTGAGACTTCAGTGGTTGTTTTACTAATAATTTGAAAGAGGATTATTACCCATGGTTCATTGTCTGCATGACTAAATAGTTATAGTTTTTATGAGGTATTGTTGATGACTAGAGTTTTTATTCCTTGTAGATATACTAGCAGTATATATTCTGTGGTTTATTTATGGGTGGTGGCTTGGGGACAAATCTTTATTTTATTCCTACATGTGAAGACATTAGCTATAGTTTTATACATCAAGCAGTAATGAAAGTTATTTTTGTAATCACTAGCTTCTTGTCAACAATTTATTTACTGGTTGTCCTGATGGTATATGTATACACACACACACACACACACACACACACACACACACACACACACACACACACACACACACACACACACACACACACACACACACACACACGTATTTTCTTTTTGGATTTTTCACATTTTTCTTATAACAGTTATTTAGCAAAGCTGTTTTGTTCCTTTTAATTTCTCCAAGTCTTTTGCATTGTGGGGTGGATGATGTTGCCTTAAGAATCAAACTTAAAAGAATTAACTTTAAAAGCTGCATTACATGTCAATGTGAGCATGCTATGCTAAATTGCATTTATTTCTGCAGTGTTGCCTTTCTGTATTAATTCAGACCCACTTAATGAACATGTTAGGGGAAATGATGGATCATAATCAAGACCTACTTTCAATCAACAGCTCCTATGTAGGATGCTGCAGAAACAGGATACATAATGTTCACCATTCCTTGTACCTGCCATTCACTTTTACTTCACCTGAAGTTATTACATATTTTCTGTTGTTCATTGCATACTCTCAGAATATGGGGGGTGGTCACATAGCAAAACCTCTCTTCATTTAGTGAGATAAGGGATTAGTCTTCCACAATTGTTTTGCTTATGAGTGTAAGTTGAGGGCAGTACTGTTGCATGTAATGTCACAATCTTTTCATTTTAATTCATTGTCATCCACCATGATTTCCTCCCTGCTTGTGTGGAGCTACATACAGTCTCATGCATACCCACATTTTGCAAAACTACAGCCCTGTAGAATTGTTAAATATAGACTTGTTGCCATCATTGGACATGTTAATTTTATGAAACTATTTATGCCCATATAATCGAGTTTTTACAGGTTTTAAGCTTTCACCTTCTTACACTTTTTCTGCAAGCCACTGTTTTTGGTTTGGTGCTGCATGACCCTTTTCAACTATAGCCTTAAATATAGGTATAAGAACATAAAAGAAAAACACTGAAGAAAACTCATGTTAAAGATTACAAATTTTCATAAAATCCATTAAAGACATACATTTTCTACAATTGAAACTGGACATATAATTCAATATTTCATACTCAACCAATGACCTAGATAAACAGTGAAAACTAAACTGAAATTAGAAACTTTAATGTTTACTCATATCCGGGTAAAATACATATCATCTGCAGTGTTTGGAGAAGTAGCGATATGCAGTGAATATTTCCCTTGTTTAGTTTCATGTTCTTTATTTATGTAAATAATTTTATTTACAGTTTGGTAACTGGCTAAGTGAGATTGTCTATTCCCCTTTACAGAAAAATGGGGAAATTAAATTCTAACAAAGTACAAATTAGCATACCTTAAGAGAAATTGTAGATAAGAAACAATTGGAACGTTAAAAGCATTTGACATTAAATTTAAAATATTACAATATTTACAAAGGGTAAAAACATTAAGTACAGCATGGAGAACATAACTAAAAACAAGCAATAATGAATTAGAAATTGTTATGTACAACTTGGATAGAGTATGTATAACTTACTCAAAGCAAGACATAATGAACTGTGTACAACTTAGATCTATAGCAATAGCACAGGAGCAGTTGAAAGAAATATGCAAATTACTGGGTGGGAGGTTGGCATAATGATTCATGTGGTTACTTTACAAACACAAAGTGTAGAGTTTGAATCCCATATCAGATAATTGGCTAGACTTAAAATGGTCCACAGGAGCAGTTAGCCTAGTACTAACTTTTGAACACCTGCTTGTTCTTTAGCTTATTTCGCCAGATGAGCATAGAAACCCAGATGAAGATGATTTCTAAAAAAGGGCAGCATCATTAATAGAAGAGTATTGAAATGTACTTCCTGTCTTGAATGTCAATTGTAAGACTTAGACATGAGTGCATGTTGGTCATTGTATTGCTTTAGCTTGTATCACAAAAGCAGTTACATTTTCAGTCAAAGCTTAAAGGCTCAAATAGTAAGGGTATGAAGGAATGCAGACATTGTTTGTGTTTAACTTAATTTAAGAGTTCACAGTAGACAGCAGGCGCTAGACTGGAAACAATTCTCTTTCACTAGTTGCATGTCTGAATTGGGAATAATCTGAGTGAGTGCGTGTTATTTTGTTTGCTTCTATGGGAGGAGCTTGATAAGGGAGGCGTGCTGGTAGGTTGCCTTGTTTGCAATGGGAGACCAGTTAACTTGTGTTAAAAGGCTACAATTAAGTTTGTTTTTGTCTGCTACACGAGCAAATAGAGCTTTAAGTTAGCATGTTCATTTCTACATGCATAATGCTCTGAGGATGGTATAGCTCAACTTTTAACCTATTAGGGTTAACACATATGGAAATACTAATAGCATTTTGAAGAAATGGGTTAGATATTAAAACATTTACATCTTTCTTAATTTTGCATTTAGACATCTGCATTTGATTGACTGCAACACTGTACAACTTGCAATGGTCCAAAGTCTTCATTGTTCCATCCACTTTTATTTCTGTCTCTGTGGATCAGAACTCAGCAAAGGGTACTATCCATAATACAATTCCTTGTCTCCTAAACGAGGGTAAAAAGTAAGAAATCACTACAGAACTACTGATTAAAGTTTCTTGTAACTTCTTAGATTTTGGTTATGTCAACAAATCAATACATATTAGGAAACCAAAAATTTATTTTCATTTTCTGTTTGTCATGGCTAAAATCTGATGTACCAGAAATAAACAGACAGGCAGACAGAAAGACATGCGCATGCATACACACACAAGTACTCACACTTGGGCATTTTTTCTTTCACTGATTCCAATTTTCCTTCTTATTAATACTGACTAGTTACTTTACCCCATGATCCATTCTCTTTTTTTAGCTTTTTAATCATTACTGATCTTGACTTCCTTCTGTCATAATATAATGCCCTTCATACCCACTATCAGCCCAGTTAAAACCATGATATTTAAAGATATATTCAACAAGTAATTTCATTTACTTTTCATAAGGTAGGATAAACCAAATCTGCATCAGATTTTCCTTATGTCCTCTGCCCATTCAGGCCAAGAGCTGATTCTCAGACATTGAAAATTATACTGCTACTTACCAGTCACAAACCTCTAGCAGTTTCAGTGTTTCTGTTTAATTGTTTTTTTATTAGTGTTTGTGCAATTTTTAAGTCTTAGTACCTGAATAGATTGAACATGCTCAGTCTGAAATGCACACACACACACACACACACACATACACACACACACACACACACACACACACATGGAAATTTCAGAGCAGTGCATGAAGTTATCAGGGGGATTTCACAGCATGTGGAAGGACTATAAGGGATCTTTGGTGGGTGATAATGGAGAACACTGGACTGCCTGTAAGATGAAGACAAGAATGTAGTCATACCTCTCAAGTGTCCAGATTTTTCTAGATTGTCCAGATTTTCATCTCAAAATTTTTGTCTGTTCCTGATAAAATTAGTGGTTTTCAGGCAAATAACGTGGGTGATCTGATGAATGAACTCACCAAATAATGACACACATTTAAGTTTCAGAAATCATATCTTCAGAAAATGTATTTTAATACAAACCCTGTTATTCTACAACTTTATAAGTTTATAAAAGCAATATTTAAAATCTGTCTGTATTTTTGGGCCTTTGTTCCCCCATTATGTCAGGCTTTCTCTAGATTTCTTGGGCTAAGAGGTTGAGAGTACAAATGTTTTATAGCCTACGACAAAAATACTCTGATATTATTACACATCCATGAAGCCCCCTCCTTTAAAAGTTAATAGAAAAACATATTTTGCATCAATATGCATTTTCTTTTTTTCCTCAAAAAAAAATTTAATTTTCAAATACATTTGAATGAATTCCATAGTGTTTATACATAACATCTTAAATAACTATGTACACTACTTACATTCGCCTGACACTATAACAGATCTTAATGTTATAGTTACTTTATAAGTATGCCCAATCCATTATCAGAGTGTCTGATCAATTATTGTATAGTGGCAATCAACAACAAGACTTTTCCCCAAGTGTTGTTGATAAATGGCTTTGGATAAATTCTTAGTTTTTTAATTTTAATTTCCAATAATGCTGTGGTCCTCAGTACGCTGTAGAAGTCATCCAAAGTTGGTATTGTGTTTGTATTCCATCTTCCTGTTATACACTTCCTTGAAATTCCAAGTATAGTCCATACTAGATACATGTTTGACCTATTCAAATGAGGACCTTCGTTCACAATTAATAATACAAGAACTTTAGTTAAATAAAGTGATTCATTAAATAAAGCTTGTAGAAAGTTACTAATAACATTTCAAAATGGCTTAATTTTAACACAGTCAAAAAAATGTGGTTCCAATCTGCATTGTGTACTTGCTCATATCTCCAACATATTACTTTTATGGAAGAACTAATTTTACTGATTCTATATGGGGTTAAGAATGCACTGTGCAAGCATTTCCAATTAAAAACTTTCCAGTATTGTGTAAAGGATGTATATTTTATCGATAATAAGATATTTGTTTTAATATCATCAGTTAACTGTATTGAGTACCCTTTTGTTATGTATTTCCAATATGAAGTTTTGGATGTTGTTTTATATATTATCAGTATTTTGTAAAATTTTGAAATACTGTTTCCCATATCAAAGTCATTATATATGATTTCATATATGTATTTTGTAAATTTAGATATTTCTTTAAATTAAGAATTGTTAATTATTCTACTTAAATCTTGTGAATATGACAGAATACTCTAAAGTGTATTTTTTGTAAAATTAGCCAGTCCTGTTGTGGAACTTTGTATGTTGTTTTTATTACTTGCATATCTAAAATTTTTAGTTCTTTGATAAATTGGAGCCATCAAACAAATCAATTCTGTTCCCAAGAATTAATAATTTCTCTATATATTTTATGTGGAAAATTCTTTGTGACTATAAATTGTGTTAAAAGATCAAACCAGATTTTTAAATCTATATTTGCATTAATAATTTTCCTAATGAGGCAATGTAATAATTAATCATATGAGTTTTAGTGGGTTTAATTATGTTATATTGCATACTAATACATAATATGTGCCATGGCAAATTGTTTTTATCTATTTTTTTTTTTTGTAAATCAAATTCATTTATTAATATTACAGTTAGTAATTCTTCCCAATTTGCAGAGTAATTTGGATTTATCCAACCTGAGATTATTTTAGATTTTGATGTTTTATATATGTTTCTATATCAGAAACGTTTAATCCTCCCTGTTTCCTTGGTCTGATATGATGTATTAAAGCTATTCTGTTTCTTTTGGGAAACCATAACAATTTTATTAGGCATGCATTTATTTCTTTAAGTGTATTCCTTTCTGGTTACAGTTGTATTGCCAAAGCTATATATAGGATCTTGGGCAGTAAAACATTTTTGTTAACTGTAGTCTATCTTCAAATGTTAATATTATTTTGTTCCATTTTCCCACAGAGATTTTAATTGTATTGATGATATTATTGCAGTTTTTTGAGACTAATTCATTATTATCCTTGCATAACTCAATTTGTAGATATTTTAAGGTAGATTATTGTTTCCCTATGATGTAACCCCCCTTAGTCTGCAGTTCTCTTTTTATTTAGAAATAACAATTTTAATTTTGATTTATTGAAATGGAGTCCTGAAGTCATGTAAAATTTGTCAATTAATATATCTAATTATTCTAATGTCTCTTTTGCATTAGATAATGTTACTAATATATAATCAGCAAATAGCATTACTTTAGAATTGTATTAACATAAACATCTATTCATTTGATTCTTATATTGTTACAAATTGAATCTGCCAATATTTCAATAGCCAGAGCAAATAGAATTGGTGACATGGGACATCCTTGTTTAGTGCCATTTGTTATATGTATAGATTCAGAAGTAAAAGGAATTTGTTTTCCTTTAGGATTGATGTGATTAAGGAATATCTCCAAGAGAGTGGTATTAAAGCTTGTGACTGAATTTCTAATAGAGTTTTATGGAAGATGGATAGTATCTTTAAAGGAAAAATTTATATATTTCCATAATTATGCCATCTATACCTGGAGCTTTATTATTATTACCCTATTTTATTGTATCTGTAATTTCTTTGTAGGATATGGGTGCTTACAGATCGAGTTTTATTTTTATTGGTATTTTTTATATCAGAACATTTTTCATCTAGATACAATTGATCAATATGTATACTTTCTTTTTGGAAATGTTCCATATACTGATTTCTATAGGCATCAATAATGTCACCTATATCTGAGACATTTTTCCCTTTCTTTTAATGGAAGATACTTTTAATGTTATTAGCTTTAGATTGTATTTTGATTCTTGTGGATAAATTACGTAGATATTTGGGAAAGTGGCCACGGTATTAATTTTAGCTTTTCTAAAGCTAAACTAGTTTTATGTGTTAGAATTTCATTGTATTTATTGTTTAATACTTCTACTTTCTTTTTCCTCTCCAAATGATTTTGATTTTTTTCAGCTTTTACTGACAAAAGTTTGGATTGTAGATCTAATAATTCAGAATCCCATTCTCTGATATACCAAGTTAGGGTTTTACCATATATGTCAGCTTTTAATGAGTCTCATATCATTATTTTATTTATCTCTGTGGTGTAATTAATATATAAGATCTGTAATTCAGATAATAACCAGGGTCTGAACTCTTTAATTTTAGTTATACATGCTGGAATTCTGGAGTTAAAGAATAATGGTTTGTGCCCATTTTGAAGTTTTAGTATAAATGAATTGTGGTCTGAAAAGGGGCAGGGAGTGATTGAGAAAGTCATGGGCAGCAAATATTTTATATATTCTAGTTTGGGTGCCAAATCTGTGATCTTGATGAGAAAACAACAAAGATGTATCTTCTTTAAATTTGAAAGTATCTACAAGATGAAATGATTCTACCCACTTGTTTAAAACTTTTGATACAGCAGATGTATGCAGCAGTCTTTTATTTGTAGTTTCAGAAATATCAAATATACAGTTAAAATCTCCTCTTAGTATTAAGTTGCCTTTATAATTATTGGAAATGAAATCCACGTGTTTTTAACAGTTCCATTTCCAATGCCTGGGAACCAGTATAGATTGGCTAGGGTCCATATTCTGTTATTATATTTAAATATTACTAATGCCATAAGGCCTTCTTCATCTTCATACTTATAAATGATTTCTGGTTTAATCACATTTGTTTTCCATAAAATTGTTACCTCCTTTGTCTTATAAGTGGATTGTGCCAATATCATATATTCCTTAGGATTCCATTTGTAATTGTCATTTGTTTTGAAATTAGTTTCTTGAAGGAAGACAATTTGTGCTTTATTCAGTTTTTAATATTTCAGTAGATCTGATCTCTTGCTAGGATTGTTTAAGCCATTGGTATTTAAAGACAATAAAGTTAAATCCATCTTAGGTTATTCAGACTATGTATTTTTTGTTTTATTGTGACTATTAAATATTTTCCTCTGGGGTCTATATTATATGTTCAAAGTTTTATAACTTCAAACATTAAAATATCGAATTTAAATGTTCAAAGTTACAAAACTTCGAACATATGTAAAAAAACAAAACAAAAAAAAAAAATAAAACTAAAGGTTGTAGGCGGGGGGGGCTGCACCCCCCACACTCCCCACTCTTTAAATATACCAAATCAGAGACTGTACTACAGTGCAGTAAGGGAAATCTTCCCTTTACCGGACTATAGTGTGGTATTGGAGTTAGTATATTTAAAGAGCGGGGGGGGGTGCAGGGAGTGTTGCCCCCTGTCTAAACTAGTCAGGTAAGTTCTGTTTGTTTTTTTATTATATTTTTATTATATGTTCGATGTTTGAAACTCCAAACATTTAAATTCGATTATTTAACGTTCAAAGTTTTTAAACTTTAAACATATAATATAGACCCTTTCCTCTGATAACTATAAAGTATATGTTTGAGCTTTTAAAAGAAATTATCAGTTTTATACTTTGAGTGTTTACCAGTGAAGTAATGTTTTGGTCAGGCATGCTAAAAATGGTTTTGTGAAATAAATTTAAATTAATAAATGTTAACAAAACTAAGATCCGCACTAGCCATGGAATGAAAATCATTCCTAATCTGATGGATAAACCTAAGTCCATCAGATTATTACTCATACCTTGACAATCAAGAACATCTGAGCTCCATACATTGAATTATATGGCGAATATTTGTAATAGGAATAAGCAATATTTATATTATTTTGAACAGATATAGTACTGTTGTAGATTAGACAGAATTCTAATACAATATAAATGTCTACTTATTGTATAAGCAATTAATATTTACGCAAATGATAGATGACAAGCAATTCAATCATAGTAAATTAGGATGTATCATATATAAATCCTCAGTAAAAGCTTATAGCAGACAGTTATTTAACATATTCACCCTTATTGATGAAGTCTTTCAAAACGTATTACTTAATATAAATAGATGGTAATAATATTTATACCTAATGTTTATAATACAATGTATTTTACTGGATATATAATATGCATTTTCTGAACAAAAACAAGTATGACATTTTAATGCACTATCTGTTTTTAATGACTAACTCTAATCCTCTGCAATTTACCAGAAAAGAAAAAAAATACAATAGACAAGGCAAAAATATGAGGCAGAATTAGTGATATTTGAAAGTAAATACTACAAAGAATTTTGCACCAAGGTGCATTTTTTTGAACTATAAGAAGTATGAAACTCAAATGTGTGCAATTTTTGACTGACTGTAATCCCAGTGACATACATAAAAATGGTGGGGCAAGGCAAAAATATGATGCAATGCTGACAGGCATTGCAAAATTCGAAAGTTGTAAAAAATATTTTATTGGTTTTATGCTCAGTTTAGGAGATAAGCAGTATTAAGTGCTTGAAAAAGTGGAAAGAACATCTACATAATGATGTACACAGCTGGGTAGTAATTTATTTTACTTGTTAAAATGCTGTTGCTTATAATTCAGAATACTATGGCAGCAGTGCACAGATGTCAAACTACGTTACTGCCCTAACATTTTAAGCAGTACACAAACACACTATTGTGGTCCAGTGTTCTCCATTATCACCCATAGCTGTAAAGTGTTTCCAAACCAGGCAATGAACTTTCATTAAGGATCTAATTTTAGCAGCTCTGTGTTAGAAGGGTATGCAGGGGAGGGGATTGAGCCTGAATCGCACATCTTTGGCATTGCCAAGTAATAGATCAAAATATCAGTCAGATTCCCCTGCCACATATTCATCTCTGGTGGAGGATAATACAAAATGCTGATCTCTATCTGATGTGTCTATAGAGACTAAAAACCCCTCCTGGAGGAATAAACTAACCAGCTTAGTGTTAAAAAGCAAGCAACTTAGTTAAAAAATATATATATTCATTCTCTGGATAAGCTTTCTTATGTAGTACAGGAGACTTAATTACAGTACATTTGTTTGTCATGGGTTATAACAGACTTTGATTAGTGGAAGAAAATTCCACCTAATTTGCATGTTTTAAGTTATAGCCAATGGGATAGCTAAAGCTGATCTCACTGGCTGATTTTTTTTAACACACTCCTTTCTAGGAACATTTATTATTTATTTATTGACATTGGTTTACCAGGAAATCCACTGGGCTAGGCTAGCCCTTTTCAGTGGAGGCCTGGGGAGAAGCACTCCAAGGTACATACATGGAATAAAAAATGAAATTAAAACATAATTTATATATAAAATATATTAAAATAGTACATAAAATTGCAGAAGATACATAAACTAATTGGAAAGAAAGAAAATGAAAAATGACATATTAAAGTATGATTCAATAAAAAATGTACATACATTAGAAAATATATACATCATACAGGTAGCCTGAAAAAAAACATTCAAACACCTACAGAAGGTAACTGCTATATCAGACGGAAAAACATTTATAAATGGTTTCAAGAGTACATCCTCATCAGATCAATTATGTGGATTCATAGGTGGTTACTGGGCTATTGAATTGAAGGTCTTTATAAGCCTAGCTATGTGCACCCAATATGATACTACAGAAACCCAATATAAAGGATATTGCCTAAACTCGAGATCTTAGTCAGCAATGACTGCCCATATGTAGGATGGTCATAGGTGAAATCTCCTGCAGGAGTTAATGGCTTCCCATCCTGTCATCCAGGTTACATTTAAACAGGGTCATAGAGGGGCTTTGTTTTATGTGAACTAGTAGCCTATTCCAGAAGAGTGGCAACCTCTGAGAGGCATATCTGTCTCTCCATCAGGTCCTATTCATGTCGCAGGCCAGGTTAAGGTCCCTGTAATGGGTAACCCTTGTCCTATTTGACTTGTAGATGTGCAACATTTCCATTAGGTTTAGATCCGAGATTGCTCTGTAGGTCAGGCACAAGTCTACTCTAAGCAGTCTGTACGCTACTGAGTACAGTGACAGTGACTTCAGTCTGTCATGTATGACATGTGCTGGAGACCCTGAATTTTCTTGGTTAGAAATCTCTGAGGTCTCTCAAGTTGATGCAGGTGCCTGGTAAGGTACACACCAAAGGGAGCATTCTCAATTATTGGCCTGATGAGGGTTGAGCACAGGGATGTTATGACCTTCTTCACTCTTGAGGCAATGCCTTTGCTAATGAGTTGTGTTTAGCAGAATTCCACAATTACCACAGTAGACACATGGTGGTCAAAGTTCAGGCTACAGTCAACTTGCATTCCCAAGTATCTCACTACTGAGTTGTTACTTAGGGTATTATTATTTATACGATAGTCTGCAGGGATATTGTTTTTTCTGAAGGGGATGATAATGAATTTTTTGCACTGAGTTTGAGACCATGGCTTTGTCACCAATCACTGATTTGTGTAAGCCCCTCTTGAAGTATATTGACATAATTTGGGGAGTCAATGATTGCACCTAATTTGCAGTTATCAGCAAACATATTCAGCCACAGCTCCTCTGTTTTAGCCTGAACTTCTGAAAGTATGTTCCAAAAAATAGGGAGCCCGGCACTGACCCCCTGTGGAACCCTACTGCTGACAGGTCTGATGGTTGAGATAAAGCCCCCAACTTTGACTGAGTGTGATCTGTCAGTGAGCCAGTTAGCAACCCACCTGACAGTATAAGGGTTGATATTCAACTGGGAGAGTTTATTAATTATGCCCAAGTGTGGGATTGTGTCAAAGGTCAAGGTAGACTGCGTGCACAGATTTGTCTTTATCTATGGCTCTGGTGACATTTTTGAAGAAGTCTACATGGTTTAACAGGTAAGACCTGCCTTTAACAAACCAAACTCTCTTGGATCAAGGATGTGCAGATCAACTATATCCTTATTTATAAGGTCCATGATGATTTGTTCCATGGCCTTACAAATAAGGCTGGTTAATCTTATGGGTCTGTAGCTCCCAGGGTCTGTTGCTGTACTACCTTTGTGAAGGGGGTGATGGTTGTTATTTTCCATTTAGCAGGTATAAAGCCAGTACTCAGGCTGTGGTCAAACAGAGTACCTAATGGGGTGCTAACTCATGTTTTAGACCATTTAAAACACAACCTGGGATGCTGTCTGGTCCTATAGAGGCTGTGTTTTTAGCCTTTGAGAGAGCATTAGTGACTTGTTCTTTGGAGATGCAAAGTGGGGGAGATGTAGAGGGAATGCTTTGTAGAATGTTTGGAGGGGACAGGGGGGTAAAATTTTCACCAAACCTGCCAGCCAATAGTTAGCTATTTTCACAGGATCAGTGTGTGTGATGGCATTCGCAGCTAGTTCAGCACACGATGGAGTCCAACCTTTTAGGTTACAGATGTAACTGAAGAATGCCTTATAGTTATTCTTAGCTACAGTTGCTATTTTTTTTTTTAAGTTGCCCATAGAGGATTTTACAAGTTTTTTTTTTTTTTTGTAGGTTCAAGTAGAGGAGCGTGCTCTTTCAGTGCTGGGACCTCTCTTTTTTATTCTTAGACAGCAACTTCTTCCTCTTGTTGTTTAACTTATTAATTCTAGATGTCCACCAGGGAGGCTTGTTTTTTTCTTGAGGATATTGTTTTGATCCTATCAGGTATAGCTGTGTCAATACATTTGTATAAGTGTTTGTACAGGTTATATGTGTATACCATAGTATAGTTGTTAATGCCATCTGTGGGAACAAGAGCTTGAAAAATATTAATGCCATCCCTTAGGAGCGTATAATTAGCTTTGGTAAAAGTTTTTATCCTGATTTCACCTAAGAGGGGTTCAGCTTAGGTGGAGGGTCATATAGATTTGTTACTTCAAATGTAACTTTCTGATCAGATTTAACCATTGAGGGTCCTATACTTGTGGTGGTGCAATGGTCACCCATGTTGGTGAGGACCAATTCAAGAATATCTAAGTCCCTTGTGGGGTTACATACTATCTGTTCCAGGGCATTATTGTTAACAAAGTCTAAGAGCATTTGTATGAGCATGCTGGTACTCTAAAACTTTCCCATTCAATGGATAGTTAAAATCGCCCATGACTAGAGTGTTTGGCTGTAATTTGACTTACTCAAGTAGGTCCAAATAAACAGTATAAGTATCTTGGTTCATTGAAGGGAGCCTATAGCTAACAATGACTTGAAGGGGGGTCTTACCCACAGTCAGCTGAACGTGGAGTAACCGTATGGAGTTTTCCTGACATCCAGTATAGAGCTGTATTTATATTTGAAGAAGATAGATACTCCTCCTCCTTTGGTTCTCACACATTAATTTTGTGGTCTCCAAGTGTGGAAGACATTATAGCCTTGCAAGGCCAGGGTACTGTCTATGGCCCTGAACCAAGTTTCTGTGAATTCACCAATGTCAACATCCTTCAGGGAGAGGAGTGCTTCCAGAGAGAGCAGTTTCTGATTTAAACTTCAAGAATTTAGCAGTATAACCTTTAATTTATTTGTGAGTGATATTTTCACATCGGAAATTTTGTTCTTGAGATCTTGTCTAAAAAGGTGCTATGATAAGGCAAGTGCCTTAGCCATTAACCAAAAACGTATAGGTGGCAAGTGAAGACACTGGCAAAGCAGCTTCGTCTATCAACCATGTCATCCCAGACTGTCAGGAACTAGAACCCCTTATAACAACACCAGAAAATAAGCCAAATGTTGAAGTCAATCATTTTTTGTTTACATTGTGGTGTCATCCTAGGTGAGGCTAGAATGCTGCTCAAAGCTAGGGACATACCTGCCTGGAACTCATAGTCTTAGAGCTCAATCATGTCTCTCTTCATATAGTCCAATGAGGTATGTCTTAATTCAGTCACACCAACACGAACTATACCACAGTCATAATGGTACTTGTTGGTGATAGACTTGAGTGCATATATGATCTGATGGATCCCGGCACCAGATAGATAGCTGACTGTAATCTTCTCTTTGTCCAGCCTGGTGAGTGGGACATCTGTGTGTCTCACAATGGAGTTTCCTATGACTAAAAAAATTGGTTTAGATGTGTTTTGCCTTAGGAACTTATTTAGTGAGACAGTGGTACTAGTGTTTTAATGTGTATTGAGTGCTGCAGGTGCTATATTAGGTGTAGCCGTGTTTGTATTTGGAAGGTCTCTGGTGTTTAGGTAAGTTTCTGTGGAGTACCACAGTGTATGATGGTTTATATGTTGAGGGCATAGTTTCCGTAGAAGGTGTAGTCTGTCAGCTGACAACCTGTTTAGTGTAACTGTTCTGTGCCAAGAGAGCAAGGATTCCATATTCTTAGTGCAGATGCACAAATTTTACTTGGGTGATTTAGGAGTAGAAGGCTGTCAGTGTACATGAGGCAGTTGCTACACTGCCTCAGGATACCCATGTCAATCAGGCTGGTAGGAGAAATGGAGGGAAAATGACCATCCATAATGCTAGGTTAAATCTTGTTTTCACAGTGGAGAGAGAAAATGGAGGGGTATGGCATAACTGGGTGCTCTAAACAGGGTCTGTATTAATGGGGTGCTCTATAAAGGGTCTATCCTAGTGAGGGTTCTCTAAAGGGTTTGAGACTATTGTAGAATTGATGGTTTTTGGACTGTTTAAGGGGTAAAACCACAGCTGATGTGCTCTTTGAACAGCTAAGAACAATTTAAGGACTTCTTGGCCAGATCATGAACAGCTAATAAGAAAAATATTATATACTGAAGTTTTTGTGTCCATAACCGCCAATGGTCACCCCCACTGTGCAGTAGTGAGTGATGGTGCACAGAGGTGTGCTACCCATAAACAGATGAATACAGCAGAGCAGTGGATGGTCACCTAACTCTGTGGAGCTGTGTTAAAACAAGCTTAAACCTGGGCAAATGTCGGGCTTATGTAGCAAGAGTGAGCAAAGTGAATTAAACAATTTAACCAATAAAAAGTCTCAAAACTGTGCCCTGTGCCAGAAACCTTCAATCAGATGAAAAACAAATCTTTTTATCTGATGATGGCGACACCTTAATTGTTCTGAAAGAGTGGAGAACTGCTACAGTCATCCTCCCGCATAAGGGTGGACTGTAAACTGACCCAGGAAATTACAGACCAATAAGCTTAACTAGTTTTATTTGGAGGCCATGGAAAGAATAATCATGGACCTGATAAATAAAGACATAGGAAACCTCCAAACACTGGACCCGAAACAATTCAGCTTTGTAAAGGGCAGGTCATGCCTACTAAATCTAGTGAACTTCTTCAAGAAAGACACTAAGGCCATAGATGAGGGTAAAACACTGCATCCACCTATCTTGACTTGGCCAAGGCATTTGACACAATTATAAGTAAACTCACAGAACTGGACACAAATCACTATGTTACCAGATGGATAGCCATCTGACTCAAGAACAGGACACATCTGGTCAAAGTGGGTGATTCAAGTTCCAGCAAGAGGCCCGAAACTAGTGGTGTGCCACAAGACTCAGTGTTGAGACCACTCCTGTTCGGAATGTATTTCTTGTATACCAAGGTCAATGTCGAAAGCATTTGGATGACAAAGTCTCCAGGCATGACAAAGTTTGCAGACACTGCAAGCTGGGAGGGGCAATGACTGAATCCCCCAGTGATATAGATATCATTCAGGAAAGCCTAAATCAGGCAAATGATTGGTGTCCAAACCATGGCCTCAAACTAAATGTGAAAACATGCATTATCTTACCCTTTGGGAAATCAAATACTCCTGATAAGTACAACATTAACAACACACCCCTAAGAATGCACTCAGGGGTAAGAGATCTGAGTATCCAGGTAGATATCAGCAGAAAATTTGGCAGTCATGTATCCTCAGTAGTAAGGAAGTCATTTTATATGGAGCAACTTATAAATAAATGTATGGTATCCAGATTCAGGGTGATTAGAGTCCCACTTTGCAGAGCCCTCATTAGATGTATAATTACGTACAATACACAATTTGGAATGTACTTGACATGACACCTACAATAACTGGTGTGACTTCAAAGGTTCCTCACAAAGAAAATACATGGTGTAAACAACATGTCCTGTGTGGATAGACTGAAGGCCATGTCCCTTTACTCTCTCTCTTATCGACTGTGAAGGGACAACCTGTCTCTAACTTACAAGATGATTGCAAATCCAGCCCAGATAGAGCTGCTGCATATCCATGAGACAAACAGCATGAAGATCTAACACTATTTCTCTTTGTCTGCACATCATTTATTTATTTTTTCCACATGGCTCTGTTTTCTGTGAAAAAATGTCAGGTTACTAGAAAAAGATGTGTGTGTTTACTTCCACACAAATATTGTGCCCAACAATAAACAGAAAATGAGCCTTTTACACCCTGCATTCCAGGGATTTGAACTTAGTCAGTGTGTCAAAGAGAACATGCTGGAGAGGTAGATACATTTCCCAGAGACTGACACTGTTTTAGAATAGGCTTCCTATTCACATAAAGCAGAGTCCTAACGTGACCCTCATCAAAGGCCAATCTGGAGCAATGGCTGGGGAACTAGATTGGTGCCTATGTCCCTTATGGAGAGGCGCAATCTGTAAAATCTGTGAAAATACTCTAGGCATGGGCACAAGCCCATGCTTTCCTTTTGCCCCTAGGGGTCATATACTGGGTAAATCTGGGTTATATTGGCCTAGGCTTGTAAAGGCTCTTGAGCCCTTAGCCTACTAATCTCCTATGACCCTACGTAACAGTGCCCTGTTGTATGGGGCTCATTTGATCATTCCTTATTATTCCAGTGCCCTCTTTTATGAAGCTCATAAAATATGGCAATGAGCTCTGCCTTAGTGAAATCTAATAACAGGTACTAAACAATTTATGGGCTCATTGTGGCCCGTGCCTATTCAGAATTCAGACAAGTTGGCTATAAGTTCAGATTTGTTATTTAAATAAAGCCACCTCTGGATTAGCATAATTAACCACTTTTTTACAACAGATTATTGAGTCATTCCTACTTGGGTGGAAACTTAGCTTCTGCTTTAAATGGCATTTGAACAAACAACCTCGTGGTATTTATAACCAGCAGCACTCATATTTTGTTTTGGATGCCATCACAATGAAGACATTTTAAAACATAATGCTTAAAATCTGTTTAAGATATTATTCCTTGTGAAATCTTAAGGCAGAAATGTATGAAACACATTTTATTCAAGGCTCATTCTCTGTTAATTGTTGGACACAAGATTTGTGTGGAAGTAAACACGCACAGGTCTTTTTCTAGTAACCTTACATTTTTTTCACAGAAAACAGAGCTATTATGTGAAAAAAATAATGTGCATTCAATAACAGTGTTAGGTGAGATATTATAAAAGTTATATATAAAACATTGCAAAAGACATTCTTAGTTTAAAGATTTTGCAAAATATTCACATGCATGATTCTCCTGCTACATAGTCTTGTCCAATGTCAAAATAAGAAAAAAAATACAAAGAAAACAATAAATAAAACAGTAGAAAGAAAGACACATAAAATGCCCAGCCTTTTGAGTAGTAGACTTTCAGTTCATGGATCTACTTAGTGTTTGTTGTTCTTAGATCTCCCTGGTGTCCCTGGAGATTCCCAGTCAGTTGCAAACTCAGAGTGCAGAATACTGACTGAAAAATAAAACTAAAATCAACCACTTGACATGAACTCCCAACCATAGTTAAAAATATTTGAGTGATTTTGTACATAAAATAACTAAAGGACTTCATCAGAATATAAAGCTTTCAGAAGCAGAAAGTATTATTTTTTTTTTATAAATGCTGATGGATGCTGTGTATAACAATGAGATTCTATTAGCTTCTGTAGATATTAGTTATTTATTCACAGTCATTCCACAAGACCAATGTCTTGATTTGATATCACACTACATTCTTATTAAGTTAGTTTGATTTTGATACTCATGGTATAATTGTTACAAAACTACTTCTCAGGAAAGTGAGAATCAGTTGTCATAGTGACTTCTGGAGGGTATTGTTAAATTCAGTAGTTTTATACACCATTAGAAATGAGATAAGAATGTGTTAACATCAATATAATGGAATACATGGAATATGGGCACTAAGCATAAAGACGCATGAAAGAAATGTGCTTTATTGTGGTGTATTCAGATAACTTGCTATGACTAAATGAAAATTCATGCTATATGCACAGGCAGTCTGTAAGATAGCTGGATATTAATTATATTTCATTCACTTGTTAACCAAAAAAGTGAACTGGTCGTCCACGGATCAATTTTAGCCATGACTCAGGCCTCAGGTGCAATGATAATGCAATACACATATATGGAAGTTTAATATAACTAACAGTACATTTTACAAGGATGGAGAGAAGTGAGATCACAAAGAGAAAACTACCACAGACAGGGAAATAACATATTCATTCTTTGAAGGAACAGGAATGCATGAATAAACCCAGAATTTGAGCTGTGAGTCAGACATCTTCTAAATGATTGGGATACTGTACTAATCATTATTATGTAACAATATAAAATAAAATACTTAATTCAAATAAAAGGTTATTACTCATTCACAAATGGAGTTTTTTATGAATTTTATTGTCAGGTGCATGGGGACTGACAAAACAGAAGGTATCAAATAATGTCTTTACATTCATCGCTGCAGTAGTCATAACTTATGAGATTCCCTGCTGTGAAGCCCATTGTCCAGCCAGTCTACCAAAGCCTACCATTGCTTTAAGGTACACTGAATGTCACCTAAACACTCCTCGAGTAGTGTAGGGCATAAAGGAGTTGTTCAGGCATACCATCCTCAGAACTTCTTTGCCGCCAGTGTGAATGCTGTTTTTAACATCAGTCTGTTTGCCTCCATCCATTTTTTTACTGCTTTTCTGTATGTTGCAATTCTGCTGATTACTCCTGTTTGCTGCAGTCTTCATCATTGCAGATAAGTACCCAGTTGGGGATTTGGTTCTTTTTCTTGATTTTTTTTTGTGCTTTTTGGGGTTAATGTCATCCAGGAAGGGTAAATGCCAGTGTGGGAGACAGATTCTCCATAAAGACTGCCATGATAAGTGCCTTTTTTGCTTAGGAGCTTCTCATGACCATACATCTTGTTCAATTTGTCAGACGTTTGTCCCAAAAACCCTTTGTAATATGCTTTCTTCACTTTCATTGTATCTTGAGAACCAGCATCTTAAGATTCTTGTTAAAGATACTATGAATGGAACTTCCTGCCCTGAGGGTCAGCCATCAGGGAAGAAGAAGATGAAAAAGGTAAGACCAGAATCTTCCACTGTCCATCCTCTGCCGGGTGTTTCTCCTGAGCTTATTACAAATCAAGAGACTTGCCTGGTTGTGTTGTTGGATTCCTCTTCCACATCTGGGTTGGTGGCTGGTGAGGATCTGGTGGGCAGCATGTCCAACGAGGCTTTGCAGGTGTCTGTTTTGGATATTCAGAGGGAACCATGCTTGACTGTTTCCAAGGGGTATGGGGGGGTCTGCAGTTTCTTC
Source organism: Protopterus annectens (assembly GCF_019279795.1). Classification (NCBI taxonomy): domain Eukaryota; kingdom Metazoa; phylum Chordata; order Ceratodontiformes; family Protopteridae; genus Protopterus; species Protopterus annectens. The sequence continues at coordinate 1,015,050,122 of NC_056734.1, read as the reverse complement.
TTAGTGAAGAAGTTATTAATGTTGGGGAATGCCATCTTGAATCAGGGCCTTCTCAGTTTTCTAGGATGGATGTCCCTTTACAAAAGAAACAGAAAATTAAACATGTTTCTTCTGCTCCTAGGGATCCACAAAGTGAGTTTCCAGCCTTTACTCAGGGGTTATTTAATGCTTTACTGTCATTAAGGCCTCTTTAAATAGTTTCAATTCCTGCTCCTCCTTGGTCCTATTCTTCACCAAAAGGCCCAGGGAATTGAATTCTTCTGAAGAAGAGTTGGATTCTGATGAAGAATCCATTACTTATTCTAACTAGAGTTCTTCTCCTTTGGACTACAAGTCTGAGGATGAGGAATCTAGTAGTCCAGATACTCCTTCTGAGGAAATTTTCTTTGAGGACACTATCTCTAGGATGATGGAATTTTTAAGGTGGATTTTGCCCAGTTTTCTGATATCCATAAGAGGTACTAAGAGTTACTGCAGATGGAATCTCCTAAACCTGTGGCTATTCCTCCTGTCTTGGCTGCTTTACTGAATGTTTTTTCCAGTACCACTAAAGCACCTGATTTTCTGGCCCCTGCTCCCAAGAAGTCTTATAGGTTTTATAGGGTACCTGAAGATTGTTCCTTTTTTGTTCACATGTCCTACTGTTGACCCCTCTGTCATGTCTGTTAAGCCGTCTCACTTGGTTCTTTTGTCCAAGTTACTGCCTTCTGACAATGTCAGCCAACCATGGACAGGCTGGGTAAGAAGGTTTATGCTTCAGCTACCCTAGCTTTTATGGCTATTAATTATCAAACCTAGGTGTCTAAGTATGTGTAGGCTCTTCTTTCTCAGGCTTGTCAGCTTTTTCTGATCTTTCAGGCTCTGAGAGTAAATCTTCTGCTCTTTCCTTGCTATGGACATCCTCTCAAATAGTTAATCATCCTATCAAATCTAGTTATGATGCAGCAGATGCCTCTTCTAGGGCTGCTGCTCTTGGTTCAGTACTGAGGTGGCATTCTTGGCTTAGACTTCAGCTTTACCTGATGATATTAAGGCTAAGTTGATGGATGCTCCTCTGGATAATAAACTTTTGTTTGAGGAAGTAGCTGCTGGTTTGTTTAAGTCTCTTCAAGACAAGGGAAGGCTTTACAGGAGCTCAAACATATCTTTGTTTCTCCTGTGCCTAAATTCCAGAAAAACTACCCTTCTAAGCCAGTCTTTGTTCATAGGCAATTTTGCCCTCCTGCTAAAGGTAAAAAGGGTGGTAAATGGGCTCCTCCTGCTAAGGCCACTCAGACTGCAGGGATTCTAAAGCCTTCTTTTAACTATTTTAAGCTAATCACACTTTAAAAAGTTGTTTTTTACTGTTGTTTGCTGTATTTCTGCTACATTGTACTGTTAATTCATTTTTACTGTGTCTGCACTTGTTTTACCTGCTAAAAGCTTAAAATTTAACTGAATTTACAAGTGCAACAGCCTTTTCTGTGCATTGTATACTGTTTTAAGTGCTTTTTCTGCTTAAATTAAAAAACAAACGAACCAAAAAAATACTATCTTTACTGCTCGTTTCCCACACTTTCCTATATTAGAATAGTCTGGATCCCAATCCTGCTGGTTTCAGGACTTTAGTTTGTGTTTCTGAGTGGCCCAGACCTTGTTGTGCCAGTGGGAGGTCTTTCTGCTTAGTGAGAGTGGTACGCATTAGACCAGCCTATCTGCTGCAAGAGGAGTGGTTTCCAGCTCTGAAATTTACCTTATTGGTTATTTTGGACTAATTCCTATCCCTTTCAAGTTTCTGAGTTAAAAACCCATGTTTGCCCGGGTTTGGGAAAGTTTGCTTATCGTGCAGTGCCACTTAGCTAGGGTTAAACTATTCCCGGTGCCATAAAGCCTGCTCTTCGGTTTTTCCCTTAGAACTAGCCTGATTCTTAGTTTTAGCACTTGAATTTGCTTTTTTCGTGCTCAGCACTGGTTCAAAACTTGTTGTAAGCACTAAATAAGTTACAAATTACTATAGCACTCAACCTTCCTCATTACCTAGAGGAAAACAGTTTTTGTACTTATCTTCCTGTCTACGTGATGAATCTGTGCATCTTGGGTTAATCTAGCAATTGCCTCATGTACACTGACAACCCTCTCCTCCTACCACCCAGCACTACAACCTGTTAGAGATGCATTTATCTAGCCAAACTGGAGCCAAAGCTCTCTCAACCCAAGACTGAACTTGTCAGTTAGGAGGTCAATGCAAACACCTACTCCACACCACACACACCACATAGTCCCAGTACATCTGCACCACCAAGACACACATAGATACACAAAATCATTCTCAGAGGCTCTCAATACGAATCTACCCAAACAAGAGAGACCTCCAAAGCAGAAATGCAAGCAACTTCCAGCCCTCACCACAACCCAAAAGACACATAACACACTGCCCATAAGGCAAAACTATGTACCAAACACATTGGTCATAGGTGACAGTATAGTTAGGCACACTGATGTTCCTAATATAAAGTAACAAAACCCTTGCAAGTACGGCAATTACACGGCCTCAAAAAGAATAAATTCAATTCAAAAAACCCAAAGGCCAGCAGACTGTGGTATAGAAATGCTTTATTAAAGCACATATAAATAGAGCAGTAACAAACCAGTTTCGGCTAAGCAAGTTAAGCAGCCTTCATCAGTGTTAAGTCAAAAACCCATAAAAATCACTGCACTTATATAACACAATGTGGGAACAAAATTCATGGTCATTGGTTGATCAAAAATTCTCATTAAGCCCCTGTGGGAATAAACCACCTAACTTAATGATCCATTTCTTTTCTTTTGTATTTAATATTGAATGCCACCCCACTTTATTTGTACTATTCTCCACAATCGTGTCTATAATGATAAATCTAAAGTTAGCATTCTTATGTGCGATTGAATGTTTATACAAAGCATTTCTGGGTTTTTTGGTCATAATGTCACTGCAATGTTCGGATATATGTAGTCTGAAGGGTCTAAAAGTTTGTCCTATATAAAAGGCCAAGCGGGTGCATGTTGCAAGATAAATAACCCAATCAGTTCCACAACTGGCATAGAACCTGATGTCATAAAGAGTACCTGTGTTCCTGCTGGTAAACTGTTTGGTTTTCATCAACCTATGGCAATGTGTGCAGTGTCCACAAGGGATACAACCAGAAAGCAAATACCCTGTCATAGTTTTTTGAATGGGATCTGGAATGTGTTGAAAGCCATGGTTGAAATGATTGAAATGAGAGCCAAGATCCTGATTGGGTGATTTATCTTGCGACATGCACCTGCTCGGCCTTTTATATAGGACAAACTTCTAGAACGTTGAGACCACTTATATCCAAAAGTTGCAGTGACATTTGAACCAAAAAACCCAGTAATGCTTTGTATAAACATTCAATGGCACACAGGAATGCTAATTTTGGATTTATCATTATGGACAGGATTGTGGGTAATAGAACAAATAAAGTGGTGTGGCAGTCAATATTAAATACAAAAGAAAATAAATGGATCATTAAGTTGGGTGGTTTATTCCCACTGGGGCTTAATAAGAATTTTTGATCAACCAATGAGCATGAATTTTGTTCCCACATTGTGTTATGTAAGGGCAATGATTTTTATGGCTTTTTGACTTAACACTGATGAAGGCTGCTTAACTTGCTTAGCCAAAACCGGTTTGTTACTGCACTATTTATATATGCTTTAATAAAGCATTTGCGTACCACAGTCTGCTGGCGTTTGTATTTTTTTAATTGAATTTTTTTACACTGATTTTCCACTCACCAGAATAGACAAGGAGAATGTTACTGTTAGCTACCTGTCAGGTGCCAGGATCTGCCTCATAACCCACGCACTCAGGTCCTCACTCCACAACAAGTACAAATATGACTCAGTCATTGTCCATGTTGGTGTGAACAACCTGAGACGTACCCCTTGGACTACATGAAAAGAGACATGGAGGAGCTCTCTGATCTTGTAATCTAGGCAGGTATGACCTTAGCCCTGAGTAGCATCCTACCTTCGCCCAGAATGATACCGCAATACAAGGACAAAATGATCATAGGAGGTTACTAGGTTATGGAGCCGGAGGTCATTTGGAGCCTAGTCATTTCATCCCAGTGTAATACCTTAGATACTCTAGTCAATACCCAAGGATGTATTTATTAATGACTGCCCATGTTCAGGAGGGTTGTGAGTGCTATTCCCGGTAAGAATTTATGGTGCCCCATCCACTTGTCCAGATTCCTTTTGAACAGTGTCATAGAGGTGCTCTGCCTCAAATGAATTGGCAGACTATTCCAAAGACATGGTAGTCGCTGTGATTAAATTCAACAATTGGCTAAACTTCTGGTGTCAGTCAAAGGGGATCCAGTATTTGTCTGCCTGGGATGACATGGTTTACAGGCCATAATGCTTTGCCAGAGATGCCCTGCACCTGTCCCTGGGATTTAGGATACTGGCTAAGGCTCTTGCCACCCCTATAGTGTCTTTTTTAGGCAAAGATCAAAAAACAAAACCACCACTGTAACTGATACAGGCAAGCAAAAACTGAGGGTAATGCCACTCAACACAAGAAGTCTAAACCTCAAAATGCACTCACTTGAGGCACTTCTTAAAATGGAGAATATCGATATCTGTGCAGTAACTGAAACCTGGTTCAAGGTTCCAGAGAGCACACCTGCATTACCAGGATATAACTCATACCATACCTTTCGGCCATCTAACCAGGACCAGAACAACAAGGGCAGAGGTGTGTCCATATTCATTAAGGACAATCACACCTCCAGGCTAGTTGTCCAACATAATTCATCCAAAATTATATAAGTGCAACTAACTCTGTGCAAAACTGCAATCCATATTGTAGCTTGCTACAGATCTCCCACCATGCCCTAGGATTCCCACTCCTCTTTTCTTGATATAATAGAGAATATCAGGGTCCAACCAAACACCCTAATATTGGGAGATTTCAACTACCCTACCGTTAGCTGTGAAATCTTGTACTAACTCCTTTCCTCAACGTTTCCTTGAATTCTTAAACTCCAGTGCCCTGGATCAACATGTCCATACCCCTCCTAGCAGCAAAAATATCCTAGACCAAGTAATTACCAACATGAGTGACGGGTGCTCCACACCTGCAGTCAACTCCTCGTTGGTCAGATCCGACCATAAACTAATCACCCTAGATATCCAAATCCTGCCCCCACTCCCCCACTAAGGAAGCCACAGTAAAAAAACTTCTCCAAAGCCAAATTCATACTACTTAAGGCAGAAGTGGCCAATTTCCCAACACCCATGCAAATGGAAAATACAGTTACCACTGATGAATCTTATACTAATGCACTCTATAAGCACCTACACAGGTGCATGGATTATGCTATCCCTAATAGAACCAAGATACATACTTCTAAAAAAAGGAATCCAATCTGGTGGTCCCCTGCTATTAACAAACTATACGACAGATGGAAGAAACTGTTGCAAAAGAGAATAAAATTCCATGAGTGGAGGAGCTCCCTGGTCAGCCTCAGCAAGAAGCTGAGATCTCTCATAAAATCCTCCAAAGCAAAATATGAAAATAAGGTTGCCACTAACTCTAAAACCAACCACAAAGCATTCTACAGCTATGTCAAGAATCTCAATGGCAACACCCAGATCTGCTCTGAGCTACAACACAATGGCACAACATTCACAGAACCAACTGATATCGCCAACATCCTGGCTGATAGGTTCAGTGCCAACTGTACCCCCCCCCACACCTCCTAAAGGGCCCATATCCATACCGGAAGAATGCAGTGTACCTGCAGTCACAACTGAACAGGTGAAAACTGCACTATCAAAAGCCTAGAACACAGCATCCATAGGACCAGACAATATCCCTGGCTGCATTCTACATGAACTTCAGAATGAACTAGCCCCCCCACCTAAGCATCATATTCAATCATGGCCTCTCAACAGGCTTTGTACCCACTGAATGTGGCACGGTAACAGTTGTACCAATCCACAAAGGGGGAGCCACCATGGACCCCAGGAACTTTCGCCCTATTAGCCTGATGAGCCTGGTCTGCAAGGCCATGGAGCGTATTATCATGGAACACGTAAGCAAGGATATTGGCAACCTCCAAACTCTGGACCCCACCCAGTTCGGATTTGTGAAGGGCAGATCATGTCTCCTGAACCTGATTGACTTCTTTGAAACAGTCACCAAAGCCATGGATGAGGGTAAGGCTGTCCACACAGCCTATCTCGACCTCACCAAGGCTTTCAACACCATCCCCCATTCTGGTATCATAGAAAAATTCACCAAGCTGGGTATAAATCCGTATGTCACAAGATGGGTCACCAACTGGCTCACAGAGAGAGCCCACACTGTAAAAATTGCAGACTTCAAATCTAATTCCAAACCTGTGACAAGTAGAGTACCACAAGGTTCAGTCTTGGGTCCCCTCCTGTTTGGGATCTACTTCTCTAAAATGTAGGCCAACACAGAGAGCCTCAGATGACTGTAAATTGGGTGCCATTGTCAGTCCCCAAATGACGTGGACATCCTGCAAAGGAGCCTCACTGAGACTGATGCCTGGTGTCAGAGCCATGGCCTCAAGCTCAATGCCAAAAAATGCATTGCCATCCCCTTTGGTAAAACCCCTGTACCCATGGACTACCACATAGGTGACAGCCCACTTAACACCGAAGGCATGATAAGAGGCCTCAGGACTCTAGTAGGCAGTAGCTTCTCCTTTGATAATCACATCACCACAGTAGTCAGGAAATCCTTCTATGTGGCACACCTCATCATGAAAGGGTTCTCATCCAGGAAAAAAGAAGTCATCGTCCCCCTCTACTCATCTTTCATCAGACCCATTATAGAGTACAATGCTCCATTTGGAATGTACCTTACAAGGTATCTGCAGCAGCTAGAAAGGACACAAAAATACCTCACAAAGAGGATCATGGGACTCAAACAGTTACCCTACACTGACCGCCTCAAAAAACTCTGGCTTTACTCCATATCATATCGCCTAATATGAGTGATCTCTGCCTAACATACAAAGCTATGTCAAACCCTGAGCTGTTGGACATGCTACACCTAAACAAATCCCAATCCCTCAGAGCCACATGCTCTAGAGACCTAAACCTTGTCACCACAATTAACAGAACAAGCTGGAGGGATAGTTTCCTGTCCCAGAGACTTCCCATACACTGGAACAAGCTACCTATCTAAGTCAAGCAGAGTTCATCACTAACACTCTTCAAGAAAAATCTTGATGAGTGGATGGGTAATAGGAAATTCACCCCAGGAATCACATCAGTGGCCCTGCTAGACAGGGGTACAGGTAAATAGCATCCATGGGTGGTGAAAGCCAGGGAGCCTTATTGACTAGGCTTACATAGGCCCTAGGGCTGATAGCCTAGTACCTACCTATGAACCTATGAACCTTCCGTTGCTGGCAAACCAGGTACTTTCTGACTATTCACCTGTTTCCAGCCACATTCCTCTTTCTCTTCACCTTTCTCTTCCTAGAGAGGTTCATCAGGGGAACTTCATGGTGTGGATTTCCCATCCTCCTTTTATGGGCATTCCTCAGCCTCTATGGGAACAACTCCCTTTTATCCCATAGGTTCTTCAGGATATCTTGTCTCAGGGTTCTATTCAAGAGGTACCTGTGTCCCAAAGGGGGAAAGGGTTTTATTCAAAAATGTTTCTAGTGCCCAGAAAAGAAGGTACTTGGAGACTGATCCTAACACCTCTTTTCTAAACACTTTCCTGAAGGTGCTTTCCTTTTGGATGTTGTCCCTTCATACCCTTTTTTCCTCTCTTGCTCCCTCAGGCTTTTCTGGTGTCTCTGGATCTCAAGGATGCTTATTTCCATATTCTGATCCATCCTCTTTTCAGGAGGTTTTGCACTTCTCTGTTGCTTCCTGGCATTTTCAGTTCTGTGCTTTGACCTTTGGCCCTTCTACTGCCCCAAGGGTATTCACAAAATGCCTTACTCCTGTGACTGCTTTTTGCAGACTTCAAGGGACACAAATATTTCCTTAGTTGGATGACCTGCTGATTCAGTCATCCGCTCCAGAGGTCCTTCTGCAAAATCTTTGTTTTACCATTTCTCTTCTTCAGAGCTTGGCGTTCATGATAAACTTCAAAAAGTCTTCCCTGACTCCTCAGAATCATGTCTTTCTGGGTTTCAGGATTCAGATGATGCCAATGCTGGTATCCCAGCCTCCTCCAAAGGCCTTAGCTCTCATTTCTTACTTTCAAGCTCCTCTTCCCCTGACATCCTTTACAGCTAGGGAGTTTATGAGAGCTCTGGGTCCATGGCTTCTACCATTCTGATGCGCACTCTGGCCGAACTCCACATGAGGAAGTTCCAGTGGTTTCTGAAGATGGTCTAGCTTCAACATGCACATACTCTTATCTTTACAGTTCCTCTTCTCCCTTGTCTTGAGAAGAAACATGTGGATTCAGCAGTTGTCTCTGAATCCAGGGCTCCCTTTTCATCCTTCTCTTCCCTCTCAGGATCTGTTTACAGATGCTTCAGATGTGGGATGAGGAACAATGTTTGGCTCCATGAAGGTTAAGGGGGTGTGGTTGCCTCATCAGCAGAAGGAGCAAATCAATGTCAAAGAGATGAGAGCTCTTATGCTGGCTTTTCAGGACTTTTATCCTCTTTTCTCTCCAGGTCCTCTCAAGGTATTCACAGACAATACCACAGTTATGCGGTATATCAACAAATAGGGGGGAAAAAGATCTTATCTTCTTTCTCAGCCAGCACTTCTAGTATGGGACCTGGCTGTCAAGTATCAAGAGACTCTTCAGGCAGTTTATATTCCTTCAGATCAGAACATTGTGGCAAACACTCAGAGCAGGTCCTTCACTCAATCCCACAAATGGTTGCTTCAGAGGGATGTATTTCTTGACATTGTTCACCAGTGGGTACTCCTCAAGTAGATATCTTTGCCTCCCACCTGAACAGACAACCTTCTCTGTTTTGTGCCAGGTCCTCTGGTATGAAAGGTGGATGCCCTCTCATTTTCCTGGAAGGGTATGTTCCTTTATGCATTCCCTCCCCTTCCTCTCATTCCGAGAGTCTTGTTCAAGATTCAACAGGATGCTCCCAAAATCTTGTTGATGACTCCATTTTGGCCAAGACAGCATTGGTTCCCCTCTACTTCTGCATCTAGCCAAGGGCAATCATCACAAGTTACCTCACAGGGTGGATCTGCTCACATAGGCCAAGGGATCTCTCATCCATCCCCACCTGTCCACGCTTCAACTAACACTGTGGGTGGCAGGGTTTTGATCCCTCATAGACTCCTTTTTTCTGAGGATGTGCTGCAGGTCCTGCTAGAGGCCAGGAAACCTACTGCTAGGAAATCCTACTTATCTAAATGGAAGATGATTGCTATGTGATGTCTTTCTTGTGACCTGGGAGCTTCTCAATGCTGGTTTGGCCTATTCTTCTATTAAGGCCCACTTATGAGCTCTTTTTGCTTGTTTGCCTTTAACTTCCCCATTAGCTTCTAGATTTGAGGCTAGGCAATTTCTTAAAGGCATCCTTAATGTTAGACCTCCCGGGAAGCCTGTTCCTCATCCCTGAGATCTTAATTTTGTTCTGGAGGAATTGACTCAGGCTCCTTTTGAGCCTGTTGTTTCAGCTTCCTTGCAACATTGTTCTTGGAAGACAGCTCTTTTGTTAGCTCTTCCTTCTGCAAGATAAGTGTTTGAGTTGCAAGGCCTTATGGCTTGTCTGCCTTTTTTTGATATTTCATGAGGACTGAGTGCATATTAATCTTTCTTTTAAGCCCAAGGTGGTTATTGAATTGTCACTTAATCAGTCTATTAACTTGCCGACTCTTTCCCCTCTCCACAATCTGATAGTGAGAGGGTGCTGCATGCCTTAGATGTGCATAGACAGCTCAGATTTTATTTGGATAAGACTAAAGCTATCAAAAAATCTGATCAATTGTTTGTTTCCTTTCATCCTAGGTCTTTAGGCTTGGCTCTTTACAAGAAAACTATTTTTGCGAAAACAAACCAAACTTACACGAAAACTCCAAAAAACAAAAGTAAGCACTCCAAACGTACACGGCTCCTTCCACCAATGTTGAGTGTATCAAAAAGTCACAAAGTGTTAAAGTAAACACAGACACTTTATTCAAAAGAGGTTTAAGCGCTTTTCGTCACCCAAATAGGGTGACTTCCTCAGAACAGATAAAACGTGTATACAATCCCCTTTAATAGTCATTTGCCTTCCGGTAGTGGAAACAATCATCATTAATTAGCAGTTAAAGCTATATTCTCCACAACTTATCAAACAACATGAAATAAAATAAAATAAAATAAAATAACCCTATATTCTTTTGACACAAACTTACATATAATATCAACTGTATAATATCAACTGTGTAGTGTATCGCCTAAACAGGCATGAGGTTGTGCACAGTACATACACTTAATAAAAACTACAATCCAAGAAGATTATAAAAATTAAAATAAGTGAATGTATACCTATGTATGTAAAGAAGTGTGTTTAAAAAAAGAAAATGTATGAATATATATGTACAACTCAATAGAGGTTGTTACAAAATATTAAAAAGTAGTCAAACGTTCCACGTATCAAAAAATTGACCACTGTGGAAAAAAATCGTACAGAAAATTGTACAAAAAATTGTACAAAAAATTGTACAAAAAGTTGCACAAAAGATATTCTACTAAAAATATTCTTAAATGTAGTCAATTTGACAGTTGATATTATACAGTTGATATTATATGTAAGTTTGTGTCAAAAGAATATAGGGTTATTTTATTTTATTTTATTTTATTTTATTTTATTTTATTTCATGTTGTTTGATAAGTTGTGGAGAATATAGCTTTAACTGCTAATTAATGATGATTGTTTCCACTACCGGAAGGCAAATGACTATTAAAGGGGATTGTATACACGTTTTATCTGTTCTGAGGAAGTCACCCTATTTGGGTGACGAAAAGCGCTTAAACCTCTTTTGAATAAAGTGTCTGTGTTTACTTTAACACTTTGTGACTTTTTGATACACTCAATATTGGTGGAAGGAGCCGTGTACATTTGGAGTGCTTACTTTTGTTTTTAAGAAAACTATTTTTACTTGGATTTCAAAGACTGTTTCTTTTTGTTACACATTTCATGATGAGAGCCTTCCTTCTTCTGTAAAGACTCGTTCTACTAGAGCTGTGGCTCCTTCAGGTGCTTTTTTCAAGGGCACAGACACTAGTTCTATTCTTGAACCAGCTACCTGGACGTCTCTGCATACTTTTACCAAACATTGCAAGTTGGATGGTATCTCCAGAGCTACAGCTGGTTTTACTAATGCCATTCTTCATGGCTTCTTAGAGGGCTCGCCTGCTGCTTCCTCCTCCCAAGTTTCTTCTTGAGCTTTGGCAATCTCCCATACATGATGAATACTGCATCGGTGAATGTAAGGACATATTACAGTTGTGTAATATATTAGCATAATGGTAATGTCCTTGCTTTCGCCACTGCAGTATTCACTCCCTCCCTGCATCCCCCTACTTTTTTTCCCTTCCTAGATGTGCAGGTTCTCCTTGGTTTTCCTTGGACTGCTGTTCCTACTGGGGCAATTAGTTCTGAGGATGGTACACCTGAATGTCACCTTTTTGCCCTATGCTACACAAGGAGTGTTTAGGTGACATTCTGTGTACCTTAAAGCAATGGTAGGCTTTGGTAGACTTGCCAGACAATGGGTTTCAAGTCAGAGAATCCCATAAGTTATGAATACTGCAGAGGTGAAGGAAAGAACATCTACAGTTATGGTAAGATTTTACACAACTGTACTTTATCACAGCAATATGACTACCCTGTCAAGCATCATCTGCATGTTGATAAGATGGAGAACAGTGCAAATGAAATCCAGCCATGCAGCACAAAAAAATGATATGTAGGGTACAAACTAATACATATATCTGGTGTTACAGTTCACACAGAATTCTCTTGAAAATAAAAACATTGTCTTACTTCTAATTACAACTGCAGTGTAATATGCAATAGTGGCATAATTTAATGTGAATGCAAATAAAGCAGGACTAGAAAGATGTTAGTTTACTTTACATTTGTAGATTGACTAAGAGATGCAGTGCTTTTGATAAAATGGTAATAATAATTATTATAATAAACAAATAAGAATGGATTTTCTTAAAATAGCATGTTTCTAATGTTATGGGCCACAGGTCTAGTTTGCAGTCCTTGCAAAGTGCATCCATATTTCAGATGAAGCAATACCTAACATCAGAACACACACACACATCTGCATTTTAGACTTCACAGGAAAATACGTTTTGAATGTGGATAAATACAACACAGCATCACATTTACGTGGAACATGTGCTGATATATTGTAATAAACAATATGCAATTTAACTTCAAGTTTTTAATCATTTGCTCTTTTAACAGGTAAATGTGATATAACTATATAAAGCTTTAATGAATGTATTACTCTCTAAACTCTTGATAATCAAAATATATACCAAAGGTATATGTAGGTTTTCACCTTCTTATTTTAAAGCATCAGGACCTTACATGTACTTAATTGCTAGGTGAATAATGATTTATTTGTTCCCATTCTCTGTATCCCTGTAGAGCTCTGCAAACTCTAACAAATGATGTCTTTATTTATGCAGCTATCATTCACACAGTTTGAACTGATCAATTGTCTTTTGACTACAGAAGTATTCAGAGCTCAATTCTGTGTATCCCTTTCGCTCGGTGCTTCAGCTGTTCGCAGTTAACAACTAATCAGCTCTGATTACCTGTGGGAGTATTTGCCAGCAAAGCTATTTGTACTGACTGCATAATAAAAACAAAGCTGAGATGGCATGCATAAAACAAAAGACCAGACTGCGATATACAGTTTTGTCTTTGTCATGTGGTAGTACACAAGCCAGATGTTTAGGTACGTTGAAACTTTAACATCCAACATCTCTGTTTTGATGTTCTCTAGATCTGACTAAAATGTAATATATGTTAATTTGTTTATCGTGGCTAACATTTACCCTGCAAAAAAGACAGGCTTTTATCTTGTCCTTTGTTGTTACAGAACAGCTATCCTGTCACTACTCTATATGCATACAGCGGTGAATTTCTACAGTGAAAACAAAGCACTGAATTATGCTGTTGTGGGTGCACCACAGAATTTATACCTATTGAACAGTCAAATGTATATTTATCTATAGTCTCTATAAATGCAAAAAAATATATAAATTATAGATAGATATAAGTATATCTCAGTGCACATTCATCTTCATAGATAAATAAATATATGTGTGTGCATACATGTGTGTCTGTATGTGTGTATTCATTTTAATCATTTATTTATTTACAGGGAAAGATAGACATGAGCCTCTGAACCAAAGAATGACTGATAGCTAGCCAGAGACTGAATTACATGCACATGAGTGTGCTAATTAGACAGAGGACTTGAGATACAATGTGTGCAATACTTGGTGTAGGAATATACATGTAGAAGAAGCAATGCCATACAGAAGTTTGTACAAGTGTGTGGAGTGTATAGAATATATATATATATATATATATATATATATATATATATATATATATATATATATATATATATATATATATATATATATATATATATATATATATCTATATGTGTGTGTATGTACGGTTTTTGTGATATAAAAAAAATGAGACCACAATAAATCATTTCAAAACTTTGCTACCTTTAATGTGACCTATAACCTGCACAACTGAATTGAAAAACAATTAAATCTGTTAGGGGAAAAAATATCAAAAATAAAAAAACGTACAATAAGCTGGTTGCATAAGTGTGCACACCCTTAAACTAAAACTTTGTTGAAGCACCTTTTGATTTAATTACAACATTCAGTCTTCTTGGGTAGGAGTCTATCAGCATGGCACATATTGACTTAGCAATATTTGCCCACTCTTCCTTGCAGAAGTGCTCCAAATCTGTCAGATTGTGAGGACAACTTTTGTGCACAGGCCTCTTCAGATCATCCCACAGATTTTCTATTGGATTTAAGTCTGGGCTCTTGCTGGGCCATTCCAAAACTTTAATTTTCTTCTGGTGAAGCCATTCCTTTGTTGATATGGATGTATGTGTGGGGTCATTGTTGTGTTGAAAGATGAAATTCTTCTTAATCTTCAGCTTTCCAGCAGTTGCCTGAAGGTTTTGGGCCAAATGTGACTGGTATTTAGAACTGTTCATAATTCCTTTGACCTTGACTAAAGCCCCAGTTACAGCTGAAGAAAAGCAACCCCAAAGCATAATACTGCCACTGCCATGCTTCATCACAGGGATGGTGTTCTTTTGGTGATGCGAAATGCTGTTTTTGCGCCAAATGTACCTTTGGAATTGTGGCCAAAAAGTTCAACCTTGGTCTCATCAGACCATAACACATCTTCCCACATGCTTTTGGGAGACGATATATTGTTTTACAAAATTTAGCCAAGCCTGGTTGTTTTTCTGTGTAAGAAAATTTTCCATCGTGTGACCCTACCCCATAGCCCAAACATACGGGGAATATGTGAGATTGTTGTCACATGTAGTACACAACCAGTACTTGCCAGAAATTCTTGCAGCTATAGGTCTCTTGGCAGCCTCCCTGTACAGTTTTCATCTTGTCTTTTCATCAGTTTTGGAGGGACATCCAGTTCTTTGCAACGTCACTGTTGTCCCATATTTTCTCCACTTTTTGATGACTGTCTTCACTGAGTTCCATGGTATATCCAATGCTGTGGAAATTTTTTGTACCCTTCTTCTGACTGATACCTTTAAACAATGAGATCCCTTTGATGCTTTGTAAGCTCGCTGTGAACCATGGCTTTTGCTGCAACAGGCAACTGAGTAAATGACAGGACAATCCTACTAGGATAGCTGAACTTTATTTGGGGTTAATCAGAGTCTCTTTAATTGATGGCAGGTATGTACCCAAAAAAACTGAATGCTGTAATTAAATCAAAAGGTGCTTCAACAAAGTATTAGTTTAAAGGTGTGCACACTTCTGCGACCATCTTATTGTACATTTTTTATTTTTTATGTTTTTCCCCCTAACAGATTTGTTTGTTTTTAAAATTGAGTTGTACAGGTTATAGGTCACGTTAAAGGTGGGAAGTTTTGAAATGATTTATTGTGTCTCATTTTTTATATCACAAAAACCTGGCATTTTAACAGGGGCATCCACTGTATATATATATATATATATATATATGTATGTGTGTATATATATATATATATATATATACATATATATATATATATATATATATATATATATATATATATATATATATATATATATATGTATGTGTGTGTATATATATATATATATATATATATATATATATATATATATATATATATATATATATATATATATATATATATATATAATATATATGTATATATATATATATATATATATATATATATATATATATAGATGTATATGTATATATATAGATGTATATGTATGTATATATATATATATAAATATATATATATATGTATGTATATATATAGATATATATATATATATATATATATATATATATATATATATATATATATATATATATATATATATATATATATATATATATATATATATATATATATATATATTTATATATATATATATATATATGTGTGTATATATATATATATATATATATATATATATATATATATATATATATATATATATTCAGCAAAAGCAAAAGACAAGTGATGCTGGTAAGCTATACTTCACTTGAGGTTCACCATGAAGATCTCTTTTAGCACGATCGATTTTTCGGATGTTAAGGTCATACAAAGGGTTGATGGACAGTTTGAGACAGAGATACATATAAAGGAATGTCATAAAAGTAGTTACTTGCATAGAACGAGTATGCACCCCCAGCATATTTTTAAGAATGTTGTGAGGGGACAAGGGATGAGAACATCAAGGTTGACAGCAAATCAAGTAAAATTTGAAGGAGAATTGGGTGAATTGAGAATGAGATTTTTGCAGAGGGGTTATGCTGATAATGAGCTTCAGGATACCCTCAGAGGAGTAGTGGAGTGTAAGAACACTGAGGGGAAGCCTTACTTCTCTGATATTGAATGGCCATCATGAATAGTAGGGAGCACAAGTGGACCTATGAGAATGTCAGTAACTTACTCTAGCAATATTAAGGTTTTGCAAGACATCTTCCATAGGAATTGGAATATCTTGTGCGCTGATGATGCAATTAAAGAATTAGTGGGTGATACTCCAAAGTTCATTTGTTAAAACAAAAAGAATTTGAAAAGGATATTATGTGGACCCAGGTTACAACAAGGCGTGGCACAGGTTTGTGCCTCTGAGGGTGAAAGTGGTACTATACCCTGTAAAGTCTGCAATTTTTGTATGTATGTAGATGCTAGTGGAGAGTTTAAACACCCTAACATGGATAGAGTTTTTTAAGTTCAAACTATCTGCGAACTGCAATAGTACAAATATTGTGCATGGCTCATTGTGTGGTCTGTGCATCATTCTATGTAGGGATGACAACTAGGAGGTTAAGGGACTGCATGCGGGAGCACCTCTATGATACAGGGAGGAAGGCAGAGATGAATGCCTTAGCCAGGCATGTAGGAACCCATGGGGATACACATAGGTTTACCTTTATGGTGATTGATAGAGTCATGGACAACCTCAGGGGGGGAGATGTGAAATTAAAAGTTGAGGCGAAAGAACTTGAATGGATTGTGAGACTAAGGGCCAGTATGGGGAAGGGCCTCAATGATAAAATGAATATTAAGTCCATTGTCTTAGGGAGAGACCTGCTAAAGTGACATTTCAATGTATAATGTTGTATGATGTTTTATACATGGGTTTGTTACTTAGTTTTTAAATGAGTTGTTCTGTATAGTGTATTTGAACATAAAATGATGTATGACTTTAAATGAAGGTGGGGTTTTAATCAATGAGCATGGGATGGTATATAAAGGATTTTTTTGTTTCATTTCATAGTCTGATGAAGTGGATTGGTCCACGAAAGTGCTCACCTTTTGTTGTCTGTTGTGGATTAAATTGTTTCAACTTATACATAGCCATGGCCTGTTGATTCCTTTGTTTTTATGTTATTATAATATGTATATGTATATAGATATATATATATATATATATATATATATATATATATATATATATATATACATTTACATTGAATGTGTACCATTCATTCAATTTTTTTTCAGTTATCCACTTAAGCAAAGAAAGAATCAAGAAGAAAACAGCTCTCCCAGCAGTCACTAGACACAAGATAGAAGAAACAATCTGAGTAGAATACCTATTTATCAGGATGCACACAGTCTCACAAAGTGCACACATCTAAACATAATTTGTTGTACTAATTCATCTTCAGCACATCTTCTACATATGGGTGGAAGCACAAAACCTAGGATAAAAACAAACAAGCTCAGAACGGTGAGGGAAGAAACTGGATGACCATGCACAGTAAAGCAATAGTCCTGCACACTGTATAACTGTGCTCTATCAAAGTACACCACTAATGCAAATGTTAGTAATTCAAAAAAGATACTGTACATTACATAATAGTGGGAAACAAGGAATGACAGCATTGTATTCTAAATTATGCATGCAGGCAATATGTACATACAAGGGTGGAGTGCAAAGCTGTTTTAGTAGAGTGATCTGTGACCTAACCAATCACAAGCGCTTCATCATAAAGTATATCTATTTTTTTCATGTGATTGTGGTACAAATGATATAAAGGTGATTAAGAATGTATCCATTCCACATTGTGCAATTTCAGAGTTAGAGTATACATATATATATATATATATATATATATATATATATATATATATATATATATATACGAACTTCATAGAGTCAAGACAAAAACACAGATGTTTTGAAAGTAATACATTTTTTTTTATATTTATTCATGGAGCAAACCACCCTGGCACCCCTCCCCCTGCTAATTAAATATACCTACTCTGAGAATGCACTACAGTGAAGACAACAGTAAATTTCCTGTTCTGAGCTGTATGGCAATCTCCATTTAAAGTGTTTAAAGTTTCAAAACTTTGATCTTATTGTCATGACCATATGAAGTTTAAAGTTTTGAAACTTCGAGCTTCCAAAGTAAACCGATTAGATAGATAGATAGATAAATACATAGATAGATAGATAGATAGATAGATAGATAGATAGATAGATAGATAGATAGATAGATAGATTGGGTCAGACCATATGAGGGGTGCAAGAGGCTAACCCTCTACAAAAACACTGATGGAAAAATAAAGCTGTGCACAAATGTACAAAATTGTTTATTTGGCATTTTCAATGTTTTGGGAACTCAGTCAGAATTTTTTGATCATTTTTGTGCAAACCAGTTTCAGACATGACACTGCAACACAGCAGCATACTAGGCAAAAGGGCATGTAGCCCAGAAGATGCCTAGCCATATACACCTTTACGCAGACAAACTTAAATTTCTTCCCACCCTTTTGAAGCACATAATACTGCTCACCTTCCAAACTGAACAGGGCCGTACATGATAACCCTAGGGTAAATCTGTGTCTACCCATCCAGTTATCAAGACTAGTCTTAAGGGTAGCTAAAGTAACTTTGTTTGATCTGTGGTTGTATCTTATTCAACAGGCTAGGATTAAATTAAGTTAAGAGTCCTGCATGCCAAGGTTTACCCTATGTGCTATGCTCTTTAGGTGAATTTGTTGTCATTTATGTCTGACACACATAATTCAGAACTGATCAGTTACCCATTCATAATTATTTGCTGTGCTTGGAGATTTATCTGTTCCACATAAAGACAGGTGCAGAAAAAAGGTGTAGGAGAATGAAGTGCTGCACAGCTTTAAAGCCTCTGACAGCTGGTAAAATACTTAGTACTGTCTAAACCTCAAAATGTATGCACTCGAGGCACTCCTCAGTATGGAGAAAATCTATATATGTGCAGTAACAGAAACCTGGCTTAAGGATCCAGAGAGCACCCCAGCACTACCAGGCTACAACTCATACCGTACATTTCGGCCACAGAACCCGAACCGAAAGACAAAAGGTGGGGGCGTATCCATATTCATCAAGGATACCCACACCTCCAGGTTAGTGGCACAGCACGATGCTTCAGAGATCATCTACGTGCAACTAACAACAGGAAAAACTGCAGTTCAAATTGTAGCTTGCTACAGATCATCCACCATATCCCAGGACCCCCATTCCATGTTTCTAGAAACACTGGCAAACATAAAGGTCCTACCAAACAGCCTAATATTGGGTGATTTCAATTACCCAAACATTAACTGCGAGAACTACTCAAGTACTAAGTCCCTTGCCCAACATTTCCTAGAATTTATAAACTCAAACGCCCTGGTTCAACTGGTCAACACTCCCACGAGAGGTGACAACATATTGGACCTGGTCATCACCAACATGGGAAACCGGTGTTCCACACCAGAGGGCAACCCCTCACTGGTTAGATCTGACCATAAAAGAATCACTTTGGATATCCACATTCCGCCCCCACCCCCGGACAAGGAAACCACCATGAAAAACTTTTCAAAAGCAAACTTCACATTACTTAAGACCGAGATGGAAAGTTTCAAAGCCCCCATGCTGAAGGATAATGCTTTCCAAGCTGCAAAATCCTTTACTAATGCATCTATGGGCACCTACAAGAATGCACGGATCGTGCCATCCTAAGCAAAACCAAGACACTCCTCAAAGACAAGGAAACCAGTCTGGTGGACTCCTGCCATAAACAAGCTGTACAATAGAAGGAGGAAACTAGTACAGAAAAGAGTAAAATCCCAAGAAGAGAAGACATCCCTGATCAGTATCAGCAAGAAACTATGATCCCTCATAAAATCATCCAGGGCGAGCTTCAAAATAAAAATTGCCAAGGACTCCAAAGATAACCACAAGGCATTCTTTAGCTATGTCAAGAATCTAAGTGGCAATGCTCAGATCTGCTCAGAGTTAGTGCAGAATGGCACAAAATACACTGAAATGACCGATATCGCCAACATCCTGGCAGACAGGTTCAGCACAAATGTCACCCCCCCCTCTCACCCCAAAAGGCCCATAACCATACCAGAAGAATGTAGTGCCCCTGAAATCGCAGACACTCAGGTTAAAACAACCCTCGCCAAAGCCAAAAACACAGCATCAATGGGACCGGACGGTATCCCAGGCTGCGTGCTACATGAGCTCAAAGATGAGCTAACCCCTCACCTAAACACATTGTTCAAACTCAGCCTCTCCACAGGCTACATACCCATAGAGTGGCACACAGCAATGGTTATTCCGCTCCACAAAGGTGAAGCCACAACAGACCGCGGGAACTATTGCCCTATAAACCTGACTAGCTTGGTCTGTAAGGCTATGGAGTACATCATCATGGAACTCATTAACAGAGACATTGGGAACCTCCAAACACTGGACCATAACCATTTCAGCTTTGATAAGGGCAGATCATGCCTCCTAAACCTGGTGGACTTCTTTGAGACAGTTACCAAGGCTATAGATGAGGGAAAGGTGGTACACACAGCCTACCTAGACCTCGCAAAGGCCTTCAGCACCATTCCCCATTCTGGTATTATAGACAAGCTCACCAGCCTGAGCATAAACCCCTACATCATAAGATGGGTTGCCAACTGGCTCACGGACAGAACCCACATGGTGAGAGTTGTGGGATCTAGGTCTGACTCTAAACTGGTTACAAGTGGCATTCCTCAGGGCTCAGTCCTAGGACCCCTCCTGTTCGGCATATACTTCTCAGAGGTACCAGCAAGCACAGGAGGACTATCGCTGACCAAGTTTGCAGACAACTGCAAACTAGGGGCTATAATTGACTCTCCGTCTGACACAGACATCCTCCAAAAGGGTCTCACTGAGACGGATACCTGGTGTCAAAATCATGGCCTCAAGTTAAATGCCAAAAAGTGCATAGTCATCCCCTTTGGAAAGAACAAAGTATCCACAAACTACCACGTAGGTGGTAGTCCCCTAAATACGGAAGACGTAATATGGGATCTGGGGACCCAGGTAGATAGTAATCTCACCTTTGACTATCACATTGCCAAAGTGGTTAGAAAATCCTTCTACGTGGCCCACCTAATCACTAAAGGGTTCGCATCCAGATCAAAAGAGGTCATTGTGCCCCTCTACTCATCACTCATCAGACCCATCATACAGTACAACTCCCCATTTGGGATGTACCTTACAAGACACCTACAATAGCTGGAAAGACCACAGAAGTACCTAACCAAGAGGATCACTGGCCTCAAACAGATGCCCTATGCAGCTTGACTGAAGAAACTCCAGCTGTACTCGGTTGCATACCGCCTACTCAGAGGTGATCTCTGCCTGACATACAAGGCCATGTCCAACCCTGAATTGATGGACATGCTCCACCTAAAGACAATCTTATCCCCTCAAGCCACATGCTCTAGGGATCTAAACCTCACCACAACAATAAATAGGATGTGCTGGAGGGATAGATTCCTGTCCCAGAGACTTTCCATGCTTTGGAACAGGATTCCAATCTGCATTAGGCAGAGCTCCTCACTAACACTCTTCAAAAGAAACCTTGACGAGTGGATGGGAAACAGAAAGTTTACCCCGGGGATCACTTCAGTGGCTGTGCTGGACAGAGGCACAGGGAACTAATCTAAGGGGGTGAAAGCCAACACATTCCGGCTAGGCTTATAAATGCCTTCAGGCAGATAGCGTAGTACCTACCTATGAACCTATGAACCTAAAATAGATAGCCAGTGGAATAAAGTGCCCCTCTGTAGAACTAACAGCTTTAAAAACTGTTAAGACACTTCATTCCTCTCAGTCTGATGGCAGAGTGAAGTTCTGTTAGCTTTATAAACTGTTTTACTTTCCGCCACTCTTATTTGCTGGCAAGGACGTTGGGAAGTGTACTGAGTGTACCCAGTTCAGTAAAGTTTTACAAATGGGAGGGTAGAAGACTGGTGCTAGGACCCAGGGAGAAGCCCAAATCAAATTCTAAAGAAAAACTAGAAAAAAAGAGTCCCATAGTGCAGAAAATGCCATGACTTTAAGTACTTTCTTTTGTTTCACTCCAGTCTATTTGGAATTTGATAACTGGCCAAGCAGCATAGTTCAGAAGGTGGGGGGAAGTTACAAAAAATGAGATGACCTCTTGGTTCTCTGATATGGCTTTTCCTTAGTCATTTAGCAGATACTGTTTTTGTGATTGGTGGATGAGTCCCATTGATGATGTCAGCAAAGGGGTTGCACTGGCAGTGAGGGGGAGTTGATTGTGGCTGTTTACGGTAGCAGGCACAGAGCTTATAAAGTAGCAGTTCAGCACAAGCCCCTTTTAACAGGAACAGACTGTTCTGAACTAGTTGGTGGTGTTGACTTGCTCCTGTTTTTTTTTTAATTATTCTCAGATTCTGGACTGCCTAAGTACTACTGCTAACTGTTGTGGTAGGTGCTTTTCTTCACTCATTTCTGCTATTCTTTTCATCTTGACTGAGTGCACATTTCTTTCTTACAGATTTACTCTAAGAAAAATTAAGCAATGCGACTTGGCAAGAATTTAAGAACATGAAAGCTTCAAAGACATTTCTTTCTTTCTTTTTCTTTCTTTCTTTCTTTCTGTTTTTCTTCACAACTTTTCAAGTAATATGTTTTAGAACTTTACAATCTCTTATCCACAGTTACTCCATTAAATTGTAGCAGCCAGGGTGGCAGTAATGCAGTAGATGTTTGTGTGCATGTGTGTGTGTGGGCGGGGGGGGGGGTTGTGTGTGTGTGTGTGAGTATACTTATATAGCTATAGTTGCAATTGTTTTTGAACAGTGATGCTGTTAATGGCCAGTTGCTTTGGTCAACTGTTTTACAAGAATTTTTTTTTTTTTACATTTGTTGGCCGGGCTTGACTAACTGGATATATGTCCATTTTCAGTAGAGGCCCGGGGAGATAAACTCCAAGACATAAACAAACACATACAACTACAATAACAATAACAAATAGGAAAAAAAAAAAAAATATATATATATATATATATATATATATATATATACAACAGTAACATATGTAGTACAGCATACAGGTTAGCATAGGATATTCAAAGAGGGCAAGAATCATAACAATGAATTTCACAGGTACAATGCATTATACAGGTAAAGTCAATAGTAAAAAGAAGTTAATTCTGTAGTGATATTGATAAAGTATTTACTTAAAAAACAGTATCCACAGAGCATAGAAGTAATGTAATATAGAGAGATGATAAAAAATTAGTAATAGGAAGGTATAACAGTAGGTGAGAAGTAATGGATAGGGAAAGCCAAGTTTGAAAAGATAGATGACTAGTCAGGTTTGGTACAAGGGCATAGCCAGTGCGTTTTAAGGTAAAGTTTAAGTCTGTTTTTGAAGAGTGGTAAAGAGGTGAGTGAGGAGCGGTCACTGGGAAGAAGATTCCAGGATTTCCCAACAGCATTAGAGAAGAGAGAATCCCCAGCCCTGTTGTTAGGTTTAGAGGTGTATACAAGCAGTTTGTCTGCTGATCTTAAGGACCTCAGATTTTTGTAGGGGGTGATGAGGGTAGATAAAATTGGAGTATTGGAAGGGTTATAAAGAATGTTATAGGCAATGGTTAGTTGGTGGAATTTAATCAGGTTTTGTAGCTCCAGCCATCCTAGATGCTTTTAGTTTATGCAATGGTGGGTTCTATATGGGTTACCTGTGGCAAATCTGGCAATGTTATTGTATGACACTTCCAATTTACTGAAGTTATTCTTGGATAGATTGGTGAAAATGGGTGAGGCATAGACGAGTGTAGAGATTAGATGAGTGTGAGCTATTGTAGTTTTGGCTGTAGGGGAAAGGAAGGGTTTAATCCTATACAGAGTGCCAAGTTTTTTGTTGACATACTTTATAGCCTTTATAGCATTGTTGATATGGATGTCAAAGTTCAGATTAATGCCGATGGTGATACCAAGTAATTTGGTGGTAGGATGAGGGGATATTATAGTACCATTGGTGGATGTCACAGAGAAATTAAGAGGAGACGACTTTTGAGTAGGATTGAAGAGGAGGAGTTTGTTCTTTTTTGGCTTCAAAAGAAGACAGCGCTGTGTGAACCATTGCTCAACTGTGTTAAATACTTTCTGAGTAAAAGAGTGAAGGTCTTGGATGGAAGTAGCTGAGTATATCAGTGTGGAGTCGTCAGCATACTGTATGCATGTGGCTTGGGGGATGGCAAGATGAAGGTCGTTAATAAATATGGAGAAGGGGAGAGGTCCTAGCATTGACCCCTGAGGAACACCTAAGGTAACCAGAGGGTGGGTGGATAGAGTGTTATGCCATAATACTGCCTGCTGTCATTTATCAAGGTAGGACTGTAACCATTTAATGGAAAGAGGGTCTAATGATAGAGATTATAGTATGTTTATGAGAATCTGGTGATTTACCATATCAAAGGCTTTAGAAAGGTCGATAAATAGAGCAGAAGAAAGATAATTATGGTTGCAGTTACTGTTAATGCAATCAGTAAAGGAAAGGAGGGCAGTGGTATTGCTGTGTGATGGTTTAAAGCTATGTTGACAGTTGGAAAGTAAGTTATTATCAATTAAGTGGTTGAGTAATTGCCTGTGGATACATCTCTCTATGATCTTAGCTAAAAGAGAAAGTAGGGCAATGGGGCAGTAGTTTGAGAGCTCAGTGGAGTGTCCACCTTTATAGAGGGGGATAATGTGGGAGACTTTCAATAAGGTAGGGATGTGACCTTCAGTAATGGTTCTATTGATCAGTATGGAAATGGGGTAGGCAATAGCTCTGACTGATAACTGTAGATATTCAGAAGGGAGTTGGTCTGCTGAGGGAGAGCATGGTTTCAGTTTATTTAAAAGGTTTAGAATAAATGTGGTTGGGACAGGTTTTAATTGAAAAGGAGGGGGGTGGGGTTGAAGCAAACAAAGGTAGAGTGAAGGTATTAGGTAATTATTGACTAGCTAGTGTCTGGATAGCATCTGTAAAGAAGGTATTGAAGGTATTAGCTTCATGGATGGGATTTTCCTGGTCAGTATTCCGAGGGTTGGGAGTAGTAGATTGCCCTGGGTGGAGTAGCTGGTTAATGCTTGCCCAGAATTTATGTGGGTTGCTATGATTAGGTTATTGGAATTGTAGGTAGTAGTTCTGTTTATCAGAAAGTATAGCCTTCTTAGTGTCATTTCTTAGCATTCTAAAGGTTTGTTGGTCTACAGGGTTTTTAGTCATTCTCCATTTGCTCCAATATTTATTTCTGAGATTAATTTTGTGTTTGGTTTCATTAGAAAGCCATGGGGCAGAATTGGTTTTAATTATAATGGATCTGGTTGGAGCGTGGTGGTTAAGAATGGCGAGGAAGGTAGAATTGAAGTAATTAACGGCTTCATCTAAAGGGAGGTGTATTAAGGGAACCCAATTGCATGCTCTTAGTTCCATTTTGAATAGATCAGGGTTATTTCTATTTTTTTTTGTATCTGATATTTGTAATAGGGGGTGGGATGTGAGTATTGGTTTTATGACTGATGATGTAGGTAAGTGAGTGGTCACTTATATCATCAGGGAGGGTTCCAGAATTATAAATGTGAGCATGATTGTTTGTAAGAATCCAGTCTAATATGCTTTTTCTTGTTAGCATTATTTATTATGGTAGGGGAGGTAATAGTTTGAGAAAAAACATATAGGTTAATGTGGGTAGTAAGGAAGCTGCTACAATAGGAGTTCCAATCTATGTTTATATCATCTAGGATTGGTTTCTTGGGGTAGGTGTTGGGATAGCCAGCAAAGGATAATTTCCAAGGTGTCTTTGTTGTTTCCAGGAGGTAGGTACATACAGATAATATAGATCGATTTGGCATTGTTAAGTTCAGGTTTAGATATGAGAATCTAAGCATTAGAAGCTAGAGGTAGATTACAGTTTTATGTGGTTAGCTTTAAGTCAGACTTAAATAGAATAGAAACCCCACCGCCCTTCATGGCTATTCAATCAGTTCTTAGGATATTATATCCAGGTGGGATAATTTCATTGTCTTTGATAACAGGTTTTAGCCATGTCTCTGTTAGGCAGATAATGTCAAAGGAGTAGACTTCTAATAGAGCTTGGAGTTGGGTTACTTTGTTGTTAATGCTACGTATATTAAGATGAGCTAGTATGAGAGAGTTAGATGGTTTAGTAAGGGGATAATTAGTAGACTGATTGTGGTTATGTAGAGTGATAGGAGTTGTTGTTGGGCCAGGATTAGGGTGAGTATCACCATCCTTTAATGAGAGGAGTAGTCCTAGATAGTTTGGGTTAGGGAACCTGCTGTATAGAACTAGCACTCTTCTGAGATGTAGTGTATTATATTTAATGTGTAGTATTCTATGATATTTGGCAAGTAGGTAGCTGGGTGAGCATGTTATGTTTGCATGGTTAAGCAGGACTGGTACAGCTGCAGAGCTGGTTTGTTGATTGGGATAATGAATGTGAGGATGGAGTGGGTGCTCATAGGAGGAGAGTAAATAGACAAAGGTAAAAAGTGTAAGTGGCAAAAGAGTGAAGTAGAGTAAGACATGAAATGGTGTGGGTGGCTTAGACATTGGGAAGGATTTGTTATTGGATTTATGTATGTGGATATGGAGTATGTAGGGTGAGAGTGTGTGAAGGTAGGAGGGTGTGGTGAGATTGGAGTGGAGTAGTAAGAGATGAGAGATAAATGAGAAGATGTTCAATGGGAATTGTGTAGAAACTTATGGGAAAAGGAGGAGGTGAGGCTAGTAAGTATAAGAATAGGACTCCTGGGGGTGGGTGGGAATTGGTGTAGGCAGAGAAGCAGAGTGAGCCCGTAGGGCGAACGGAGCGGGTAGAGACAGAGACTGGATCAGTAGAAGACAATCAGCAGGACTGATCTGTTAAGGTAAGTTGTAAAACTCAGATGTATTAAAGGCTAGTGAGAAGTGAGCCTAGAAAAGGTAGTAGTAGTAGTAGACAGAAGTAGTAAAGGTGTAAGGTGAGGGAACTGGATAGTAATGTAGGTACAACAGGGGAAATAAGGTAAGTAGCTATGTAATAGATGATAAGAAGGGGATGTGGCTGGGTAAAGGATGCCACCTAGTGGACAGGTCTAATATAGCAGGCTGATTAGAGAGGGAGTCAATAGGAGTACAAGAAGGGAAAGATGGGTGCTAGTCAAAATGAGGTATCTGTAGAGGATGGGGGAGAGAGAGAGATATTAATGTATAGAAGAGAGGGGGTGGAGGCTGCTGGCTGTCTTAGCTCAAGATGTATTGTACCACCTGTAGCAGTGGTACACTAGTAGAAAGACAATCAGGCAGAAATTATTCAATACACATACTTTTAGTATACTTGATAGAGAGATTGTAGGACAGATAGGCTGTGAGGTGTGCCGCTGATAAATAGAGGGGGTCCTTTAGCATCTTACAGATTAGTGCTGGAAGCACAAGTAGAGCAGGGTAACTTAAGGAGGCAAGAGAAACAAGATAGTTATGAGAAACAGGAGTTGGCACGAAGTACATTAAGATTAGACATGCTATACTAAGCATTCACAGAGGCATATGTAGATATAACAAATAAACACTACAATACTTCTTGTATTTTAAATAATATAGTGTTTCACAGCATCAGAGTAGTAAAAAATAGCAGTTGCACAATTCCTAACTCTTGATAGCAGCAAATGTAAAATCACAGTTAAGCAATATTTAAATGCCCCTTTATAGTAAAACACATTTCAGCAATAGTTATATGCCCCTAAGTAGTAGCAGAAATGAAAGGATTGTGGTATATGTTATCCCTACCTTTTTAAACGCTGCATGCTTTTCATTATTCGGATTGATTGCCCTTGTGTGACCGTGGAGTTGGTATATACAATTAAGGGGATTGAGGGCAAAGCCTTCATTTTGGTGGCACTTTTACAGAATAGAACTACAATCAGTATAAAAAAATAGTGAAATAATAGCGTTTGCTTATCATCAGTGTGTGTCTGTATGTGTGCGTGCACGCGAGTGTGTGTTGTTTGTGTGTGTGTGTGTGTGTGTGTGTGTGTGTGTGTGTGTGTGTGTGTGTATGTGTATGTGTGTGTGTGTATGTCAAAAAAAATGTTTTTCCTGACTGTCTATTTAAAATGTAGTTTTGTTGTTTCAAAAATAGACTTTTTTTCAGAGTGTCTATATGTTTGTTTATTTGGATTGGTTGACAGAGATGGAGCACTGATTCATGTGGATCTATTTCATACTCAACCCAAGAATGAAAACAAAACAATGTCAGAAGGAGAATTCACGGTTAAATTTTATAAGCGGAGATGATGCAAAAATACATTCACAAAGTGAAGGCATGCCAGTATTAAAACAAGTAAGGAGAAATTTAAAATGTACAGGTATATGCAGTGCAACAAGCACATATTTACAGGTTACAAGGAGGTAAATAAGGTTAAGGGAAGAAAGAAGAGGTATGAAGTGGAGTCTGAAAATGGAGATGATCTTAACTGTTATACAAAGAGGCGATAAATGCAGAGTGAGCATGAGAGCAGCAGTAGCTGATAACAGAAGTGTGAGTCGTGGGAAATGAGAGATAAAAGAAAAGAAGGAAGGAGTCAATTAAGAGCAAAAACCACTTATTGACTTCGCTATTATAAGAACTGAATTGTTGAGCGCTGTAAGGTGAGAAGAACAGGGAGATTCGAATGGGAAGGGAGTTTGACGGGGACAAATGAAGTGGGAAGGGGATATGGTAGGAAACTGGGGAACAGTCGGAGGAAGAAACTGGGACAAAGCCTGTACTTGGGATACTTTTAGATGGTCAAACAAACACTGGCTAATGAAAGCATAAGAACTGTTGAGGAAATTAGGTAGCAGCTGGAATTTGTTATAAAGTTTAAGGTTTGTCTTGTTTGGAAAGCAGTAGCATTTTGCTAATTAAGTGAGGTACTGTGTGTTCCTGAACTTCAGTGGAGTAGCTTTAAGCGAGGTACTGTTTGAGAGTGTTCCTGAACTGCAGTGATGTAGCTTTACGTGAGGTACTGTTTGAGAGTGTTCCTGAACTGCAGTGGAGTAGCTTTAAGTGAGGTACTGTTTGAGAGTGTTCCTGAACTGCAGTGGAGTAGCTTTAAGCGAGGTACTGTTTGAGAGTGTTCCTGAACTGCAGTGGAGTAGCTTTAAGCGAGGTACTGTTTGAGAGTGTTCCTGAACTGCAGTGATGTAGCTTTACGTGAGGTACTGTTTGAGAATGTTCCTTAACTGCAGTGGAGTAGCTTTAAGTGAGGTACTGTTTGAGAGTGTTCCTGAACTGCAGTGGAGTAGCTTTAAGCGAGGTACTGTGTGAGAATGTTCCTGAACTGCAGTGGAGTAGCTTTAAGCAAGGTATTGTTTGAGAGTGTTCCTGAACTGCAGTGGAGTAGCTTTATGTGAGGTACTGTGTGAGAGTGTTCCTGAACTGCAGTGGAGTAGCTTTAAGTGAGGTACTGTTTGAGACTGTTCCTGAACTGCAGTGGAGTAGCTTTAAACGAGGTACTGTTTGAGAGTGTTCCTGAACTGCAGTGGAGTAGCTTTAAGCGAGGTAATGTTTGAGAGTGTTCCTGAACTGCAGTGGAGTAGCTTTACGTGAGGTACTGTTTGAGAGTGTTCCTGAACTGCAGTGGAGTAGCTTTAAGCGAGGTACTGTTTGAGAGTGTTCCTGAACTGCAGTGGAGTAGCTTTAAGTGAGGTTCTTTTGACAGTGTTCCTGAACTGCAGTTGAGTAGCTGTATTCTTACAGCTGATTGTATGGTTTCCAAAATGTGGCACCTGACATGGAATAGCTGTGGCTTCTGCATTTCCTAGAGGGAAGGTGGTATGGAGAGACAGAGGCTATATCATAAGATCGAAGAATAAAAATGTAGACTTACCTTTCATCGACACAGAAATGTCAAAGCTGCAGTTTATCAAATGGCCAAATCACCAGCCGTTCTGTTACATCTGCCCTTTCCCCGACTGTAGTGACATCTCGGAGTTAGAATATCTAGTTAGAGTGTGTGTATGGGGGGTGGCAAAGCCGTCCACTTAAATGTGTTTATTTTTAGGTGGTGTTAGTTGTTGGTGTACAGATCTCTTTCCCTTGGAAAGAAATCAGTGATTTGCAGTTTCAATAAAGCGCAACTTTGAGATTTTCATGTCAATGAAAGGTAAGTCAACATTTTTATTCTTCGATCTTACAATAAAGACCCAGAGAGAAAGCGGGTATGATAAGGCTGAAATCTGAGGATGTTAGTTTTGTTTTCCTCTGATTCTGAATCTTCTTGTTAGGTAATAGAAGGAGGTTTGGTTTAGCAGTTTGAATAAATGAGTGCACAGTAGTAGTTATTAATAGTAGTAATAGTAGTTAGTAGTAGTAGTTGTATTTAGTAGTAGTAGTAGTTGTAGTGAGTAGTAGCAGTAGTAGTCATAGTTAGTAGTAGTTGTAGTAGACCTGCTCTTCATTGGGTCAGGAGTCACTTTGCTTTCTTCAGGAGTGAGCAATAGTGTCTTGTTCTTGACAGCAGTGAAATGGTATATTTTATTTGCAGTTGCTTATAGTAAGATTAAGCTTTTCTTTGAGTCTGAGGTGATTACTGGGAGAACATGTTCAAACTGGGCCATGGAGAATGCCTTTCTCTATGGCATTTCTTCATGATACAGTTGTAAAATCTAAGATCAATCATGCTCACAAAAGGGATTGCTGTATTTTTGCTTTGGTTCTGTGAATATGAAGTTGTAACTTTATTCTTGGTCCATCTAGAGTCCCACATATTTGAATAAGGTGGTGATTTCAAGGAAGTTATGCTTTTTTCATAAATAATGAAGTCAGAAACTGATGATCTGACTTTGTGGGGTTCCGAACAGCATGTATTTTGTAGTATTTGGGTTAGTAGCAGTTTCCTTGCATTTAGGTATTTCGAAAGAGAAAGGAAGCCTTGTTGAAGTTTTATGTGAATGGGGAGATGTGATGGATGTGATCTGCAGATGACAATGTTGTTGGCATAGAGAAGGACTGGAGATAGGAGAAGTCTGATGGGAGACTGTTGCTGTAAATGAAGACCTTCAAGGGTGATAGAATAAAGTCCCGATGGACTCCTTTAAGTAGGGAGCTTTGGTTGAGGAGAAAGAGCTTATTTTATCTCTGAAACTGTGGTCGGAAAGAAAGATAAGGAGCTATTGGGAAGCTTGGGTGTTAATACCATGGGCTAGAAAGGTAATGTGAAGGAGTGGATGGTCTACTGTGTTGACTGCTTTGATATGAGTTTAAACTATGATGCATTGCTTGTCTGTACCCATTAGAATGTCATCAGCTATTGTCCGGGTCTCTCTCATTGTGCTTTTTTTGGCCCAGAATCCATGTCTGTTGGTGACTGGAGTACTTGGTCATCAAAACATTTAGATAGTTAATCAGTGTTTTAACACTTTAATAAATGTTGGCATTATTGAAAAGGGTGTGAAATCTGAGCAAGTCCGAGGGTTGTTTTTGGAATCTGTTAGGTAATGGAACTTTTCTATATTTGAGGGAAGATACTGTGGCAGAAGCAGAGTGAATGAAATAGTTCTGCACAGTCTTTATGAACCACAGGTGTAGGACATGACACCCCGGTGGATTGTCACCGGGTATTTTACTGTTTATGATTTCAATGCCAATAGTAGAAACAGCATTGAAGTGCAACAATATAAAGAGTTTGGGAGAGTTTGGGTCTGGTGATGAAGAGTTTAGCAGCACTGAAGTTAAGGTTGGGTGAATTCACTGAGCATTCAGTAGATAGTAGTCCTTTGACAGTTAAGTAATTGTTGTTAGTGAAGATGTTCTTCTTTTCTCTTCTTGGACGTGATTTTAAGCAATACAGTTAGTGCAGCTGTTTAATTAATTAATTTATTTTATTTATTACATTTGTTAACCGGGTAATGTTCGACTGGGACAGGGGCCCGTTTTCAGTGGAGACCTGGGAAGAAAAGTTCCAACAAGAATTTAACAGAAAAAAACATAAGACATCAAATTATTCCAATTATGGTTTAGATAAATTATAGCAATATTTGATTACAAATAACATAAAAGTTAGATAAAAATAAACAGTCAGATATACAACTTTGGCAAAAAACATATATATATATTTTATTTTGTGGGTAAGAGTGGGTACATATACTGAGTGTATCTAGTTAGAGAGTAGATCTAGTACAGAGTAAGAAGTAGACAGAGAAAAAGATAACTTCTTCAGTTAATTACTCTGGACTTGTACATCAGCATGCCCAGTGCTTATTGAAGTATTCTTTTTAGTAGTAGTTTGAATTTAAGGCTATCTGGATTAATTATGATATGTTGGGTAGTAGGTTGCAGGTTTTGGCAAATTTATTAGAGTAGGGGGAATCTCCAAAGTACTTGTAGGATTTAATTACCTTTAGAGTTAATTTGTCAGAAGATCGGAGGGACCTAGGATTAGTGTTTGGTTTAACTAGGTCAATGAGAGCTGGGCAGTTCATAGGTTCATAGGTAGGTACTAAGCTACCTGCCCGAGGGCATTTATAAGCCTAGCCAGAGTGTGTCAGCTTTCACCGCCCCATTGATTAATTAACTGCGCCTCTGTCAAGAAAAGCCAATGAAGTGATCCCAAGGGTGTATTTTCTGTTATCCATCCACTCGTCAAGGTTTCTCTTGAAGAGAGCTAGTGAGGGGCTCTGCCTAATGTAGTTAGGAATTTTGTTCCAAAGCATGGGGAGACTCTGTGACAGGAATCTATCTCTCCAGCATGTTCTATTTATTGTCGTGGTGAGGTTTAGCTCACTAGAGCAAGTGGCTCGCAGTGACTTGGATTTCTTTAGGTGGAGCATGTCCATCAATTCTGAGTTGGACATGGCTTTGTAAGTCAAGCAGAGATCACCTCTGAGTAATATGCCACTGAGTACAGCCGGAAATTTTCCAGTCGGGCTGCATAGGACATATGTTTGAGGCCAGTAATCCTCTTGTTGAGGTACTTTTGTGGTCTTTCCAGCTTTTGGAAGTGTCTTGTGAGGAACATCCCAAATGGGGCATTGTACTCTATGATGGGTCTGATGAGTGACGAGTAGAGGGGCATTATAACCTCTTTATTTCTAGATGTGAACCCTTTACTAATTAGATGGACTACATAGAAAGATTTCCTAACTACTTTGGCAATATGATTGTCAAAGGAGAGATTACTATCTACCTGGGTTCCCAGATTTCTTATTACCTCTTCTGTATTAAGGGGGCTGCCACCTATGTGGTAATTCATGGGTGTTTTGTTTTTCCTAAACGGGATGACTATGCATTTTTTGGCATTTAGCTTGAGACCATGACTTTGACACCAGGTGTCCATCTCAGTAAGGCCCTTTTGGAGAATGTCCATGTCAGCCGGAGAGTCAATTATGGCTCCCAGTTTGCAGTCATCAGCGAACTTGGTTAGCCATAGTCCTCCTGTGTTTGCCTGTACTTCTGAGAAGTATATGCTGAACAGTAGGGGTCCCAGGACTGAGCCTTGTGGGACACCACTTGTGACTGGTTTAAAGTCGGGCCTGGAGCCCACTATTCTTTCCGTGTGAGTTCTGTCTGTAAGCCAGTTGGTAACACAACTTGTGAAGTAGGGGTTTATGTTCAGGCTGGTGAGTTTTTCTATAATTCCTGAGTGGGGAATGGTATCAAAAGCCTTGGCGAGGTCAAGGTAGGCTTTGTGAACCACCTTCCCCTCATCTATGGCCTTGGTGACTGTCTCAAAGAAGTCAACCAGGTTTAGTAGGCATGATCTGCCCTTATCAAAGCCAAACTGGGTCCAGTCAAGTGATTGGAGGTTCCCAATGTCTTTGTTAATGAGTTCCATGATGATGTGCTTCATAGCCTTGCAGACCAGGCTAGGCAGGCTTATGGGGCGATAGTTACCAGGGTCAATTGTGGCCCCTCCTTTTTGGAGCAGAATAACCATTGCTGTGTGTCATTCTATGGGCACGTAGCCTGTGGAGAGGCTGAGGTTGAATAGTGTGTTTAGATGAGAGGTTAGTTCTTTCTGTAGTTCGTGCAAGACGCAGCCTGGGACACCATCTGGCCCCACTGATGCTGTGCTTTTGGCTTTTGAAAGGGCTGTTTTCACCTGTGCGTCTGTAATTTCCAGGACACTAAACTTTTCCGGTATTGTTGTGGGTCCTTTTGGAGGTGAGTGGGGGGGTGAAGTTTGCACTGAATTTATCTGCCAGGATGTTGGCAGTATCAGTAGGTGAAGTATATTTTGTGCTATTTTGCACTAGCTCAGAGCATATCTGTGAGTTGCCACTTAGATTTCTGACATAGCTAAAGAAGGTTTTGTGGTTATCTTTCAAATCATTGGCTATTTTTCTTTTGAAGTTAGCCTTGGATTATTTTATGAGGGACCTTAGTTTTTTTACTGATACTGATCAGGGATGTCTTTCCTTCTTGGGATTTGCTTTTTTTCTGAACTAGTTTCCTTCTTCTATTGTATAGCCTGTTTATGGCAGGGGTCCACCAGACTGGTTTCCTTCTCTGAGAGATGTGAGTCTTTGTTTTGCTGATGGCACAATCCATGCATCCTTGTAGGTGCTCACAGAGTGCATTTGTAAAGGTTCCTGCATCTTGGATACAGTTATCCTTTAGAGTGGGGGCTGTGAAACTTACCACCTCTGTCTTAAGTAAGGTGAAATTTGCTATAGAAGTTTTTCACTGTGGTTTTCTTGGTTGGGGGGGTGGTGGTGTGGTGTGGACATCCAGAGTGATTAATTTATGGTCTGATCTATCCAATGACGGGTTGACCTCTGGTGCGGAACACCTGTCGCTCATGTTGGTGATGACCAGGCCCAATATGTTTTCATCTCTGGTAGGGGAGTTTACCAGCTGATCCAGGGCATTTGAGCTGATAAATTCCAGAAAGCGCTGGACCTGGGAGTTTGTACTTGAGTAGTTTTCCCAGTTAATGGTAGGGTAATTGAAATCACCCAATATCAGGGTATTCGGTAGGACCTTCATGGTTTCCAGTGTCTCCAGAAAGGTGGAGTGTTGGTCCTGGGTCATGGAGGGTGATCTGTAGCAGGCCACAATTTGCATTACAGATTTACCCGAAGTTAGTTGCACATGGATGATCTCAGAGGTATAATGCTGCGCCACTAACCTGGAGGTGTAGGTATCCTTGATAAATATGGATACACCCCCTCCTTTTGTGTTTTGGTCCATGTTCTATGGCCAAAATGTGTGGTATGAGTTGTAGCCAGGTAGTGCTGGGCTGCTCTGTGGATCCTTGAACCAGGTTTCAGTTACCGCACAGATGACATTCTCCATACTGAGGAGTGCTTCGAGCGCATGCATTTTGAGATTTAAACTCCTGGTGTTGATTAGCATAACCCTCATTTTTTTGTGCTGTTTACGGTGGTGGGTTTGACTTTTGAGCCTTGCCTAAAAAAGGTACTATGGGGGCAGCAAGAGCCTTGGCTAGTATTCAAAAGCCTAGGGGTGACAGGTGCAAGCCATCTCTTGTGAAGCAGCGAGGCTTGTCGAGCATGTTGTCCCAGGCTGACAGACACTGGATCCCCTTTGAATGACACCAGAAGCTTAGCCAATTGTTGAAATTGATCATTTTTTCTTTATTCTACGGTATCATTATTGGTGAGGGCAGGATGCTCTTCAGGGTCAGGATCATACCCACCTGGGCTACATGATCAGAGAGCTCTTCCATGTCTCTTTTCATGTAGTCCAGGGAGGTACGTCTCATCATTCACACCAACATGAACAATGACAGAGTCATATTTGTACTTGTTCTGGAGTGAATGAGTGCTTGTGTTATATGGCAGATTCTGGCTCCCGACAGGCAGCTAACAGTAACCTTCTCCTTGTACAGCCTAGTGAGTGAGACATCAGTGTGCCTGACTATAGAGTCGCCTATTGCTAGTGTGTTAGGTATGTTATTTTGCCTTAAGGGCTGTGATTGTGCAGCACACTGATTTTGTGTTTTATGAGTTGTCTAGTTTGTGACGGGAGGTGCAGATTTTTTGGGTGTCTGCTTTGGAAGTCTCTGATGTTTTTGCAGGTTTTTATTTAGAGCCTCTGAGTATGATTTTGTGTATTTATGTATATTTTTTGCCAGTGCTGGTTTAGTATGTTTGTGTGAGGCTGGAGGTGTGGTGCAAGTGTTGACCTTCTCCTCATGACTGCCTGTTCCAGTCTTGGGGGGAGAGAGCTTGGCCTCCAATTTAGCTATATAATTGCATGTCTCGCATATGTTAATGTTTTGTGGTAGGAGGAGAGGGTTGTCTGTGTACATGAGGCAGTTGTAACATTGCCTCAGGATACCCAGGTTCACAAGCTGGACTGGAGAGTATACCTGAAATTGCCCTTTGGTTATGCCTGAATATTAGGGTGAGCTGCTTAGTCACTTGGTTGGTGAGGGGTGAATAATGAGTCTTGCCCTGCTGGGCAATCAAGTGTCAGGGTATATTAGTGCTTGCTATTAGGACTGAGCAAGTGCTGGACTGTAGAATGCTTTTTAAGTGATTAGGTTGAGAGTTAGACTGCTTTCAAGGGAAAAACTGAAGAGGAGACTTGGTGGAGCCGGGAATAATTTAGCCCTAGCTAACCGGCACTGCCCGGATGTGCAAAACCGTGCAAATGCAGTTTTTACAGCAGGGAAATGAAAGAGATAGAAATTTAGGTTCATTGATGATACTGTGGGCAGTGGATAGTTGATTCAGAGATAATTGGCTGGATAATTCAATCCATCTGAGTTGGTGAAGGGCAGAGCAGCGATGAGATCCATGATGTAGGTTAGTAGAAAACTTTGCTATTTTGTTAGAGCAGGCCTTTAGGCTGCTCAAGTTGGTCTTTCGCAGGTTGGCAAACATTTGGGAGTGGTAAAGGAGAGTGGATAATAGGTGGGATCTGGCTGTGGCTATTCTAGCATTGTTATTAAGGAGAGGTTTAGCTATATAGAGTGCACCGAGATTGATGTGGACTTTTTTAATTGCCAGTGATATATGTTTGTTGAATTTTAGATAATCATCTATAGTTACACCTATATCAGACAGGAGTCCCCGTGGACTATGATGTTTGCAGATGACATTGTGATCTGTAGTGAGAGTAGGAAACATGTGGAGGAGACGCTGGAGAGATGGAGATATGCTCTAGAGAGAAGAGGAATGAAGGTCAGCAGGACTAAGACAGAATATATGTGTGTGAATGAGAGGGAGGATAGAGGAATGGTGAGGATGCAAGGAGTAGAGGTGGCAAAGGTGGATGAGTTTAAATACTTGGGGTCAATAGTTCAGAGTAACGGTGAGTTTGGAAGAGAGGTGAAGAAGAGAGTACAGGCAGGATGGAGTGGGTGGAGAAGAGTGTCAGGAGTGATTTGTGACAGACGAGTACCTGTAAGAGTGAAAGGGAAGGTCAACAAGAGGGTAGTGAGACCAGCTATGTTATATGGGTTGGAGACAGTGGCATTGACAAAAAGGCAGGATTTTGAGCTGAATGTGGCAGAATTAAAGATGTTAAGATTTGCACTGGGTGTGATGAGGGTGGACAGGATTAGGAATAAGTATATTAGAGGGTCAGCCCAGGTTGGAAGGTTTGGAGACAAAGCCAGAGAGGCACGATTACATTGGTTTGGACATGTGCTGAGGAGGGATGCTGAGTATATTGGGAAAAAGATGCTAAGGATGAAGCTACCAGGTAACAGGAAAAGAGGAAGGCCTAAGATAAGGTTTACGGATGTGGTAAGAGAGGACATGCACGTGGTTGGTGTGACAGAGCAAGATGCAGAGGACAGGAAGAAATGGAAACAGGTGATCTGCTGTGGTGACCCCTAATGGGAACAGCCGAAAGAAGATGATGATGATCTATAGTTACACCTAGGAGCTTGGTTTGATTGACTAGTTCTATTTTAGTACCATTGTGAAGTGGATGGTAAGCGGGGGTAGGTTGTTTTTAGTTTTTTTATTTCTGCAAACCATTAGATTAGTTTTGTTTGGGTTAAGAATGAGAGGTTGTTGAGGTAGTTTTCTATGTCTTGGAGACATTTTTGTATTTTCTCTTGAAGTTCCTAAGGTAAGGAGGCAGAATAGATAAAAAAGGCATGATCAGTATATTTATTGAACAATAGTGGCTAGTTGAGTAGAAAACAATCATTTTTGTCAAGGAACTGCAGGGAGAATCTGTGAAAGGGATGCTCACTTGTGCACTGGCCAAATTTTCCTTAGTATGAATATTATCTTGGTTTTCTCCTGAAAAGAAGCTACTGTCCTGGAAGGACTAAATTGGTAAAAAAAAGATAGATAGATAGATAGATAGATAGATAGATAGATAGATAGATAGATAGATAGATAGATAGATAAATTAAACAAAGTTGTCATGCATGATTAACTGGAGAGACTATTTACTACCTATTTATGTCTACATGTAAAGTGAAAGAAAAATAAACAATTTGCTCAGGTTGTGCTCCTGTATTCAATATTTTTATGTCACAACAAGCCCTGGTTGCAGTTTTCTGTCACTGGTAATTATAGTTGTCATGGTTTATTGGACAAATTGTGTGTACCTGTGGGAGTTTGGTGCTTGTTTTACATATGACCTTTGTGGGTTAGTGGCCTGGTACAGCTCTTTGGTATTTGCTCATACTTCGGAGTACTTCGGTAAAGTGCTGATGTTTGTTTTTGCCTGGTATGGAGGTACGACTGCTGAATCCTACACAAATGCACTTTATAAGCACTTACATGAGTGCATGGATCACGCTATCCCTAACAGAACCAAGATGCTATCCTGCAAAAAAAGGAAGCCAATCTGGTGGTCTTCTGCCATAAACAAACTCTACAATAGAAGAAAGAAACTGTTGCAAAAAAGAGTAAAATCCCATAATTGGAAGAACTCTCTGGTCAGCCTCAGTAAGAAGCTGAGATCCCTCATAAAATCCTCCAAAGCTAGTTATGAAAACAAAATTGCCACTGATTCTAAAGAAACCACAAAGCATTCTATAGCTATGTCAAAAATCTCAGTGGCAACATTCAGATCTACTCTGAGTTACATCACAATGACACTAAATATACAGAACCAACTGATATTGCCAACATACTGGCAGATAGGTTCAGTGCTAACTTTACCCCCCTCTCACCCCCTAAAGAGCCCATCTTTATACCAGAAGAATGCAAAGTTCCTGTAATCACGGCTGCACAGGTAAAAACTTCACTCTCCAAAGCCAAGAACACAGCATCCATGGGACCTGACAACATCCCAGGCTGCCTTCTACATGAACTACATAATGAACTGGCACCCCACCTAAGTACCATGTTCAATCATAGCCTCAACTTGGGCTTTGTGCCTGCTGAATGGTGCACTGCGACAGTTATTCCACTCCACAAAGGGGGGGGGGCACAACAAACCCCGGGAACTACCACCTCATTAGCCTGACGAGCCTCGTCTGTAAGGCAATGGAACGTATCATCATGGAACTCATAAACAAAGACATTGGAGATCTCCAAACTCTGGACCCCACACAGTTTGGGTTTGTAAAAGGCAGATCATGTCTCATAAATCTGATAGACTTCTTTGAAGTAGTCACCAAAGCCATAGATGAGGGTAAGGTGTTTCACACAGCCTATCTAGATCGCGCCAAGGTGTTCAACACCATCCCCCACTCTGGAATTATAGATAAACTCACTAAACTAGGTATAAATCCCTATGTCACAAGATGGGTTGCCAACTGGCTTACTGACAGAACCCACACCGTGAAAGTAGCAGACTCCAAATCAGACTTCAGACCAGTGACAAGTGGAGTACCACAGGGTTCAGTCCTGGGCCCTCTCCTGTTTGGTATCTACTTCTCTGAAGTACAGGCTAACACAGAAGGTCTTTGGCTAACTAAATTCACAGATGACTGCAAACTAGGAGCCATAATTGAAACTCCTAACGATGTGGACATCCTACAAAAGGGCCTCACTGAGACAGATGCCTGGTGTCAAAGACATGGTCTCAAGCTCAATGCCAAAAAGTGCATTGTCATCCCCTTTGGTAAAAACTCTGCACCCATGAACTACCACATAGGCGATAGTCTACTTAACACCAAAAGTGTGATAAGAGACCTTGGGACACAGGTGGACAGTAGTCTCTCCTTTGATAATCACATTGCCACAGTGGTCAGGAAATCCTTCTACATGGCACACCTCATCACAAAAGGTTTCTCATCCAGAAAAAAAGAGATCATTGTTCCCCTCTACTCATCACTCATTAGACCCATTAGAGTACAATGCCCCTTTTGATATGTACCTCACAAGACATCCACAACAACTGGAAAGGCTGCAAAAATATGCCTTACGCAGACCGTCTAAAAAAACTCCAGCTTTACTCTGTCGCATATTGCCTACTCAGAGTCAATCTCTGCCTAACATACAAAGCTATGTCAAACCCAGATCTGTTGGACATGCTCCACTTAAAAAAATCCCAATCCCTCCGAGCTACACACTCTAGGACCTAGACCTTGTCACCACAATAAACAGAACATGCTGGAGGGATAGATTCCTGTCCCAGAGTCTTCCCATACTCTGGAACAGACTACCTATCTTTGTCAAACAGAGCTCCTCATTAACACTATTCAAGAAAAATCTTGATGATTGGATGGGTAATAGGAAATTCACCCCAGGGATCACTTCTGTGGTTCTGCTTGACAGGGGCACAGGAAAATAGTTTTCTTGGGTGGCGAAAGCCAGGGTACCTTTTTGGCTAGGCTTGTATAGGCCCTAGGGCCAATAGCCTAGTACCTACCTATGAACCTATGGTATGAGTGTGTGGTGTTAATGGTCCTGTGTGTCACAAACTACCTTGATGTGGTACAGAGGCTATTTTGGGGCAACATTGTAGCTTGTCACATTGCAAACTACTACACAAAGTCAGTCATGTGAGCATGTGTGTGCTAACTTGCTGGAGACTTTGCAACTTTGGTTAAACTGCCCTCATGAGTGGTCATCAGGGTACAGTTCTCATGTGGTAAAATCAGCCATGATTGGAAATGGGAATCTACACTTGCACTGAAATGTCATATTTTTTGTTGTTGTTGTTTCATTATATAAATGATTAGCATCCGGGCGGATATTTGCCAGGGGTGGATGAGAGCAGTATTGTGTAAGGGTGTTGGCAGAGATCGACATGTTGATGTGGCTGTACCTTGGTGGGGGGCAGCAGCAGACTTGAAGATGTAAATACAAATCTGAAAATCCTGGCTATACCTCTTTTTGCTGGCACTTATAATGCAACATTCTTACCACAATTGTAAATAATGTTTACTATTGCAATTGTATGTATACTGCTTATGTAATAACACACAGGCCTCAGATGAGGGGGGTCTTGCATCAAGGCCCCACCATACTTTCCTGGTATAAAAATGCAAATCAATCGATAAATAATTAAATAATTATAAACAGACAGACATACACTCACATGTATACATACATAATCTCTCTCCCTCTCTATAGATATATAGATATATACACACACACACACACACACACACACACACACACACACACACACACACACACATATATATATATATATATATATATATATATATATATATATATATATATATACATATATATATATATATATAGAGAGAGAGAGAGAGAGATGAGTATATGACACATGGTCATATATATTAAACTTAAATGATTGAGGAAAATTCAATCCACACTTGATCAAAGTTTAACAAAAAATAATAAAAACAGTGCTTTTTGCAAGGAGCAAGTCCCCTCCTCCTGCACCTCCAATGTGGACCCCTGTTAAAGATATCAACAAACTCCGCAGTCACTCTACATTGTGGAAGGGGTAAATTCCCCAATTTCCACTATTCAGAATCTATCCCAAAAAACAAAGCTGGTAATGTTCAGTCAGCTGATTTCCAATCATCTGTGCCAGCATTATTTCAGCACAACGCTCTTATGATTTGACCAAATGAATTGCATTCATATATGAATATATATATCTATATATATATATATATATATATATATATATATATATATATATATATATATATATATGTATGTGTGTGTGTGTGTATGTATGTGTGTATGTGTAGCTATATTTATATTGTGCGTGTGTGTGTGTGTATAGATAGATATAACTATAAATATAGACATATAGATATACATATAGATAGTGTATTTATACAGCTATATTTATATCATGCATGTGGATGTATAGATAGATATGAATATAAATATAGACATAGATATAGATATACATATAGATAGATATGTGTGTTTATACATAAAACTGGACTTTCAGGAAAGCATGCAGTGAGTTTTGAAAATTGGACCAAATGGGCATTAGCTTGGCATGAACAGTTTTTTTACTTTTTTGACCTGACACTTGGAAACGCTATATCTGCTCTTAAGTGTGATGAAAACAAACTCAAAGATGCACTAAGTCAAATGAGCATGTTGTGATTACAATAGTGGTGTGTAGAAAACATGATTACATAAGGGAAGCTCAAAAGCAGTTTTCTGATTGAAGGTTTTTAAACCACATTTCCTAGGATCACACCACACATTTCAGTAGTCTGGATGAACAATTTTAACCTGTACTGTCTTACTGAGTATTATTACATGTCACAGTATTTTTTCCAAACTTCTTTATTGAACTATCACTTGTGACATAGGCAAATTTACATTCATATAAAAGTAATTACACTATAATTAACATAACAAACATTTTACTTCACATATCTTGCTATATATCATATAACCTAAGCAACATTGCATAAATTATTCAATTCCTTTATTTTTTTAAACAAGAAACATCTTTATTAAACCATCACTTACTACATAGGCAGTCATACATTTATACCAATCAAAACAAACCACACCAACTCAATCCTAGTTGCAAGCATTTTACATCACAAATTATACTGACACACACCCAGTTGCAAACATTATTCACTAATTCTAGTGTAGCTGGTTTAGATTTTGATTTCCATTTTTCAGTAATTGTTTTTTTGACAGTCACCATTATTAGACACAACAAGGCCTTACCATGCCTAGGCAGTTCTGATTCTGTATCATAGCTCAGAAAAATCATCTCCCTCATCAGACCAATCTGCCCTCCCAGTCACAGTTTTTGGGAGATGATCCAAGCAGACAGCATTCTTAACTTTTGCCCAAAACTATTGGGACATGGTTCACTTACTGAAGCACTTTCAGAATTTTGGGGTTTTGTCTCATGTCTTTATTATCATCAATCACCACTAGGGTAAAGGATCTTAATGATTTTTTGAAAGTGTGTTTGGTCTCATATTGATAATTATACATACATATTAACTCATTGCTCATAGGTTCATAGTTTCATAGTTATATATTAGGCTAATGACCCCCAGGGCCTTTGTAAGTTTAGGCATGCAATTCAAACTAGTTGCATCCCTATGCATCATAAGTACATGGGGTATGTTACTTAGGATGTGTCTAGTGGTTATATGAGGAGAGTTAGTTTGGGTATTACTGTCTACAGGTCAAGTCTGGGGTGAAT
Organism: Protopterus annectens; assembly: GCF_019279795.1. NCBI lineage: Eukaryota > Metazoa > Chordata > Ceratodontiformes > Protopteridae > Protopterus > Protopterus annectens. The sequence continues at coordinate 1,015,006,559 of NC_056734.1, read as the reverse complement.
TTCTGATCTCACAACCATTGGACAAGGTTCCGCTTAAACATGGTTAGGGGTGGACTCTGCTTCACATGAATGGGGAGCCTGTTCCAGAACATAGGGATCCTCTCAGACACATATCTGTCTCACCAACATGTCTTATTTATGTCATAAGTAAAATTTAAATCCTTGGATCTGTTGGTTCTAATGCTGTTTGTTTTGTGAATGTGCAAAAGGTCTATCAGAGCTGGATCTGAAGATGCCGTGTATGCCAAGCATAAACCACCTCTCAGTAACCTGTAAGAGACAGAGTATAGAGATAGGGCAATGTGTTTATAACCTAGATTCTCTGGTTAAGGAACCCTTGTGGGCATTTCAACTGTTATATATGTTTGGACAGGTAAATGCCAAAGGCAGCATTATAATCAATGACGGGTCTGATAAAGGCCGAATAAAGTAGCACTATGACTTACTTGTACCTGGATGCCATGCCCTTACTTATAAGATGGATGACATAGTATGATTTTCTTACTACCTTGGCAACATGTTAGCCAAAGGCCAGATTACCATCTACTTATGTTCTCAGATCCCTTACTACTGGATCAACTCCCGGGGGTGTCTTATCAATAGAGTAATTAGCCTGTGTGGTAGTTTTCCCAAAAAAGACTATAATGCCTTTCGTGGCACTGAGTTTTAGGCCATGACTTTGGAGACAGTCATTTTGTTGTGTTAGACCCTCTTGTAAGATGCTTATGTCATGGGTTTAAAGTTGGTGTAATCATTAAGGTGTTTACCTCAAAGACCAGAGGTACAGGGTTTGATTCTCACCAAGGGAAAGTGGCTAGGCATAAGATGGTCCCCAAGGGCAGCAACCCTAGTACTTACCTCTGGGGGGGTCTATGATAGTTTCCAATTTGTAGTCATCTGCACACTTTGTCAACCAAACACCCTTGACATTAGCCTTTACCTCCAAGAAGTAGATGCCAAATAGCAGCGATCCCTGCATGGAGCACTGAGGTACACCACTGGTGACCAGTCTCTTAGTTGAGGTGGTATCACCAATCCTGACTTCCTGGGTCCTGTCTGTGAGCCAGCTGGCAATCCAAAGAGTTATGTAGGGGTTTATGCTCAGTTCATTGAGTTTGTCAGTTTTAATAGTGGGGTATTATACTGAACACCTTTCGCCAGGTTCAGGTCAAGGTAGACAGTATGCATCATTTTCCCCTATCCATTGCGTTGGAGACCCTGACAAGGTATTTTACCGGGATTAGTAGACATAACTGTCCATTAGTAAAACCAAACTGGGTTGTGTCTTGTGTCTGAAGGTCGCCTATGTCTTTGTTGATCATTTCCATGATAATGTGTTCCATGGCTTTACATATTAGACTTGTCAAGCTAATAGGTCTGTAGTTTCTGGGGTTGGTTGATGGTCCATCCTTGTAAATTGGGATAACCATTGCAGTCCTCCATTCTTGTGGTACAAAGCTTGAAACTATAGCTGAAAAGTGACTAAAATGGTGCTGATAGGTTATGTTCCAAGTTATGCAGGAGGCATCCTGGGATATTGTCAGGGCCCGTTAATGTTGTAGTTTTGGTCTTAGTGAGCACCACCATTACCTGTTCCCTTTTAATAGTTGGTGGGTTATGCTTGTACGTATTTCAAGGGGGTCAATGGGAGTGCAGGATTGTTGCAGCTGAATTTGTCAGCCAGAAAATTTGCAGTTTCACTCTGTTCAGTTAAGGTGGCACCACTGACAACCAGTTTGGCACACTGATGTGTGCTGCCTTTGAGGCTACAGACATAGCTGTAGAAGGCCTTGTATTTGTTTTTACATGTGAGGCTATCTTGACCTCTTAATTAGCCTTGTTGGACTCAATTAGTATACAGTTATTCTGCATGAGCAAGACATTCAGACTGTAAAATATATTTTGGATCAGTTTAACCTGTATATCTCCACCCTTCTGGATTTGTTATAGTTCTGTGATGCATAATAATGTGTTCTGTTTTCAAGACACATGTTATCTTCAGCATAAGGGTGGCCATGGGGCAACTTTGCCCCAGTTTATGCTAATAAGTACACTGGGATGTTGAGACAGTGATTTGTTTTTTTTAGATAAAATGTGTTTATGGAAATTATGCCTAGATGATTGTCGTGTGTTTTGGAAAGGTACACAGCTGGTATAAAACAGTTTATAAAATCTCAGTGATGATTATGATATCTATATATATATATATATATATATATATATATATATATATATATATATATATATTTATATATATATATATACACATATAGATATATATTATATATACATATATATATATATATATATATATATATATATATATATATATATATATATATATATATATATATATATATATATATATATATATATACACACACACACACACACACACACACACACACACACACACACACACACACACACACCTGTGATTTATTTGTGTCCAATTACTTGGATGTTTCAATCATAAAACATTTGGATGCAAGTCTTAGTTCCACTATTCATATAAAATCCTTTCATAGAAATATGTATTTACATACAGACATCTGACACCCACCCCACATCATCAGAAATGATCCAGAGATATTGTGGTCATGATTCTTAGTTTTAAGATTAAAACAAGCGGCAGGATTCACGATGGCTTGCACGGAGTCTAAGAGTCATGTAAGACTCCATGCAGCCATCGCGATCCAGGAACAGCCCGAAATCCCGTGTAAGAGAAAGCTAAAACGACTCTTACACGGGCAGGGTGCGGATATGCTAATCATCCCACTTGCAGCTGAAAGGCATGCAAATGAGGTAGATTAAGTGATCCACGAAGCTGAAACCAGCCCGTGTAAGAGTCGTGTTAGTTGCAGAAATGTACTCAGTTGACAACTGAGTACGTTACTGCAAATAACACAACGGAGCCATGACAGCTCCAAATAAACTGTGCAAATGTTACAGACATCATGCCAATGGCCAAATATGTGGCCATTGGCATGGTAAACCGATGCAAACATGAAAGAAAAGATTTTATTTTTCCGGAGATCGGCGATGTTTAAACGCAGCGCAGCACTGCGTAAACGGGCTGCGCTATATAAAACTGAAAAATGAAGGTTTGAAACCCACAAATGTGGGTTTTATGTAATGCATGGATTTGCAATGCAAGGACTAGCAGACCAAAAACAACATGGCCACCGTCTAGTGGTTGCCAAGGGGGGAAGCTGAGTGTAAGATATGTAACTAAGCATTAGTAGGCAATCCTATGTAAATGAATGGTAGGATAGTGAATCACACTGTCACATAGCAAATGAGCACAGTCCGTGTAGTGTAAGAGTTAGATAAGGGGGAGTAACAGAGTAGGAGATAGGTGACATCACAGGGGGGAATGTCAGGAAGAAATCAAGCTCATTGGAGCAAAGTGGTATGTGAAACATATCAATCACACAGCAGAAAAAGAGGAGTGTCAACAGATAAGCATGGGAAAGTCAAGAAATGGAAGGTGTACACTGTGGCCAACACCAAAGTTTCTTGCTGTACGTGCATGTGCGCGTGTGCATGCTGGGAGCCATGACTAAGATAGAGTGCGCGCATGTAAGACAGAGTAAGCATGTAGGAGCCTGTTTAAAGATCTGTAAATCTGTTTGCGCTGGTGTGCGCGTGTTTTAACCCGAATAAGCAGATTCTAGTCCGTGTAAGTATGTGTGCGCGCGTTGTAGCCACTGTGAGCGTGTTTTCGCTGGTATGCGTGCTGCTCCCCCAGAGGAAACAGAGAGGAAAAGGAAGCAGAAGAAATAGTAGGAAATTAGCAGGGAATACCTGTAGAGGTAGCAGGTGAAAACAATTAGAAGCAGGCAATTACACAGGCAGAATACAAGCCCAGCCCAGCACTTAAAACACTGCAAACAGCATTGCAGTATGTTTCTCTCAAGAGACACTGCAAGACAGGAGTAAGCTAGTAGAAGTGAAAACTGAAAAAGCTGCACTCAGACTAAATATGCTAGGGGCTGCTATAGCTGTCATAAGGAGACATAGGAGACTTGCTGAGGGTGGTGACAATAGAAATGCTGCCAGACAACCCACAGTGAGGAGACGGAGAAGAGTGTACAGGCCCAGGGTCACCAACCAGGGGTTACATGAGCTGGAGATAGTGGAGCGCTATAGAGTGGACAGAGACCTCCTGCAGCAAATTGTTGAGCTGTGCAGGCCACGCCTCACACACAGAACCAACAGAGGGGAACCCATCCCAGTGGAAACCAAGGTATGTGTTGGCCTAAGAATACTAGCAAGAGGTACCTTCCAGAGACCAACTGGTGATACGATGGGGATATCACAGGCATCAGCCTCCCAGGGTACTGCACCAGTTCCTGGATGCCATGTCAGCACATGTCGGTGATCATATATATTTCCCCAATGCCCGTGAGGTATTGGCCAGCAATATGCGTCTCTTCCAGCAAATTGCGGAATACCCTGAGGTAGTGGGTGCAATAGACTGCACACACATACGCATCAAAGCACCAGCCGGTGAGCAGGGTAGGGCCTACATTAACAGCAAGGGCTTCCCCTCCATCAACTGCCAGGTCGTGGGTGATGCCCATGGGCATAATAATTAATGTGTGTGCCTGCTGCCCTGGGAGCTACCATGATTCCCATATCTGGCATTTGATGCAGCTGTACCAGACATTTGCCACTGGGGACATCCCACATGGACACCTAGTGGGGGATGCAGGTTATGTACTGGAGTCGTGGCTGATGACACCCATCAGAAACGCACACACACCTGAACAGGAACGCCATAATGAGGCACACGCACAAACACGTAATGTAATAGAGCGTGTGTTTGGCTGCTCAAGTCACGGTTCCGGTGCCTGGACACATCTGGTGGAGCCTTGCAGTACTCACCAACTACATGTACCCAAATTGTCATGGTATGTGCTATGCTACATAATATGATCCTGCGAAAACAGCTGCAGCAGGACCAGCATAGGGCTGGGACAAACAGCCCCCCACCATTGCCAAGGCCATCACAGGCAGAGCGTGACTCGGAGGAGGAACAACCTGAGCCTGCCCCAGTAGGCAGAAGGAGGCATGCCCAGTATGCCCTGGCCTTGGCAAAGAGGCAACGCATAGCACATACACTGGCTCAGTAGGAACCCTGGGAATGATACCCCCCTCTCTGACTCACTCATATAGTAACAGGGATGCCTAACATGACATAACCTGCTCTCAAACATGTACAGGGAGTGTAGTATGTGCATCCGACAGAGGCAGCCCTGCAGCACCACCTGAGGCATGATTGCCATGTGTTAAGCAATGTAACACCATCTAGTATATGCAAACATGAAGACCCAACCTAACATCTCACCCTCACCAAGCATGATGCCACACTATGAAGACAACAAGATCAAGTACAATAATTGGCTGAGGTATTACTGTTAGCAAGGGGGAACACATGGCTGACAGCCTGGGCTGACATGCTGAGCAAGACATGATGCCCCACCTGCTAGGGATGGCATGCACCCAGTACACCTGGCTGTTTAGATACTGGCAAAGGCTGCTGTTACTCCCACTGTGCCTGGAATTGGTAAGTCTGGAAACACAAACCCACCAACATAGGTAGCACAAGGGATTATAACCTGGAAGTAATGCTACCCAATGCCAGAAGTCTAACCTGCAAGGTGTATGCAGACCAAACCCACCACAGCATGGAGAATGGTAATATGTGTTCTGTAACAGAAACCTAGGCAAGGCCCAGAAGAGCACCCTAATACTACCAGGTTATGCCTCATACCATGCTCTACTGCTCTAAAACATGGAACACATGACAATAGGAGTGTGGCTACCAGTAATTATCAAGAATAACCACACCCCCAGGTTGGTACCACAGCAAGAAGCAGCATGGACTATCCACGGGCAAGTAACACTGTCTCAAACTGTGTACCTGTTTGAAGCCTGCTACAGACCCCACACACAAACCCAGGTACCCCAGCCAGCCTTCTTGAAGACACTTCAGAGTATGAATGTCCCAACAAATACCAAACAAGGTACACAGAAACTATGACATAGGTGGCAATCCATTATGTATGGAAGAAGTAATCATGGACCTAGGGACACAAGTGGACGGTAACCTGTCATGTGACACACACATTGCCAAGGTGGCCAGGAAGACCTGCTATATTGGCAACCTTAATATGAAAGGATGCACATGTAGAGCTACAGAGGTCACTGTGACCCCATACCCTTCCCTTATCAGGCCCATACGTGACAACTATGCCCCAGTTCGCATGTACCTTACCTTACACATGCAGCAGTCAGAAAGACCCCAAATGTACCCCACAAACAGGATAAAGGATCCATACATTGGACATCTGCAGCCTGGCTGAAGAAACCACAGCCTAATTCAGAAGCATACTGCACAGTCAGAGGTGATGTATGCCTGATGTACAAGGCCATGTCCAATCCAGAATGAATGGACATGCTCCACTGCATAAACCCCAAATCCAGCAGACACACCACAGTGAGATATCTGAACCTCTACACATAGATTAATAGGATGTGCTGGAGGGACAGATCCATAACCCAGAGGCTCAGGACACTCTGGAACAGAATCCCAGTCCATGATAGGCTGAGCTCCACACACAAACTCAACAAGAGAAATCCGTTGAAGTGCATGGGAGATAGTAGGTGTACACTGGGGGCCATCCCTGTGTCACATCTAGGAAAGTAAACCCTACGTGGGCATAATATGCACATTGCAAGGGGTGTTGAGACCCACACACAGTCTGTCCGTGCTCAAACAAGGCCAGGGCAGATAGCCTAGTATGAACCTATGAACCTATGATGATACAAATTGTGCAGGACACAAAGGATTATTACACAGCTGTCCTACTTGATGGTAGGAACTATGGTGATAATCCACAGATATGCTCTGCAGCACTCTAATATCACAAACAATACACCAAACCCACACACATTGCCAACATCCTATCTAACAGATTCTTTGCAAACTCCCCACCAGCACCTAACTGCCAAATATCTATCCCCTGAGAGTGCTGGCCCCCCGACATTGCAGATGCTGAGGTAACAGCCAGCATCCACAAAGCACAGCACACAGCATCAATGGTACCAGATGGTGTCCTGGGTTGTGTCCAACAAGTACTGTAAAAAGAATGGAACAGCAAATAGCATTACTGTGCACTATCAGTCCTACCACAGGATATGTACCCAAAGAGCAGTGTATAGCAACAGTGGTCCCACACCACAAAGGGGGTGTCTGAATGGATACTGCAAACTATCACCCCTCAACCCCGAATATCTAGGTTGGCAAATTAATGGAGAGGATGATCATGGATCCCATGACTAACGAGATTGGGTACCTACAGACATTGGACCCTACCCAGCGTGGCTGTCATAGGGCAGATCCTGCCCCGTACACATGTGTGACACATGTGAAACATGCACCAAGCCCAGTGATGTGGGGAATGTTGATCACACAGCCTATCTGGACCTTGCTAAACCCTTTCATACAATACCCTAGTTGGCGGTACTGATAAGCTCACCAGCCTAACTATAAACCCCTATGCAAGTAGATGGGTTGCAAACCGGCTCAAGGACAGAACTGACCTGGCAGACATGCTGTAGCCATGGCAGACTGCAAACCAGGTACAACTGGCATCCCACAAGGCATGGTCCTGGGACCCCTCTTGTATGCTATATATGTCACATAGGTACAGGCCAACATGGAAGGACTCTGTCTGAAAAGGTTTGCAGAGGACTACAAACTGGCCACCATATCGGACCCTCCAGCTGACACAAGCAACCTACAAAAGGCACACATAGAAACACACAAGTGGTGCCACAGCCATGTCAACAAGCTAAATGTAGAATAGTGTATAGTCAACCCCTGTGGAAACACAGTACATGGCCAGAAATTACCACATAGGTGTTAACCCAGTAAGTACATCAGGAGCAATAAGAGACCTGGGGACACAAGGTGATAGATATCCTGCATGTGACAACCATGTGTCTGTAGTGGTTACAGAAACATACCATATACCCACCTAATCATGAAGGTAAGCACAGCTTGGTTAGGGTAGTCAATGTGCCTCTCCAGTCATCCATCAGCAGCCTCACAATTGTGTACAATGGCCCTTCAGGGATGTACCGTAGCAGACACCTGCAGCAACTGGAAAGACCACACAAATACCCCACCAGGAGGATCGCAGAGCTGTAACAGATGCCATGTGTCGCCTGAGTAAAGAAACTGCAGCTCCACACAGTGCCATACTGCCTGGCTGGAGGTGAACTGTGCCTGATGTATAGAGCCATGACCAACCTGATATCAATGGACATTTGGCACCATGTAAACACTGAATGCTGGTGACCTATGCAGCTGACAGGCCTGAACCCCAGCACAGACATAAACAGGACATGCTGTACTGATTGGTCCATAACCCAGAAGCTCACTCCACTCACGACTAAACTCCCACTACAGGATATCCAGGGAGTCCCTCAGTGACTGTCATCCAGAGGAATCATGATGACTGGATGGGAGATGGTAGGTGTACCCTGGATATCACCTGTATGTCACGGGTAGACAGAGGCACAGCACACTAACTGTGACATATGTCATGGCAAACACCAGTAAATGTGTGTTGAAGGACAAACACTCTCTGACTAGCAGTACAAATGGACTAGGGCACATGGCTATTGTTTGTCACTGTCCACACAAGTTGTGGAATACATTAACAATGTCGGACAATCATGTACTAAGCTGTCCATATCTGAACAAAATGCAACATGGTCATATCTGCACAACTGGCCCTCAACCAGTCTGGTGTGCTCACTATAAACATTACAAGCAGTGATAGGACTGAAACCAATTATACTGTCCACCACAGTGAAGATTTTGCACCAGTACATTATACAACAATACAACTGTTTGGTCAGCAGGAAAGGATGATGACAACTGTATGCAAACTATCCCATGGCGACCCTGCAGGCACAGCATAATGCCTGTTAGGTTCAGACACACAGCAGTTGGGCAGTAAGAACACAACCTGATGTCCAACACTCAACTGTACATGTGATATATAGATGGCGTCCACACACAAACAGAAATGTGGTGGTCCACAGATCCAAACATAAGGAAAGATCACACTGGGCATGCTTGCACACTTAGATAATTGAGATGTGGCAGTCAAGAAGCCATACAAACTGTGAACTGGGCATGCTTACACACTTAGGCCATGTCACAGTTCAGCAGTTGCACACACAAATCCGGCATTTCTATGTGTTAACACAGGAACCTCCCACAATACAGACATCTGCCCAGTGCACACAGTGAAGTCACAACAGAGACATAAGTAAAGTACTGCATCCCACTCATATGCAAACATCTCCCACAGTACACACGTTGTTTATAGAGATAGGGAAGGATATGGCAATAAAGACCCACAAGCAGTATATGAGCAACAGATACTTGCATCTGACAGGTAAACATATGGCCGTAGAGTGCAATACCTGACTGTTGTCCCTAGGGAATACAGAAGGCTATCCACAGTGTATTTGGCATCTGCCTCCACAGTACAGTAGGCCACTGTGCCTGTGCAAAGTTAATGCATAGATATGTTCTCCCCCTTACTGATGGATAGTAACAGATGTACATACCTCTTCATCCATAATGATGTCAGCACACTATACATATGTCAGGAACTGAAATTATACCCAGTAATGTGAATAGCGCACTCCGCTACTGCGTCTCTAACAAGTGTCATAACATAGTTAGGTAGGGGTTTGAATCCTGCAAGTGCTCAGTGTGTGGGGGAGTAGTGTGTGCAATTCCATGTGTATGAGAAATGTCCCTTTTGGCAACTATTACTACACAACACATGCTGCATATTCCACTGTCTAAACACTGATGATGTCAGCACCCTATAAGTACAGCAGGAGAAAGCAATCCCCCCAGTAATGCAAATAGCGCACTCTGCTAATGCATCTCTCATTAGTGTCATAACATAGTTAAGTAGGGGTTTGAATCCTGCAAGTGCCCAGTGTGTGTGTGACTGTGTGTGGGGGAGTAGTGTGTGCAGTTCCATGTGTATGAGAAATGTCCCTTTTGGCAACTATTACAACACAACACATGCTGCATATTCCACTGTCTAAACACTGATGATGTCAGCACCCTATAAGTAAAGCAGGAGAAAGCAATCCTCCCAGTAATGAAAATAGTACACTCTGCTACTGTGACTCTCACAAGTGATCTAACATAGTTAGGTAGGGGTTTGTATCCTACAAATGCCATGTGTATTTTTGTCACACAGTTTGTCCATGTGTGTGGGGTGTTGTTCCCAATATTGCACGACATACATTATATCAGTAATGGCAATGCACACATGATGTATGTGTGTGCCACCTACACATATGTACCTATGAACTGCAAGAGTTCCCATGTCCGAAGCCTGCCTCATGTGAATACATGGAATATGCATCAGACAACTGTATGACTGTGGTGTTCTATGCAGGGGCTGCATGTGGTATGTGACTATTCAGTGTGGGTTGTAGATGGTGTCATCCCACCAGCGAGGGATACATGATTGGTCTGGAGCATATAGTCCACATGTTGGTGATGAACAGGTGCAGCATGTTGTCACCACTTGTGGGAGTGGTAACAAGTTGTTCCATAGCAATGCAAGGAATGAATGATAAGAAACCTTCAGATAGGGTCTTGCAGCTAGAATAATGCTCGCACTGTATGTTTGGGTAGTTGCAGTACAACCATATAATGTTGTGTGTAGAGACCGTCATATTCCCAGTGTTGTCAGGAAGGCCAAGTGGGTTTCCTGAGTATGGGAGTGTGGTGTGTGCCAGGCTATGAACCTGAGGGCAGTCTAACCCACTGTGTGTTGCACATGGAGAGGCTCTGATGCTTTGTGCAAAGACCTAGAATAATGCTCGCACTGTATGTTTGGGTAGTTGCAGTACAACCATATAATGGTGTGTGTAGAGACCGTCATATTCCCAGTGTTGTCAGGGAGGCCAAGTGGGTTTCCTGGGTATGGGAGTGTGGTGTGTGCCAGGCTATGAACCTGAAGGCAGTCTAACCCACTGTGTGTTGCACATGGAGAGGCTCTGATGCTTTGTTCAGTGCCACCAACCTGGGGGTGTGTGTATCTGAGGTGCCTTTGGATACATCCCCCCTGTTCTGTTTTGGTGCATGTGTAGGGGATGACAAGCATGGTATCAGGAATGACCTGGCACTGATGGTGTGCACCTGGGAGCCTTGTACCAGGAGCCTGTTACTTCACAGATATTGCTGTACCCCATGCTAAGGGCAGTTTCCACTGCATGCATCTTGAGGTTTACACTGCTGCTTTTGAGTAGCATTGCTATTAGTGTGCCATCCCGTGTGATACCTGTATAGGTGGCTATGTAATGTCAGCCTTGCATACAAAGGCACTATGTGTGTAGCAACAGCCTCTGCCAATATGCAACGGCCCATGGGTGACAGGTGCAAGCTGTCCCAAGCAAAGCAATGTGGCATGTCCAGCATGTAATCCCAAACTGACAGGCATTGGATCCCCTTTGGATGTCACTGAAAGATATGTTAAGTGCAGAAACCGATGATCCTGTCTACATATTGTGGCAGCATTCATGGTGAGGGTGAGGTGCTACTCAAGGCCAGGGTCATACCAGCCTGTGCCACAAGCTCAGAGAGCCACTCTATGTCCCCTAACATGTAGTCCAGGGAGGTGCGTCAGAGGTCATACACACTGGCACAGACAATGACTGAGTCATACTTCTACATGCCTTGGAGTGACCACTTTGCTTGTGTTATGTGGTGGATCATAGTGCCCGACGGGCAGCGCAGCATGACCATTACCTTGTTCAGCCTGGGAGCAGGACCACCGTGTACATGACAATAGAGGTACCTCATACAACCGTAGCAGGTGTGTTGTCTAGCCGTATGGCCTGACACTGTTCGGCACACAGGCTTTGTGCGCTATGTGTTGCATGTGCTCTGCTCTGGTGTAATGTTTGCTTGTGCGTCTGCTTTGCAGGTGTCAGCTGCTCAGGCAGGATGCTATTCTGAGAGCCCAATAATGTACCTGTGTGTTTCTGTGTTTGGATTGTGGTCGTGGCAGGTCGATGGGAGACTGGTACTGTATTCACTTTAGTATCCCACTCCACCTGACAGGGAATGCCAGTGCTGTGTAAACAGAGCTTAGCCCCCAGTTTGGCTATGTGGTTGCATCTCTCACATGTGTTGTACATGTATGGGAAGGGGAGAGGGTTGTCTGTGTACATGAGGCAGCTGTAACATTGCCACATGACTCACAGATTCACCAATTGGACCTGAGAGTAGATCGACAGGTGACCTTTGCACATGCTACCATAGCATTGTGACTCCCATACTAAGTAACGACACATAGGGCCAATGGGGAACAAGGTACTCAAGGTGACTATGTGAGGGTGTAGTGCTCCTGATTTGCTAGTGTTGGCATATATGAATGCTGTCTTGAGCAAATGTGAGGTAAGTCATATGCAATGTGTTACAGGCAAGCTACATGCAAACAGGACAAACAGTGTCGTTCTGTCAAGTGACACATGGACATCAGTACAGTAAGCAACACAGATGTCACTAGGGATCCACAGAGGCACTGTATATCTGCACTGCAGGTGGAATCAGTGTTTCAGGAACATAACAGGCAAACATGCATACAGACAAAGCTACAGTCAGCAGGCCTGTATGTAGATTATGCTACAACAAACAAGGTGTACAACTTCCAGTATGTAACAGTGCATATATGCAGGCACTCTAAGCCAGTACCCAGACATTCCCAGGTCAGACGGGCTGGGTCCAGCCGCACCCCCCACAAGTGTATAGACCACGTACCTTCGTAATGTTGAATAACTGGCCTGATACCCAAGTGCTCATACCTGTAATAATACACATGTCAGATAACAGACACTGAGCCCTCACTCAGCAGTTCAAGACTTAGTATGATGTATGCTACCTGTCCTGGCACCACAGTATCCTTGACATGTATGGACACTCTCCCTCCTGTCATAGTTAGTTCTGTGTTTTGGTGCTGTTATGCATGGTATGAGGTGTGACCTTGTAGTGCTAGTGTGCTCTTGTGAGCCTTGAACCTGTTGAGTAGTACTGCACAGATATCAACATCCTGAAACATCTGCATTGCAGAGTCGTGTGTGGACAGCATGCAACTTGCAGTTGACATGGCCATCACTGAGTATCAATATGTACATTGTTGTATCCCCTGTGCTTCCTATGTAGGTGGCCATCCCTTCACAGCCTCACCACCAGTATGCAAAGATGTGCAGTCAGAACACTGTGGTAATTACTATGAGTGTACAAAACAATACAATGACATTTATACTGTAACTGCATCAGGCATGCTGGTATATACCCACAATGCTATAATTACACTGTACTGTTGTCAACATCATACTATTACAATACATCTATGTAGTCACCCTGTGCATCAGCACCATGTTAACCTGTTCCAGCACCGATTTTACAGATTGCAGGAGGTGGCACAGTTTCATCATATGCACAGGGTGTGTACCTGGTATGCCTGAGTCTGCCACTGATACAACCAATTGACATGTCTGTGTGTGTGTGTGTGTGTTGGTGAGGGACAGCAGTGCAAGATGGGGCAATGTTGATGCAGTGTGTGCGTGTATGTGGTAGCCCTAGGTGTTATCACTTTGCATATGTGTATGAATGCACACAGTCCCACCTCATGGCTGCCATATACAGGTGTTTGTGGACAGCCACAGACTGTACCTGCCAGGTCATACAGATCACTGTCTGTGGCCACGGACACAGTACCTGTGCCTGGCAGGGGTGCTATGGACCGTATCAGGTACCAAGCCAGACTGGGTACTGTCATCAGAAGCAGGTGTTTGTTGACTGGAGACAGGTCTCTGTTGGGACTGTCCAGCGCCATGTGCACGTGGTCTCCTGGGGCGGTCCAATGACAGCACAGACCCAGCATTGCTGGGGCTGCTGCTGGCACTATGTGAGCGGCTGCGGCCCTGTTGTCATCTGCGATGGCTGCCAGCTGCTGCTGTTGCTGGCATACGGCCACATCGATGCCTCAACTGTCCACCATTGCCCTGGCTCATGGACATATAGTTGTGGAACAAATCTAATGTGTCCCCCCAATGTCTGTCAATGACCTCTGTGAAGTTGTGGATGGCAGCCACAACATCACGCATACTGTCACTCATGGCTGTGCGACATGCTCTCAGCTCCCTCAGACCCTGTCTGGTGTACCGTTCCATACGTGACTGTGCCTGCATTACAGCCCGAAACATAGCTGGGGTTGAAAAACCTCTGTGGGCACGTCTGACAGGGGTGGTACACCCACGGATGCTCCCACGAGAACCCATGGACATCTGCCTGTGTGGTACCATGTCAGGGCCCTGGCCATGGCTGCAGTGTGGGGATGCATGTGCCACCGGTACCACATTACCCTGGTCAATGCCCACTGTATCCTGTCCATCACTTAGGGACATTGGTGACAAAGGATGTATTGGCAGGATGACTGTGCGTATTGATGGGGTCGACAGCTGTGTAGTGTCAATTGGCTGACCAATGACAGACCCTGGCACACCTACCTGTGCCATTACACAGGTATCATCATTATCACTATCCACAGCAGCTGATTCGGGCTCCCTGCTGCACAACACCAGAGCAGTACCAGAACCTGTGGGAGTAAGACAGGAAACACAGTTTACAATGTGTACACAATGCCACCACTGATGCGCACATGGGCACATGCACACATGCACACATGCACACATGCACACACCTCAGTATATGAGATATCAACCCACAGACACAAACACACCTGCAATCAAACACATAGCACTACTGCTTCAGCCTATTATTACTATTAGTATACAGAGTAGTGAAGGTAATGGTATTACACACTCACCAGCATAGATAGGCTGCCTTGCTGTTACACCAGAGGGACCTGCAGAAAAGAGACATTTATCATCAGTGGGCACAACTGTGCCATTGATACTGTGGGCATGATACAGTTCAGTAGTGCAACAGTTAGCTTCCACAGGTGTTCTGCAGATAATGAGGTTATCACTAATGCACAATAATTACCAAGATTACAGCTACAAATCAAGGACACACCCCACACATGCATAACCTAACAGTGTACAGAATGGCCAACTATACACATGGCATGTTACCTGCATGCTCTGTGTCCTGCTGCTGTGTGGCTCCAGCCTCCATCATTACACATGTATGCTGTTGTTGTTGCTGCTGTGCTGGAGCCACAACACTCAGGAGTAGTCCCTCCAGTCTGGTGAGGGGGGGATGTCTAGCCACCCCAACACCTGTGGCAAGCTGCTGCCTGTGGATATCCGACGCATGCTGACGGACATTTCTAATTAAATCACTGCAGTGATGGCGTACCTGCTCATATGTCCGGTTATGTGTGCCTATGTCATTTACCCGATGGACCAGGTCTTGCCACAGTGCAGCCCTCTCCTGCTGGTTCTGGCTGGTGCGGGAAAAGAGTACAGCAAAATCACGCACCAGGCTCTGGTGTATCTCCTCCTCCTCTGCAGCGGAGTAGACTGGGTTCTGCTGGTGAACCATGGCCCTGAAAAGGAGAAGGGAAATATGTCAGCAATATCTATCAGCAGACTATAGCACACATAATACACATAATACTTGACTGCAGTGATATAACTTAGGCACCATATATAGCATCTGTCTGTCTACTGGGGGATACACATGTACATGACCAGATATCAGTGCTCATCCGACAACTGTGCAACAGTACCTGGCACACTCCATACAACAGACTAGTATACTGCAGCAGTCAATGCACTGTTTCAGGTACAATACACAACCTCACACTGGGGGTTTGAATCAAGGTACTGTATGGGGAACATTATCAGCCCATGCACCGCACACAATGCACATTACACATTTCACTGGTAATGCACACTACTCTTACTTGCAATAACCCTACCTACACCACAGTGACATATAGGGTAACACAGCACAACATATGGCAATGTAGTATGTGTTGATCGCAATACCCCACACACCTGTCTCTGGCCTCACACCAAGGACACACACTACCATGACAGACAGACAGTCATGGTGAGCAATCACACCAGTACACAACATGCACCCAGTCACTAGCACACTCATTCCACCTCACATATTCCGTTTGCAATGTGTTCATGGGTGTGCATTGTGTCCTAGGTAGGTAGTGTGCATTTGGCCCTGGGCCTACAGCAGCATACTGTTATGCTACCCTGCCCCTTGTGACACATGTGTTATGATCGTACCTACTCCTTACAAACAGTTAAACAGGGTGACTCATATGGCATATTACCTATCAGCATAACATTCAGCAGTGGTATGTCTGACATCTACTCATGGGGAGCCTTGCTTCTAAATTCTGTGTGGTCTACTACAGGGTATGTCATATCTGTGGGTAGGGTCCCGTACCTCCACCATGTGCTCTATACTGCAGTGACAAGGACGACAGACATAGGTAATTTGTGTTGTGGATGTTGGAGGTGTTACCATGGTTGGTAGACAACGGTCATGGGTGTGAACAAACTATGTATATCCAGCAGTGGTAACCTCTATGTAGGTAGTCTGTGTGCACTCTGTGGTGTTTGAGTGCATTGACACATTTACTTGCATATGTCTGTGTCCTTCACCATATCTGTAGCTGTCATGGGAGGTACATACCGTGTAGGACAGTGTGGGGTGTGGAGGGGTACAGTGACCTACATGTCCATAGCTGACACACCATGTCCGCTGACACATTCCATATACAGGTATTACAGGACCAGTGTGCCACTGTGTATATCGATGTGGAGCCTATTGTACACTTGTTGACCCTGTTCCCCCCTGACACATGCAGTGGTGGGCAGGAATGTACATATGTGGTGGTTACTGGTGTCAGTGTTTTTGAATGGGGTATGGTACTCCAGTATCCACACTGGTGTTCACTCCATGCCTGTGACACCAGGCACCTGTAGCAAGACATCTGCACACATGTGCCTCACACAGTCTATATATGTATATATATATATATATATATATATATATATATATATATATATATATATATATATATATGTATTGATATATTTATATCTGTATATGGATATATATCTGGTGGTATATATGTATATATAATATGTATATATAGATGTAGATATATACATATAGATGTGGGGAGAGAGGGGGAGAGAGTGAGAGAGAGACACAGGGTGAGTGTGAGTGTGAGGGGGTGGGACAGAGAGTGAGGGATAGTCATGTACAGACATATCTGTTGTCAGTCAGATCTATCTGTATGTGTATAAGTCTCTACAGATATCTATATATGTATGTGTGTATTACATATATCTGTACGTACATATTCTACCAATCTCAATGTCTGTGCAGTAAGTGAGAACCTGGTTCAAGGCTCCTGAGAGCACTCCAGCGGTACCAGGCTATACCCCGTATCATGCGTTTTGGCCCCAGGACTCGGGACAAAACAAAAAGGGAGGGGGTGTGTCCATATTCATGGAGGACACACACACCTCCACATATTCATGGAGGACACACACACCTCCAGGTTAAAATGAAGCAAAACAAAACTTCCGACTCTCCACGTTGCTTAAACTTTTTATTAATAAAACAGACAAACAGTAAGCGCTTTCGCGTATACTACGATACGCTTCTTCAGACAATTTGATATGAAAAATAACTGCTTATTTATAGGGAGGCATAGCCCAGAATAATTAAATGAATTATTCAATTAATCAATTAACAATTGTTTTGATTGAGGTAAACCATTCCATATGGAGCTCTCTTAAGGTTGTAAAGCTGACATAACACAAAGCATTGACTCATTTAACTAGAGAATATTAATGAAACAATAAAAAATTTTTAAAAACCGTAATAATAAATACAAACTTATTTATTTGCATTAACACACATTTTTGAAGTCATATTAAAACTTTGTTAAAATATACTTCATTTCATACATATGATATATAATGTTTTGTAGCTCATACATACTGTATGGTTCTCTGGTTACTTTGATCTTTTCATGAGATCACTTTTGATATGTTAAAATAAAATAAAATAAAATGTAGATTGTAAACATTTGAATATATACATATATGAATATATATAAATAAATAAATATATAAGTATATAAATATATAAATATATAAATATAGTCATATAAATATGTATAAATATAAAAATATAAAAAATATAAGAATATATATATATATATATATCTATATCATAAAACACACTAAATGCCTTATAGGCTTAATCAAAAGAAACTTTTAAATTTTTAAAATTTAATTTATGTCCAAAGCATCTAAGATTGCTAAAAATACAAAGAAAATCAACCCATGCTTTTACTTCATTAATGATACTTAAAAAATGAACACCAAGAAAACCTATCTTAAGTCATTATACTACTATATAGAAAAATAGGAACTTCTATAAATACTATAACCTTAGTATTTTAATATTTTAAGTGAGAGGAAGATAAATTATATAAATAAATATAAATTAATCTAAAGATATAGCCTCTTAGTAATACAATTATCTTCGATTATTAAGAAAGGATTTTATTGTGATATAGTTATTTAAACCTGGGTTACAATGGCCTCTAAGCTTGAGAATCCATTTTAATTCATTCAGCTCAAGCAAATTTATATAGTCACCACCCCTGTCGGTAACTTCCACTATTTGCAACACTCTGAATACAAAAAAATGTGATGGATTAGATATTACATGTTTGGCTAAAGCATTTAATTCATTTTTCTTTTTTATGTCGTATTGATGATTGTATATTCTATTTTTAAGTTTCCGTTTTGTGAGTCCTACATAAAATACACTGCAGCATTCACATGTAGCCAAATAAATTAATCCTGTAGTGTCGCATGTGGCTCTAAATCTTGGTTTAAAAGTATAATTAAACTCCGGATGTATAAAAGCCTGATGTTTAGTAATAAACTTGCAATAGTTACAATGGCGACAGGGGTAAGTTCCAAAGGAATCATTTAGGGGCTGTTGATCATGCATTAGCTTAGGTATTCTATCACATAATAGAGATTTTAAATTTCTATTACTCCTATAAATTATGTGTGGAGTAGCACCTACTATTTTCATTGTAGGTTCATCTAGTAGTAGGACCTTCCAATTATTAAATAATATTTTCTTAATGTTCAAAAAATCATTAGTATAAGTCGTAATAAAAGATACTTTCTCATTATAATTGTACATGTCATTTTTAAAACAGGGTATATAATAATTACATTTTGTGTCAACTTGTATCAAGCTTTCAGGTGGTAAGACATTGTTTCGAACTTCCATTACCAAATCAAAATCATACCCTCTTTCTAAAAACATTTCCACCATTTTATCAGCTTCTCCATTTAAGTCATCTTTATCCATACATATCTTGCTTAGTCTAGTAAACTGACTTTTCAGTATGCCTTTAAATGTATGGCGCGGATGCATACTGTCATATTTCAAGATTGTATTTCTCCAACATTCTTTTTTAAACAATGTAGTTATTAGCTTCCCTCTCCTGATGTTTAAACTGACGTCCAGGAAGTTTACAGAAAAATGTGAGGCTTCAACTGAAAACCTGAGAAACGTGGTAGTAGTCTCTAAATAATTTTTAAAATTATAAAATTCCTCAGCTGAGCCATCCCACACAATTAATATGTCATCGACAAAACGTTTGTAAATTAAAACCTTTTGGAATAAAATGTGCTTAAAAACATAATTCATCTCCCAATGATGCCCAACTAAATTAGCATATGTGTTTGCGCAGGGGGTCCCCATGGCCACGCCACAAGTTTGTAAAAAGAGGTTACCCCCAAACGCAAACACATTGTTGCTAAGTACTAAATCCAGTAGTTGACAAACTAAAATGGTTGTGTCCCCACTTATAGTCTGATTGTGTTGTAGTAATTCTCGTGAGCTTCTATCCCAGTTTCATTCGGAAGTAAAAGACTTTGTACATCCATTGTAATTAAAAGATGTCTATTTTGTCTAAACTCAATATCCAAAGATTGTAAATATTCAACAAGCTGGTATGTATCTTTAAGAATTGTGGGGATGGCACTAACGGTCTCAAGGTTTTTTCTAAATAATTAGGTATGTTCTCAGTAGTCCATTTTGCTCCTGATACTATTGGTCTCATTGGTGGGGGTAAAATCCCCTTGTGCAACTTCGGTAGTCCCTTAATTACTGGAACTACAGGACTGTCAATGGAGAAGTATTCATATAAAGTATCTGATATTTGATAACACATGAGCATATCATACAAATCTGCTTGGACAGTTTTAATAATTTTATTCAATTTCATGCTATCTATTAAAAGATACGTAGTGTCAGCTTTCAACATATCATTCATTAATGCGTTATAGTCAGCGGTGTCAAATATGGCTATGCCTCCCCCTTTATCTACTGGCCTAAAAGTTAATGAATAATCATGGCTAAAACTAGATAACGATTTCATATTATCACTTGTCATATTAAAAAATGAACATTTCTTTTTCCCATTATAGAAATATTTATAAAAATCAATTTCACATAACTTGATAAAAGAATCTATATGAGCTGGCATAACAGGTATGAAAGAGCTTTTCTTCCTATATAAAGGAATACTGGCAGTGATGTTGGCAACATTATCCTTATCCTTAGAATAAAACAGTTTCAAACAAACTGAGCGTGCAAACAAACGTAAGTCAATCAAAATATCTGATAGTTTACTTCCCCGGGAGGGAATAAACGAAAGGCCTTTGTTTAACAGTTCAATGTCACTGGTATTCATAGCATAGCTAGATAGATTGAAATAAAGTGTCCTTACTGCCTCATTCTTCTGGGTTGATATCGTTCATTTAAGCCCGATAGCTTTCTTTTCTGCTTTCCCAACTGTTCCTTCTTCCTTTCAAACGATGATTTCCTCGGTAAGGGTAAAGGCGTTGTCATCACATCTTTTACTGATGGCCCCTGTGTTATATTGTAGGGACTTGGCTGCTTTATTCGCTTCCTGATTTGGAAGCGTGGACATTACCCTGTAGCAGTAACTGAGGCAAAAGTCTCTGGCGGCGTAGTAAATGATTCTTGTGACGTATCTTTGCCAGCATCAGGTACATATGTTTGTGGACCAATAGAAGAAGGCGCTGTAGGCGCTGTAAGTGTACGATCCAAAGCTGAATTCGAACCAGAATTCTCTCCTATAGGCTGGTTATCGAACCTCCTCGGCCAAACAAAAACACAGCCTGTAGAAAAATCTCTAAAGTCTCTTTGAAGCTTCTTTAGCTTAATTTGTTGAAGCTTCGTAGCATAAATGTTGACTTGGTTGTACATATTTTCAAGTTTCTGTACACAAAAAGGGTCAAGAAAGTTCTTCCTAAGATCAGAATTGATATCGTTGACTTTAGATATTAGCTCCTTCTCAAGCGGCTCAAAGTATTCAATTAGGAGCTGCATATGTTTGTAACTGGCTTCTATATTAATGTCTTGCCATTTTTTTAGCAATGTAGGATGCGTATCTCCATATGTCGGCATTACAAGAATACGCATCCCTCTCGGGATCAGTTTATAATGTAGGCACACCTCCAGGTTAGTGGCAACACATGAAGCATCACAGACCATCCAGGTGCAGATAACCGTAGGCAAACCTGCTATACAACTGGTAGCATGTTACAGACCACCCTCCCAATCTCAGGGACTACAGTCAGCCTTCCTGTAGACATTAGAGGATATGAATGTCCCACCACACACCATCATATTGGGATACTGCGACTACCCTAACATACACTGGGTGCATTATTCTACCCCAAACACCCTAGCCCAAAGGTTCCCAGAATTCACTATATCAAATGCAATGGAACAGCTAGTCACCTCTCCCACAACAGGAGATAATATACTAGACCTGATCATCACAAACATGGGGACAATGTGCTACACACTGGAAGTATACCCCTCACTAGTCACATCTGACCACAGACCAATCCCCCTGGATATACATATCCCACCTCCCCCACAAAACAAAAGACTACAGTGGGAAACCTCTCACATGCCAACTTTACACATCTTATAAATGAGTTGGTATCCTTAATGCCCACTGGGCCAGTGTAATCCACTTCCCACAATGCAGACACCTTCACATATGCTTCTGCAGACATCTCCATGAATGCATGGATCATGCAATCACAAATGATACCATGACCCTCTCCACCAAGGGCAGGCATCCTGTCTGGTGGACCCCAGCATTGAACAAATTGTATAACAACAGAAGGTAGCTACTGCACGGCAGAGCGTACTTCCATAGAGCTACGGCATCTCTCATCAGCAGTAGTAGAAAGATAAGTTTTGTCATACAAACATGCAAGGCCAACAATGAGAGGGACATCGCTATGGTCACTACAGATAACCACAAGGCCTTCCTCTGCTATGTTACACACCTGGGTGGGAACCCTCAGTTCTGTTCACAGTTAGTTCACAGTGACATACGCTACACTGAACACACAGATAATGCCAAAAGTCTGGCAGACAGGTTCAGAGCAGGTTTCTCCCCTCCCTCACCCACACATGTGGAATTACTTATCCCAGCTGACTGTAACCTCCCTGTCATCTCAGATGTCCAGCTGGGAACCACCCTCAGTGGAGCTGTAAACATAGCATCAATGGGACCCAACGGTATTGCAGGTTGCATGCTACGTGAACTGCAAGAGGAGCTACACATGCACATTACATGCTATTCAGCCGTAGCCTTACTACAGCATATGTACCTGCACACTGGCATAGAGCAACAGTAGTCCCACTCCACACAGGAGGCACCTCTACAGACCCTGGTAACTACTGCCCCATAAGCTTAACCAGCCTGGTCTGCAACACTATGGAAAGGATCATTATGGTACCCATACACAGAGACATTGGGAACTTAGACACTTGATCCCTCCCGGTTTGGCTTTGTAGAGGGCAGATCCTGCCTTATGAACCTGGTTGACCTTTTCAAATCAGTCACTACAGCCATTGCTGAGGGCACAGCAGTCCATACAGCCTACCTGGACTTCCCTACAGCATTCGACACAATACCGCACTCTGCCATCATAGACATGGTCAACAGCTGACATGTGAATCCATATGTCACATGATGGGTTGCAAACCAGCTAACGGGTAGAAACCCTATAGTCAACCTCACTGGTGCCATGTCAGACTCAGTGCCAGTCACATGTGGTGTCCCACAGGGCTCTGTCCTGGGACTGCTCATGTTCGGCATATCATTCTCAGATGTGGAAGCAGACATGGGAGGGTAGTGGTTGACAATGTTCAAAGATGACTGCATACTAGGCGCCATAGGCGATACACCTGCTGACAGGCCTCACGGACACCAACAACTGGTGCCAGAGTCATGGCCTGACACTGCATGCCACGTAATGTATATTCATACCCTTTTGGACGGACAAGGTACCTACATATTATCACATAGACAATAACCCACTGAGTACAGACAAAGTAATCAGAGACCTGGTGACACTGTGCAATGCTGACCTCTCATTTGACACCCACGTTGTCAAAGTGGTTGAATGGACTTCTTACCTTGCCCACCTTATCATGAAGGGATTCACATCCACATCAAAAGGGGTCATTGTACCCCTATACTCCTCCCTTATCAGGCACATGACTGTGTACTATGCCCCATTTGGTATGTACCTCACCTGGCATTTGCAACAGCTAGGGGGACCCCATGAGTACATCACCAGGAGGATCAAGGGTCTGCAACAACTGTCATATGCTGCCAGACTAATGTAACTCATGCTCTTTTCCATAGCATACTGCCTATGTAGGGGTGATCTGTGCCTGATGTAGTAGGCCATGTCCAGTCTGGTAGTGATGGACATGTTCCACCTCATACAATCCAAATCCATCAGAAGCACAACAGTTATGGATTTAAACCTCAGCACACATATGAATAGGACATACTGTAGGGTCAGATCCATCACTAAGTGGCTTCCCATACTGTGGAACAGGATCCCAGTTCATGTTAGGCAGAGACCCTCACTGACACTCTTCATGTGCATTCTTGACAAGTGGATGGGAGATCATAGGTTTACAGCAGGGGTCTTCTCTGTGTCACTACTAGACAGAGGCACAGTAAACTAATGCTATTATGTAGGGGGGGTCTTCACTGTGTCACTACTATACAGAGGCGCAAGTTTCTAAATCTATTCTATACACTGTCTGCAGATAGCCTAGTATTAAACTATGCCACTGCGAAACTATGTCTGTCTATGTATTTCTACATCCCTCTCTATCTATGTATAGACATATGCATATTATATATATATGTATATATATATATATATATATATATATATATATATATATATATATATATATATATATATATATATATATATACATACATATCTCGATATACATCGTATACGTTTTATATATATATATATATATATATATATATATATATATATATATATATATATATATATATATACTCCTTTTAGTTCCACATATGTATACACACAGTAATGTACTGCTGAACACCCATTACTGTACAACCTACTTGTACATTGCACTACAACCTACATTGCTATGTGCACATAACTACCGTCACATACATATGTATGTGGAGCCTTCAGTAACAGTTTCAGTATGTCCCCGTCCCTATGCACATCCTCATATACATAGATACAGACCAATAACACATCTGGAGGGTTCACAGTATGTAGAGTATTATAGTAGTACTTTACATTACCTGTGTTTGTTGCAGCTGTTTGTGTAGGCTTGCAGTTGCTTGGCCTGCTGTCAGCCTCTTTGCTTTATTGTTTCAGGTTTTTTTTTTCTTTCTCTTTCTTTATTTCTTTCTTTCTGTCTTTCTTTCTTTCTTTGTTTTCTTTTTTTTTGGTTTTCTCTCTCTCTCTCTCCCTACCTCCAGCAGGTGCAATGACAGTATTGCATGTGTGGACTGGGAGTACAGGATGCTTTTTGTAGGTATCTGCACATGTCCATGTGATGGCCTCTGCACCAATTGTTAGCCAGCATTTACTAATTGCATGCAGCCTGTTGTGTAGTGATTGCAGTTCTCACTGTGATTACAGGCCTGTGCTATAAAAAGGTCTGTTAGGTAGGCATAGCCCTTTCAGATTATCAGGGTGGGGACCATGCTGGTTTGCTGTGGACACTGTTCTGTGAGTGTAAGGGTTGGTATGTCTCTCATATTTCAGGCTGTGTTGTAGACACTGCAATGCATGTTGTTCTGTAAGCTGAGTATTCCTTCCTCCAGTGTCCTGTTCTCCGTGTGTATGTAAACTGACACCTACGACTAGTAATACTGTGTATATGGGTGTGTGTGCTTTCCTGTGGGGATTGAGGTGTAACTGGTATATAGCAGTGGCTCTTGCACTCTGTTGCTATGGCTTCAATATTTGGCCTTTACATTCACTCCTTGTATGCCTGCTAGATGTCTTTCCTGTAATGTGCTGCTATGGCTTTCCTATTTTCCATTTACATTCACAGCTTGTAATGCTTGCTAAATCTGTTTGGCCAGCAATTCCTTATGTGTTTGTTGTGGTAGGGTGTTACTGCATGCAGTATGGTCTGGCCATGGTGTGGGCCTTGACACTTACAGGGGTATTTGATCATGCTGCTGAGCAGGCCTCAGATACTGTCTGGTGCATCTTTTATCAGCCTCATGGAATGGTACATAGCAGTGGGTTACTCCAGTTACATATTCTGATACTCTGTAGTTGTGACTGTGGGTTATTTCAAGCATATGTATTAGTACACCATTTGTGCCGTGCAGGTGGTGCATACCTTCAGTCAGTCATAGTTACCATTGCATGTGTAGTTACACCTTTCTGCCTACTGTTAGTACATTTGACAGGGTGTCAGTGGGGCACAGTTGACATTTGTTTTCACATCAGGGACATCCCTGTAACTCAGTCACAGTTGCTATGTCTGAACTCTTAACTATTCAACTACGGCAGTGTTTATCCTGCTCTGAATATGTGTGTGGCTTGCCAGATGCTACTGTGACATTATTACCTAGTAGCTACCAACTAGCATGACTGTTTCTCAGCACACAGTACCATTTTACAAATCCACTAGATTTGGCAGTAAATATACATGACATGCTTTGTGTACTAGACTTGCTATATTCCCTTTACATTAATTCCTATTATTTTATGATATATTTCTTTCAGCACAATGTTCTTGTATAGCAGTCAAGGCTTAGTGGTAAGTCATGCAGACTAGTGTTTCCAAGGTCCTGGGTTCGAGACTGAGGGAGGTATTTTATTTTGCTGCTGAGAAAACTACAGGCCTTGTCATTCAGAGTGACTAAGGCACTTTTAAGCAGTTGTAAGCGCGTTAGAGCTGGTTTGTGAGGAAGTCACGCATGCGCACTGCCACTTAGCTTCGCGCACACCTGCTTACTACTGCTTAAAAGTGCTTACTCTAGCGCACACCCGCGCTATTTTCTTTGAAAGAAAAGAAAATGGGGAGATAGGAAAGTGGTGAAAAAGGGGTCACAAAGAGGGTAGGACAGTAGGGAAACAAGCTCGGGTTTTGCAGGAGGGATGTAGGAAAGGCCCATAGCTGCCCATTTCTTCGTCAGCAACAGATGTGCATAAGTTTGTAATTTGTTGTGAAATTTGAAACCTTCCACCCCTGAGACAGGTGTGAGGACAACAATAATATTTGTTGTACAGCCAATTGTAATTGCCAGTTTACATGTCCAGCAGACATGTGTGCAAAATGGGCAGCTATGTATGGGGCGCAATTTTTTGTGGGTACAGAGTGCCCTTTTTTTTTTTTTTTTTTCAGGTGAGAGTGGTATGTCAGGTACAGGAAGTCAGTATAGCTGTGGAGGTAGGTAGGGGAGGTTAACAGACAAGACAAACAAGACGGATACAGGGGTGGTGTATGACACATGTGGGGGGAAACACAATTGACGGGGACGGAAGTTTGGATATCTCGAGCCCATGAGCCCACAGATGGCAACAGTGGAACTGAGATCCCCACCCATGGGCAGTTGCCACTGTGCCTTCACTGCCCAGGATGGGGCTGTGCTGGGGGCTGTGTAGGCTGGGCAGCAGGCATGCCCGTGAGTTGTGCCACCCGTGCCTCAAGCTGGCATAGGGGCCCAAGCACAGTGTGCCGGATCTCCCTATGCACCACAGTCCGGACACTATGGAGGGTGAGTGGATGTTCTCCTCCGGCCACGCTTGCAGAGGGGGGACGAGCCCCATCCCCTGCAGCGCTTCCACCCGCAGGTGGCACAGGGCCACCGGAGGAGGGTCCGGCCTGGGCACTACTGCCAGGTGCACTCGCCAGCTGAGGTGGGAGAGGTGGGTCCGCTGGAACCCGCCTTCCCTGTCGTCCTATGTTTTGCATTATTTTATGACAGTTTGGGTTAGTAATGTACAATACCATTCACAATTAGTTGTAACAGCATGCATTAGTATTCCCATTAACCAAACACCCATAAATTCAAGCCATTGAACAGCAAGCATAACACATGCATAATTTGAACAGCAATACACAATCCAACAACATGCAGGGTTGACTGATGGCAACAGGCCATCAGGTTTGGATGTATGAACAGGGCAGATGCATCAACGTACATGCAAATATGTATGAACCAACAGGACAAATGCCCGGTGTTAATTGTGAATGCACATACCCATTTCACGTGGAATGGATTATTTGTGGTTATAGGGTAGGGTGAAGAAATATTTAATTAACAACTTCAAATACCTATACATATGCTGTACATTTCTACTAGCTGCAGATATATACACACTACAGGTCTGCCTACAGTTTCCTATGTGATAACTACTTCAGGTTGGTGATAGGAATGTTACTGCTACATCAATATACATTTCATATTTATTCATACACATTCATATCTAGCTCTGTTCAGCTACATTATCCTGCTACATTTGCTTTATATAGCTATAGACAACTGTGGATGTTTGGTATTTCAGACAACCATACTATCTGCATATTGCAGACTGAGAGCAACATATCCAGATTTTGGGACACACATTCCAGCTTCAGTACTTTTTTCAACACATGTTGCTGTTTGGTTCTGCCTGTCACATTCATTTCATTCTGTACTGACTGCAGTATACTTTATTCAGGAGTTATTACTACTTTATTGGTGGATTCATACCTCTTTCTCACACTCTCTCACTTGTTTTATTTTTACAATTCAGGATGGTACTTAATTCTAGGCTTTATTGACATGTTTTACCTTTAGTTAGAACAATCCTTTCCAACGGTCTCACTTATGTCATGTTTCAGAATTTCAACAGGGATATATTTCACACATGTGTTTTACTCAGCTTCTGCAGCTGTACTTTTCAGCCTGCTGCAGGTTATGTACTATTATATTACAGGTGGGACATCTTTATTTCAGACTTGTTTCATTTTTATGTTTGGATTACAGGCTGCATCCACTTTTGTAATCAAGCAATACTTGCAAACTCTCTTACACTGTTACATGCACATTCTATTAATTAGTGACTACACTGCACTCTTTTGCTAACTGTCATACTTATATATTGATTTACAGTTACAGGGAGAGGATTACTGACCTGCTTGGTGGCGCAACCGCACCAGCCTATCGCCATAGGCTCGACGGTTCACAGAACGGACACCTGCAGCTGTAATATAAATTAAGTAGTATTGGAATACACATCTCCATAATATCAGCTAGGTTAATTTCTTACATAAATAATTACATGTAACTTACTCAGTAGTGGGGCGTTGGGCATTTGCCGGGCCTCCTGGATCCAATGGTTAAGTTGGTCCTGCTTCCGTCTTTTGAGGTCCGCATGGTGGTGATGGACCTGCTCACCAGTCCTTGGTATTCCTGTGGCACTGGTGAGATCATGTGCCAACCGGTCCCATGCCTCAGCCCTATATGCTCCCCACAGGACCTGGCCCTGCATGAGTTGGGCCTCATGATTATGGACGAGGAGCCAAACCATATATTTGGACTCCTCAATGCCCCACCTCTGTGCTCAAAAGCAACTACCCTCTCCTACACCTGACATCCTGGCTGCAAGTCGGTTCTACAATCGGTTATGCTGTGTATTCCCACCTATGGGGCTTATATATGCCATTTTTCCCGCACTTATCTGTGATTGGCCATTTTGGAATTGTATCAGCTTCACAAAATCTGCTTTGTCATGCTCCTCTTTTTATTCATTCCTATATATATGCTATTACTGCATTTCTAAGTGCAACTGTCATGGCTTAGTGGTTCAGTACTTTGACTATGGTGTATGGTATCCTGGGTTCGAACCTGGCCATTGCTTTTTATATTTTATGACTGTCTACACAGGCTAGGAGGTGTGTCTGTGTAAAGGCAGTTTTGATACAGCTTGCTCAACATTGCCCGTTGGTTAGCTTGTTGGCGCGGTGCACAGCTCCGCGCAAACGGATCACGCTGGTTTACACGTGGGTTGGCTGTCAGCACGCATATTACGCTCAACTCAGCTACAGGCGCACAGTTTCAGCGTGTTAAAATGCTGCTCAACCCCGGGCACTCATTTTACACCTATTAAACCACTGCTCACCTATGGGCACTCATTTTACACCTGTTGTAACACTGCTCACCTACGGGCACTCATTTTACACCTGTTAGAACATTGTTCACCTACAAGCAGATATCCTCAACTTGTTAGACTGTAGCTCAGCTATAGGCACATCTGCCATTTTTTTTTTTATCTCACATTTCTTCAAAATACATTGCCCATTCCATTACATTTTACAGAAGATATAATTTTATATATGTACATATATGTCAGGGACTTGTTTCGTGCTTATTTCGCTAAAAATAAAAATTGATGTTGTGGGGGCTCGAGCCATGACTGCCTTCTCTTCAGCCGACATCTCTACCGCTACGCTATTGCTTCTTGGCTTACTTTGCATATTTAGTTCTTATATGCTTTTCCACTGACTGCTAACTGTGGCTAAGCGCCGGGCATGCCCGCGCAAACGAGCGCACTCACAGGCAAACAACTTTACAACTTATAAAAAATATATAAGATGTTCATTTATACATTTTATGTTCATAGTCTGTGGGGGCATTTGTTGTGTTGTGTTTTTTCACATTTACACGGACTCTGTCATGGGGGTTTACTTTCGGGACTTTTACTCTTCTGGGGGCGTGTCCGTTTGCAGGGCTCGCCCTACGGACACACCCCCTACTGTCTTACATGGACTGTGTTAGCCTTGAGTGTGAGTCAGCATGCCCTCATGAATATGCATGGCATGCTAACGTCACACCGTTTAACTGCAGCCTCCGTGTAAGACTTGTAACTCTTACACGGAGGCTTTGTGAATCCTGCCCAAGGACTAAAAAAAATTTCTACACAGGGGCTATGATGTTAATGTAGTGGAACAGGCCATACATTGGGGTAAACTGCAGCCATGGGATGAGCTTATTAATGTTGTTCTTATGTTTATGGAAAATGTCAGTAGTGCTACACACTCCATTAGATTTCTTAACTTCATTCGGTAACATCGTTTATAAGATCAGACAATGTATTCAACAACACTGGCATTCTTTAGCACTAAATGCTTTTTTAGCAATATTGTTTCAGAACATACACAGTTTGCCTTTCATAGCCTTAAAACTCTGGATAATAGTTTGGGATCTTAAAAAAGTAATGTGAAGATATTGAAACAAATTCCCTTTTCTGGTGCTTTACTGCCTGGCAGTTATCCATGTGGTCACTTCTACTAATCTTGATCAAACATTTGGTATAAGATATTTGGCCACCTGTAAGTTGGACTTGGCAATATATTTAGTGGTGTGCAAATAGCAAGGCATTCTATATGGGTCAGACGTCATGCCTAACAAATAAAGAATTTCACATGATTTGAGTGATATTAACTACAAATGAATAGACACACTACTGTTCACAATTCTTCCCATTTTTATTATTGCTGTTGATAGGGTTTATACTGTTGGATGTATTGATACACAAAAGCATGACCAACTGGACAGAAAACAGGAGAAATTAATTGATAAGCTTGGGGCTATGTTTCCAAGACATCTGAATTGACATTTTTAATTTAGATTTTATACTTTTTGCTTTGGTCAAGTAGTCATTTACTAATTTACATTTGCCCCCCCCCCCACCGTGATTATAATTTTGATTGTAATTAATACAGACATGAATACGTAATCAAGTTCAGTATTTATGAGCATTGGATTATACTGATTATCTGCCTCTTTGAACAGTATTTACATGGATCTATGTTGTTACATTGAAATTACAGAATATTGAACTACATGTGGTCAAGACCATGTGACTGAAGTTCTGTAATTTTGAAAAAAAAAAACTCTATGCCCCCCTGCACTCCCCACACACATGCTAATTATATATACAAACTCTGAGTTTCCACTACAGTTGTGAAATGGTAAATTCCCTGACCCCTATTGTATCACAATATCAATACAACTGCTTTGACTTTTCAGAAATTCATTCATATGGTCTAGACCTTATGAAGCTACACTTTCTGAAAAGTCGATCTTCCGAATGGGATCCATATTTATGTATGTTTTCCTGTATTCTCACAACAGATAGCTGTATTTTGTTTTATTTTTATCCTTTGCTAAATGCATTTTTAAGTTGATAATTGTGAACACAAGTCATATTTTGATACATTTGTTTATATTTATATATATCTTTTCTCTCAAATGTATTTTTTTTTTGCTTGGTTTAAGGGCTGATTATCATTACAATTCTGTCAACTTTTATATATTTTATCTTAGTGATGTTTACATCCAAGTATGTTATTTGAGGTTGGTCATGTGATTCCAATAAATTCTATAAGTTGCTGTTTACATTTGTCTCCAGATATGCATTCTGAAACCACTGTCAGTGGAGCATTTTTCCATTAAAGCAGCAGTTTTCTTCTTCATTTTGGAGCTGATCTTTTTTGATTTGTTTATCAATCTCTATTTTTCTCTCTCTCTCTCTCTCTCTCTATATATATATATATATATATATATATATATATATATATATATATAAGGATACATATACACATATATAATATGTAGTAACATATATTAGTGAGTTTATATATGAATGCCACACTGACTCGTGAAATAAACCCTGTAAAAACAATGAGATTGTCAAGCTAATTGCATTAAGAGCACACAATGAAAGATAAATGCCATTATGGCAAAACCAAATAAGCTGTTTATCATAAATATCCCAAAATTCAGTTACAGAAAAACAATCTTGGAGAAAGCACATGCTAACTGGTGGTTAAAATATCTCTTGTCCTTTTCTAAGGATGCAAGGATAATTACCTGATATCAAATTAAATGTGGAACTATAGCTGACCAGATAAACAAGGTACCTGGTAATGTATGTCAAAGCAATATAAAATCACTAAGCATGTAAAACATGTAAAACAATTTATATTTGAGAATAACCCCTAAACCATTTTTCTCCGAATGAACTATCACAACATGGAATGACCTAGCTGACTCAAATTTATGTGATAAAGTCAGCAGGAAATGCCCACACTTAAGTCCTGGGAAAACTTTCTAAACAACTTCAACAAAGTGGTATTTATAATTTAAATTCTCATGATCTTTACAGTGTTTCACCTTCTTTGCAGCCTAAAAAATAAAGGAATGTTCGATAACAATGGTATAATGCTGTTCAGAAAGAAAGAAAGAAAGAAAATGAAAAACATAAAAACTTAATAACATAAACTTCTTAACAATTATATAACAGGTATGTTTAGAAGACCATCTGTCAATTCTTTTTATATCTACTGTCTTGCCTTGATGGCCTAGGTCAGAAGGTAACCCTATTTGATAAATCAAGAGGAGTACCCTGAAGTAGGGATACCGCAATGCACTCCCAATCCAAGCATATGTTAAGGTTCTTTGGTGTCATACAGCAACCATTGTGGAAAAGAAAAACTTCATTTCCAGAATTAGAACAATTGGTAGGTTACATAAAATGGAGTACCAACTCACCAGGTAAAGTAATGTATCCCTTGCTTTATCTAGAATAACTTATTTACCAGCGCTAACTTCATCTGTCTTCTCGTCAGCAGTCCATACTAAATTTATCTGTTGTATTATTTATTTAACATTTGTTTACCGGGAAAGTCCTACTTGGAACAAAGCCAATTTTCAGTGGAGACTCTTAGAGAAATGTTCCAGACACATGTCTTTGTGACGTGGGAAGAAACCAGAGCACTTCATACAGCAACACAACAAGCACACACACAAATGAGGCTAGTGCATGGACTGAACCATTGTAGTAGACCAACCAAAAAAAGTCCAGCACCAAAGTGGAACAAGTAAATCCAAAGATTTATTGAGAGCAATTTTAACACATGTGGCTGACCCAAAACAAACAAAATGGTTTCGGCTCAAATTAACCTTCTTCAGTGTTACTGTTCCATGACATCAGCCCATATTGAAATATTTAATAAATAAAGTCATGCTATTGGTGCATACCAAATTAGTTCTGTTCATTGAGGCCAGGTTTAAAGAGGGCTCCCAATCTTAGTATCCAGCCTGATTCCTTGTCATTAAGCTTGGTATGCCATCCTGTTTTGCACATTCTATTCCCCTGAAGAAACCAGAGCACCCAGAGGAAACCCACAAGAATTCAGGGAGGACATGCAGACTCCGTACAGAAGGCACTCCACCCAAGGACCAAACCAGAGAACCTCTTGCTGTGAGGTGACAATACTACCACTGCACCACTGCATGGTCCAGTGTATCCCATTCCCAAACCTCGAACTGCATCTGTAAAGAGCTGCAGTGCTACATTAAACACCCGATCCTCTTGCCAAAAGGATTGTCCATTGAATTCTGAAAGCAAAGCACAAATTGGTCCTAACCTTTTGTTAATCCTAAGTCTCTGGAACTTTTTCTATCTGCCTTGGAATAAGTCGAATAGAAATCTCATAAGAGGTTTGCCAGGAAAAATGGCTCTGCATGAGAAGTTCAAAAAGCTACACAATTCCATAACAGTTGAAACTGAGACTTTCATTGTTAATAAATAAGAAGGTCTGAATGCAATACCATATAACCTAATTTGTTCTGTAGCAAGCAAAATAAAGAAGTGCTTATGTTTACTTTAAAGCCTAAAAATCTGAGAATCCTCGAGGGTTTTTCCCTCTTATTATGTGCTAAAGGCCCATCAATCTGCCTACATAATTCTTGAAAATTGCAAAGATCTCCCTTGCAACTCTCTCTCCTGCAATCACAATAAGGAAATTATTGCTAATGTACATTGCTTGAGAAGGGGATTTCTGATTCCAACACCAATGAAGGGCATAAATAAACCATTCAAACATGGTCCATGCCACAGAACAACCAATCAGCTTGGCTAAATCAAAGTAATAATTACCCTCAAACTGCATCCACAAATTATGCTAATCTTAAATTAAGTAAATAAGCTGAAAAGTGCAAATAAGTTGAAAAACGGACTTAATATCAGGTTTGACAACCAAGGTACACTGAATTACTATACGACCTGAATAGCTGCCCTATTCATATAGTAGCACTGAACTTTGAAATCTTTGTAGTTTGTATCATCATTAATAGCTGTGCCAGCTAGGGAACATAAATGATGAGTTAACCTGAATTTCTTTTTCTTAGCAACCAAACCCAAGTGTGAAATTGTGAAGGACTCAAAAAGAAGTTATTAAAAAGGACCAGCTATCCTGCTTCTATCAATTTTTTAGCAGATAAAGCCCTTACTGTGTCCTCCTTCACTGTAACTGACTTTAAGTTCTTATACTTTTATATATTGCTATGAGCAGGAGACGTGAGAAAAAACAAATAAAACTTTTCTTAACTCATTCACACATAGCGTGAGTAGAAATGGATAGCCTTCACCTAACCTAAAATTCAGATCATGCACTTTTTCATCCTAGCTGTAAACAGCTTTATATATCTCAAAAATGATAAAAGTTAGCAAAAAAGTTTAAATGCAAAAGTTATTCAGCACACACTCCTCTTCACAACAGTGATATTAATATGTCAGTTAGCCATAATAATAATTGTATCTTTAGCAAACAATTACATAAGATATACATTTAATTATTATAATTATGAGAAGTATCAGTATCTCCGTAACCATAGTAGACAGACCTCAACTATCAGCGTGACTTGTTCGAACGTATGTGCTCTTCAGTTGGCTGCAAACTAGATTTGTAGATAGCATTCCATGTATGAGATGTATGCATAAATACAAATACTATTTACATCTGAATATTTAATGGACAAATAGATGTAAATATCTGCCATGCAGTGCTGGATAGACACCAACTATCAGTGCAGAGGTTTTTAGGTATTATATATGCATATATATCAGGTTATCGAAAGATGAAAATAGCGAATGCTATTTAATCGAACATAAAATATCTAAACCACATAATATCGAACATTCAGAACAGCAAATGTTTTCCTTGGTGAAAAAATTCGCTATTCCAAAACACATGCACATAACACAAGCACACCTAAAAAACATCAATACACACACATACACTTATAATCCTACAACTAACCCTACACTAAACTATACATGAACTATTCTCTATCCACTTACCTTAACCCAAACCCTAACCCTAAGGTCTGTCACTATCGCACACTCACCTAACCGGCGCTCTATCCCTAACTCACTTAACCCACCCCTAAACCTAATTCACCTAACCCACGCCCTACCCTAACTCACCTAACCCACGCCCTAATCCTAACAACCACACAATCGCACACTTACCTGAACCCGACCTGTAAATCTCCACCACAGCGCTGAAAACAACAAAGCCACAGAACCGGCCAACTGAATTCTTTCCCTAGGAAAGAATTTGGTGTTCTGCAGCTATGCTATTTTTAGCGTTCGATTAAAATGGGTTGATATTAGAACATTCGAAGTTTTAAAACTTTGATGTTCTGATATAGATCCTTATATATACGGCCAGCTGATTCCATGAAGTTCTGTGTAAACCCACCCTGACTGAAATTGTTAATGTAATTATGAACATATATAAAAACCAATAAAGCAATAGAATAGAAAAGAAAAAATAAAAAAGAAATAATAAAATAAGTAGTCATTAATCATCTTCATCTTCATCATAATCTCACAGTTCCACAAGGAATCACCACATCTAAGTGTGTGGGTATTTTTGTATTACACACAGGTTTATTTGCCTATTACCTGGTAGCGGGTTGGGACCTGCTGTGGCAGATGAATGATGATGATTTTTATTTGAATATTTTTTTTGTCATGTTTCTTTTATTTGTGTTCTAATACTCTGCTTGGTTTTTATCTTATTTTTGGCTGCTTGGATTGGGCGTTCACCTTGTTCCTTACATCCATACATTAAATTATGAACATATGCCATACAGACAAAATATTTACAGGAAAAAAAAATCATAATTTTTGTGCCACCAAGTACCCCACTCATCTGAGGAGTCATTCATGACCTTTCTGGTGACTGATCATGTGAAATACTGCATCACAATACATTCTAATGCAAAATGCCAGTTATGTGTTAAGAAATATGATAATTATGCTAATATGCATAGCTTATTATTGACAAGTATGAATATCTGCTAAACGGTAGTACACAGACACATGCTATCAGTGACAGCTTTTGCAGCATTATGTAAGCTTTCATTTGGCATCATGAAATACAATGTAATCACCTTATGATTCACATTATTAATAAAATTATTGACATATGCCATGCATTTATAATATTTCCAGGAAAAATCATAATTTTTGTGTTACCAAGTACCCTATTCATCTGAGTAGTCACTCATGACCGTTCTGGTGACTAGGCATTTGAAATACTGAGTCACAATATGTCCAAGTGCACAGTGTCAGAGATATGTACAGAAATATGATAATTATGCTAATATGCATATCTTATTACTGAACAAGTTGGAAAATCAGCCCCAAAACGCATAGTTCTAATGTTACCAAGTACCCCACCCATGTGAGTAGCCTATTTCCCTACATTTACCACACCAGGATTACTGCCAACAGTATGAAAAGCATATAGAAAATTCCAGCTGCCACATGACCCTGAACAACACAATCTGAGTGTCACAAAAAGAGTGAATAAATGAATACAATGCAGTGCTTTGGAAGATACAGCATTTATATGAAAGCAGATCTGAAGGATACTACACTGAACCTGATGATGTCTCCTCCAGAGTGCAATATTACATTTGCTGTTGCCGTGCTTAAGGCTACAGTCTCCAAACTGCAGGATCTGGGGTTTGGATCCAGGTAAAGTTTTTTTAGGTCCTGTAGCGCAGTTGTTAGATCACTCATTTTGTAAACCAGTGGTTGTGAGTTTAAATCTCATCAAGGCCTCAGCTTGTACTTTACTTGAGCTAAGCTCTTGAGCGAATAACCTAGTAGTCACATATGAACCTATATAATCAATTCTGTTTGATACTCCCATTATCCTATTTAGAGTCAAATGTCAGCTGGATGATATTTCAGCAAGTTCGTTGTATGATGAACACATGCCATGCATTCATATTATTACCAGCAACAAAAAAAGTTTAAATTTTTGCAGCTTCAAGTACCACATTGGGGTAAGATGCCATTCATCCACTTTCTGCTGACTTGGCATGTGAAATGCTGTTCTACAATGCATCCTCACTAAGGAAATTCTAGTTATTTACCAAAAAAAAGATATTTAGGCAAATATGCATATTGCAGTAGTAAACAAGTCTAAATATCTTCAGATTGCTTGCAAACAGCCAGCCAATATCAATGACAACTTTTGCAACACTATCTCAGTTTGTTTAGTACCATGAAATATGATGTCATGTATGGAAACTGAACACTGCAGCTGAGTACACACGAATTTATGTATTCCATACAACAAGGAAACAGAATAAAACTAACTCGACTAAAATACTTTATTACCACAAATCACACTGAACAAGTGAAAGGCATTCAATGTACTAGGGGAGGAAAGAACAAAGCCCACCTCTCCACTCATGCTGCAATGATACATGGGACTGAGGGTCAGCACCACCTGCCATGGCATGCACACCCACTGCTCCAAGACAGAGTCTACCATGGGATACCTGGTGCAGTGCATCTCTGCTGTTCTCTATTTCAGGTCACACAAAACAGACAGACAGGCAGACAATATACCAGGGAAAGGCAGAGACAGCAGGACTCCAAGCATGGATGTAGATGCCTCCCCTAGATAGTAGGACCCTGAAATTAGACACAGATGGCTACCCAGACAGCAGAACTATGAGCATGGATAGAGATGCCCCTCGAGACATCAGGACCCCCCCCCCTGACAGCAGGACCCTGAAACTGGACACCCACTGCGTTGTGACAGTCTCTCAGGGCATAACTGATGTAGGTGCTACATATCTTTGTTGTTCTCTGTTATAGATCACATAAGGAAGGAGACACACATGAACATTTCAAGGGAAGGGGAGGAACTGTATTCTGTCTCCTACAGGCTGTTGAAGGGAGATCTATGCTTGGCATACAGTGCATTGTCAGTCCACACTCTGATGGAACTCCTGCATATCGCCAAAAACAAGCAGCACCAGAATTACCCATTGTAAATATTTACACCTTGCCTGTGATATAAATAGGTCATGCTGGATAAACGGGTGTCTATGCCAGAGACTACCATGCGTCTGGAACAGGCTCCCTATCCATGTAAATTTGAATTACTCCCTAACCCATTCAAGTGTAACTTGGACAATTGGCTGGGGAACAGGAAATTCATCCCTTGCTTGGCACCTATGTCTGTTATAGATGCAGGCAACCTGTAAATGGTTCATCTCCTATGCCCCTGCTTGTAAATGTTTCATCTCCCAAGCCTCTGCTTACACTTATCAAGAGTACTAGAACTTGTCAGAGATTTGAGATGCATGGTTAGGCTTAGAAAAACATTTGTGGTCATTAACCTAATAAACACCTATAACTTATGTCAGATTAATGGGGCACACATGGCTTCTGGACCAGTGGACGAAGCAGTTAGATGTGAAAGACATGACAGTAGGAATGCATGGGACATTGTGCTTGTTTACTGCATGCAGAAGTTGCAAATCAAAGCCTGTCCATGCATTTTCCTTGCTGATGGTGAAGACATTGTCCTATCATTTGCATTGCTTGATTTGGTGCAAGCGGTCCTCTGTCATACCTGTAGAAGTACATGATCACTGACGCTGCTGTTAGTTTTTCAGTACAAAAAAATGCAATATCACTATACATTTTCATCTGTGCTCAGTCACTCATAATTTCTCAGGCACTGCAGAAATTATGATGCCTCGCCTACCTCTGCATAGTTGTGTATGGTGTAAAGCATTCTGGTGATGGCTATGAGTTGCATTGTACTACACAGCCACAACATCTGCCCTTGTGTATTTTTACAGTGGTGCTCTTTGCAGTGGCATCTTCATTCCCCTAAGTGGGAGATTCAGTGATACACCAGCGATCCATTTAGATGACAAGCAGTAGTGTCAACAGCTATTCAAGGAAAACTAGTTTGCTTCAGTAGAAAATGCTTTCACACCTAAAATGTACCTGATGACTACAACTGTCTCACAACAGAAGGAATAGATTAACAGCAACCGCATCCCACAGTAACCAGCACAGATATAACCAGCACTTCAAGGAAAATATTTTTGTGGTATACTGGGCTCGTAGCTTGTCTGCCACATCCCATTCATGAATTTTTTGTAATGTAGTGAGAGTGATGGACAAGGAATCTGAGTCCATGTGTCATCTTGCTGCATTTTACACACAGTTGCTATTGGTTCGATTCAATCTGTGTTACTTGACAGCTGAAACATCGAGATTGTCTTTCCATGCAGACCAAGCAAGTGTTCACTCTGTTGCTGAATAGTGTAATTAAGTGTGCAATAATGTTTTTGTTCACTTTTGCTTCAGTTACTGTTGTGACCCACCTACATCAGCAAAGGTAGGATGTCAGCACACAAGTAGACACATCATGCATCCTTGTGATGGCTCTGTATGCTTTTTTTGTATCAGGTATCCACAGTAACTGACTTTCTGCATTCCACTTGCATAATGTGGTCCCTTTTGTAGTAATGCATTCATTCTTCTCAGTGCAGGCATCCTTTAACAGATCAGAGATCATGACAGATATTGAGCTAACATTTGTGATAACCATTCATGGCAATCTACTTCTGTTCATGGGCAAATATTTCCATATCAGGAATAAACCTATTGATTACTACTTCCTGTAAACATAAGAAGTTTATTGGCAATAGACACATTCCACAGAAACTAGAAGAGGTACATTTACCACTTCACTGCTGTTCTTCTTGTGGTATATTATGCTCTCAACAGTGTTAGTTGACAGTAGAGAGACTGTACAGCTACTGTTGCTGCAAGTAATAGTCCGCTTTGCCTCTGAATAATGTCTCCTCTAAGGACCTTCCTTGTGGCCATATTGCTGGGATTGCTTGGCCATCCAGCATGACTGGTGGACATGGTAACACAGCAGTACAACTGAAGCTACATTAACACATTAACCAGGCCTACAGCCATAAAGAAATTATCAAGACACACATTGTGATATGTACCATGCAAAACCCTCTGTGAGATCCATGGTTATATGATGTGCAAGTCTGACCTCAGATCTCCCTACACCCTTTTCTGTATAGATCTGCAACTTACTGACATACTTATTGTGGCTATCAGCCAGCAGCCATAGCTTGATACCATATTTTTATGGCTTTTTATGTACTGATGGTTCATAGGTTCATAGGTGTTCTGACAACATGATATTGTGTAAAATGTCCTCCAGAGGATTAGAACCCTGTACTCAGTTCACTGAGAACAGACTCATCACATCATGTTTATATATTGAGCTATGGAAGCCTTCAAGCTAACTTGAAATACCACTACAGCCTCATCTACAGGCATCTCTCTATGGATTTTATACTGGCTCCATAAAGCCTCATTAAGAGCATTCAATCCTGGCTATATATGATGAAATTTATCATGGCTTGCTTGACCCCTCAAGGGATCAGTTGTGTTATCATTAAGGTAAAAGTACTATCAAATATTTTCAAAACATACACTGGGCATCAACTAGATAGGGTAATTGTCATAAAAAGGGTCCATATCCCAGTATTTCCTGCACGCAGGAAACCGTGCAATGTTCATATAGATCCACATTCCAGGGAATGCTTTAATGTGATCAGCACTGACTGGTGTCCATTGTATGTCCACCTTTCATGAAGACTGCTGACACTGCAAACTGTTACAGGTTTGAACTTTCAAGAATGTGTTGGTACAGTGATCGTAGGAACATAATATGGAAAAAGTACAGTTCATTTTTTCACTATGCAAAGAAGTTGACGAGCCCATGGGCTGCAAAAAATCAGGGACATTGATGTGATGCAGTACATTATCCCTCTGACCCATAGGCGTGACATTGTCACCCCATGGCTCTTTTTATTAACACTATTCTCACTGTGGCATGTATGGACATGGCTGCCCATATGGCATGGCTTTTTATACTCTGTAACCTGCACAGGGACTAAAATGTGTCACCTGTGACAGTGGTTCATCCTTTGGTACACTGGACCTACTACAAGGCATATGGATTCATGCAATGGAAGTGAAAGGCATCCAGTGTTTGCAAACTGCAGCTCATCACATGGTAGAAGGAATGTACTGTGTGTCATGAGACATACTGTTTCATGAAATGCAAGTGAAAGACATTCATTGTGAGTGCACTGCAGTTCAGCACTAGGTACAGGGGATATACTATGTGTCACATGACATCTCGTAGGGTTGCCAACAGTCCAGAATTCTTCTGGACTGTCCAGAATTAAGGGACATTGTCCAGAAAATAGACCAGATAGCATATTGTCTAGAAAAAATACCTGGAGATTAACTTTCTTTTAATTAAAAAAACAATTACATCTTTTTTAAAGGTGTTCTATTTTAAGAACACCCTTTGCATCCAGTCGCACAGGCACAGAAGATAAAAACAGTCTTCTGCATCTGTGCATGCAACCGATTGTTTACATTGTTGTCTTCCATGTGCATGGAACTTGAACTCTTGAAGACATCTGAACTGTGCAGCAGACCACGAATCACTGCTGTGCAGTGGGATACATACACTGGTGAAGGCTAACTTTGTAGGTAAAAGGCATAGATTGGTGTTTCAGATTTTGGGATGCCTTGAGAATTATATTTGGAAGAAAAGGATTCCCAAATCATAAATCCTAGTAAAGAAAATGCATGATCATTACAGTGCAGTTTATTTGGGTCTATACAACTAATTTCGTAAATGTTTAAAAAACCGAAACAAGTTCTGAACAAAAACCCAAGAAATAAACAAGAAATTCTTTCCTGTCGATTCTGTTAAAATTTTCCTAGGAAATAATTTGGTTGTCTGTTTCTGTTGCTTCGGGTATTCATGGGTGGTGGGTGGAAAGTATGGGGTCGGTGTGTGGTAAGTGGGTTAGATGTGGAGGGGGGGAGTTAGGTTAGTGTAGTTATGGTTAGTGCAGGTTAGTATGATTAGGTATGTGAGTGTTAGGGTTAGGTGAGGTTAAGGTTAGGAAGGTTAGGTGAGGTGAGTGTGTGTTAGGGTTGTGATGGACCTTTAGGGTTAGGGTTTGGTTAAGATAGGGGTTAGTAGTGGGTGTGTAGTTTAGTGTAGGGGGTTAGTTGTAAGATTTAGTGTATGTGTGTCAACTGCTGCTGTTTTTGGTGTGCTTGTGTTGTTGTGTTGTGTTTTTTTGATTTTTTTTTTTTTCCTAAAAAAAAAATCGCTGTTCTGACAGTTCGAGATTATAAGCTTTCGCATACATAGGGTTGATTAATCACTGTTTGCTTCTTTCAGCGGTCAGTGATCTAATATAGACCCATTTATTGAAAAGGGAAGTGGGGCTATATCAAAGAAAATAAGTGATCTAAGTTGGTAGCTGGAAGTTCTATATCTAAACTGACCTGTCAGTGTGGAGAAGGATTTTTGGTTTAGTAGTTTGAAAATTAGAGATCCAAAAAGTAGCAGTGCAGTTTGCTGTATAGTTAGACATTTAGCTTTTGGAAGGATATGGCAGTAGTGTTCTTTCTTGTGGTGAGGGCTCTAAAACTACAGATCTGGTTGAAAACTGTTAGTAGGATCAATGGGTGCTTATCAGAAGAAGCAGATGTTAATAATGGGAAATGTTCTACCCTGGCATACAGAATGCCATTTTCTACAGTAGCACTCCCTTGTGGATAAATTAAATGCAACGTTTTGTGACCGAGAAAACTGTTTTAGAGATTTTGGTAGTGATTACATTAGATTGTTGCTGAAGTTTAATTCAGAGTCAAGTCTGAAGCTGAGGTACTGGAATGGGTCTGGAGGTTAATGATGTGAAGAATTTGCCAGTTTGCATATTAGTGACTTTAGTTTTTGTTATATCCCAAATATCATTGTTTTCTTTTCTTCAAATTTAAAAGGTGATTCATCTGTTGTAGAATGATAGAGAGAATGTTAAGATCATTTTCTAATTCCTTCTTTATTGTCTATGTTTGTGGAGATGGGAGATTCACAACTCTAAATGGCCATGTACTGAGCATATAGGATGATTGTGGTGTGGGGTAAGTCCGATGAACGTGTGTTTATAAAGTTAGTGTAGAGCAAGGGGTGGTTAGTAAAGACCACAGTGACATTCTTATTTTATATATATTTAATAGAGAAAGTCCATGGGCTCTTCTGACTTTGAAAAACCTGTAAGAAAGGAGGCCTTGAAATCATCCAAGAGCCTTGACACTAATTCCGATAGTAGAGTGTTTATGAGATTGTAGGTAGTCATTTGGGTTGAAGAATTGTGTTGGTCTATACAAGTACTTACTTTCAGGTTGATTTTGTCTGTGTTTATGAGAATATTATCAGTAGAGGTATAAAGAACTAGTGGCCATTGCACTGTGACCAGCCCAAAATATATGCTACTTATTGGACAAGGAGTATTTTTGCATATAGCTGGCCAGCTGAGAGTAGTGTGCCTTGTGCCGAAGAAAGAATTTCTGAAAGTAGAAAGATGGAAACTTCTCTCCAGATGAAAGACATGATGTTTTTACAGAGGCAGAGGCTGTAGGTGTGGTATAAGGACTGAGTGAGATGGTCCTTACACAGACTGAGGAATAACTGTGAGAATCCATTTGGACTACGTGGGCTATTAATTAGTACAGACTTTAAAAGTTTTTTTTTTTTAACCACACTTTTTATTGAGGAGTAGAACGGTGGTTGTAAAGTAGGGGTTTGAAGATGGGTAATGAAGATAAGCTGAGGTTAAGGCAGATTAGTAAATTTATTTAAGAAATCAGAGCTAAAGGGACTAGATGAAATACCAAATAGTCATGTTTGAACTTTGGCAAATATTATATACTAGATTCCAGGCTAGTGAACTTTTTTGTAACTTTGAGGTGCATAGGCAATTTGGAGGTGTAGTAAACCAGTTGTGTATGCAGTTTTGGGTATTGTATGTCTTGGGCTGACTTGAACTCTTATAGGGATGTAGTATTCCACAGCGTGTGGATGGATTGCTGATACTCTGTTGTATTTTAAGGAGGTGGCTTCTGCAGTCCTGACTATGTCCTCCTTTGGATGAGATCCCTAGTAACTATGCCTGTTTTCAGTTTGCCATCCATTCCCTATTGCAATAT
Organism: Protopterus annectens; assembly: GCF_019279795.1. NCBI lineage: Eukaryota > Metazoa > Chordata > Ceratodontiformes > Protopteridae > Protopterus > Protopterus annectens. The sequence goes on along the minus strand of NC_056734.1, from coordinate 1,014,961,799 downwards.
TACCAGCTAACCCTTTTAATGTAACATAGGCAATTTATTCTTCAAGGGCAGCAGGCACTGTATTTGCAGATGAATCACTGAAATATAACAGCAACCCCTTTTCATTAGTTACAGATCTCCTCAATGTTGAATTATTCAGATTAATTTTACTTCTACAGATTACTGATATTGACTGAAAAAATGCACTTTATTCATCTGATTTTACTGTATTTGTGTTTCCTCCTACTTTATTTTGCTTTTCTTAAAAGTACTCGATTTTATTTATTCTGCTGCATTTATTACTGCTTGGTAGTAGCCTGATTAAATTGTAACTGTTATTCTAAGGATTTTAGTTTAAGCACTTGGGCTTCATACAGGTTGTTTTACATTAATAAGGTTTGTGGTCTGCACTGTTGTGGCAGGACAAGTAGCTTACATCCTTCTAAGCTGGGAATTGCTGATTGAAGGCCCGTTGTCTGCTATTCTTAAAGTCTATTAGTTCTGGCTTAAGCACTTGGGCTTCGGGCCAGTTATTCTACATAAAGAGGGTTTGTGGTCTGAACTCTTATGGGAGGAGAGGCTGGATTCTGCCCTTCTGAGCTGGGAAATTATGGTCACAGGCTTATTGTGCTTGCTTATTTGAACTGTTTCTTTCAGAAATTGGTGTACCTTGTTGCTGTAGCATAGACCAGATTCAGGCCTGCTGAATCTAGCTTTGTTAGTATAAATTGAGCACTGATCCAGGCCATCTTTTTTTGGAAAAGGTTCCCCTGCACCCTATTAGAGGAGTGTGCAAATTGAAACTGTCTGATCAGTTTTGAGCTTTTTGAGCTTTTTTTTTGAGTTTTTGTTGGTTTGTTTAAATTTTGTTTATTGTTTTGTTATTGTTATATATATATATATATATATATATATATATATATATATATATATATATATATATATATATATATATATATATATATATATATATATATATATAGTATATATATATATATATATATATATATATATATATATATATAATATTATATATATATATATATATATATATATATATATATTATATATATATATATAATTGCACTTTTCCCATATTGCTTTTACTGTATTTGTGTTTCTTCCTACTTTATTACTAGGAGCATTGACTACAACTCTGATCTGCGATATATAACAATAAGTATCCTTTTCTGTGCATTTAAATTGTTTTTTGATTGTATCTGCTTTGTTTTCTGAATATATATATATATATATATATATATATATACTTGTTTCCTGCCTTTCTAAGCTAGTATAGTCCAGTTTTCAGGTTAGTGATGAATTCGTAGCTGTGTTACAAATCTCTGTTTGCCCATACCTTACTTGGATAGAAGGAAGTTTCTCTGTTCACCTGTGAGAGAGGGGAGCTTTGATCAGCCTCTCTGTCCCTGGAGGAGTGGTTTCAGCCCAGAAATTAGTAGTTTATTGGCCATTTTGAGCTAATTTCTATCTCTTTCATTTCCCTGCTATAAATACCGCATTTGCCCAGTTTTGCGCACCGGGTAGTGCCGGTTAACTAGGGTACAGCTATTCCCAGCTCCACAAAGTCTCCCCTTCAATTTTTCCCTTGGAACTAGACAAACTTTCAACTTAAGCACTCAAGCCATTCATTTCTCAGCCCGGCACTTGCTCAAAACTCATAGCAAGCATTTATAAACCCTAGCACTAGACCCTCCTGTACTGTACAGAAGGACAAGGCTCTCTATTCGACCTTGCCAGCCATCCAGTAAAACAGTCCACTGTACCTATCCAGGCATGTCCAAAGGGCAGTTTCAGGTGTACTCTTCAGTCCAACTGGTGAATCTGGGAATTTTGAGGCAATGTTACAACTGCCTCATGTACACAGACAACCCTCTCCTCCTATCACCAAGCACTAATACATGTGAGAGATGCAGTTATATAGCCAAACTGTAAGCTAAGCTATTTCAACCCAAGACTGGATCAGACAGTCTAGAGGAGAAGGTGAATACTTGCATCACACCACCAGACTCACACAGACCCATTAAACCAGCACTGGCAAAAAACACACATGCATACATGAAGACATACTCAGAGGCTCTAAATAAAAATCTGCAAAACTAACAGAGCCCTCCAAAGCAAACTTCCAAGCAACCACCACCCCCTAACACAAACCATGAAACACATACTTCACAAAACCAGTGTGCCATGCAATCACAGCCCTTAAGACAAAATAACATACCCAACATACTAGTAATTGGTGACTCTATAGTCAGGCACACTGATGTCCCACTCACTAGGCTGAATAATGAATGTTAGCTGCCTGTCGGGTGCCAGGATTGCCACATAACACAGGCACTCAGGTCACTCCAGAACAAGTACAAATATGACTCTGTCATTGTCCATGTTGGTGTGAATGACCTGAGCCATACCTCCCTGGACTTCATGAAAAGAGAGATGGAAGAGCTCTCAGATCACGTAGTCCAGGCCGGTATGACCCTGACTCTGAGTAGCATCCTGCCCTCACCAAGAATGATACCACGGTATAAAGAAAAAAATCTCGATTTCAACAATTGGCTAAGTTTCTGGTGTCATTCAAAGGGGATCCAGTGTATGTCCACCTGGGATGACATGCTCGACAAGCCATGCTGCTTCACTAGAGATGGCTTGCTCCTGCCACTCTTAGGCTTTTGAATACTGTCCAAGGCTCTTGCCACCCCCATAGTGCCTTTTTTAGGCAAGGCTCAAAAGACAAACCCACCACCATAAATAGCACAAGTAACAAAAAACTGAGGGTAATGCTACTCAATGTCAGATGTCTAAACCTTAAAATTCATGCACTCGAGGCACTCCTCAGTATGGAAAAAATCGATATATGTGCAGTAACAGAAACCTGGTTTAAGGCTCCAGAGAGCACCGCAGCACTACCAGACTGCAACTCATACCATATATTTCAGCAACAGAACCTGAACCAAAATACAAAAGGCAGGGTCGTATCCATATACATCAAGGATGCCCACATCTCCAGATTAGTGGCACAGCACGATGCTTCAAAGATCATCCACGTGCAACTAACAATAGGCAAAACTGCAATTCAAATTGTAGCTTGCTACAGATCACCCACCATGTCCCAGGACCCCTATTCCACATTTCTGGAAACACTGGGAAACATAAAGGTACTACCAAACACACTAATTTTGGGTGATTTCAATTACCCAAACATTAACTGGGAGAACTACTCAAGTACTAACTCTCTTGCACAACATTTCCTAGAATTTATAAAGTCAAATGCCCTGGTATAACTGGTCAACACTCCCACCAGAGGTGACAACATACTGGACCTGGTCATCACCAACATGGGCAGCCAGTGTTCCACACTGGAGGTCAACCCCTCAATGGTTATATCTCACCATAAACAAATCACTTTGGATATCCACATTCTGCCCCCACCCCCGGACAAGGAAACCACTGTGAAAAACTTTTCAAAAACAAACTTCACATTACTTAAGAACAAGGTGGAATGTTTCAAAGTCTTCATGCTGAAGGATAATGCTATCCAAGCTGCAAAATCCTTTACTAATGCATTCTATGGGCACCTACAACAATGCATGGATCGTTCCTTCCCAAGCAATACCAAGACTCACTCCTCCAAGAAAAGGATACCAGTCTGGTTGACTCCTGCCATAAACAAGCTATACAATAGAAGGAGGAAACTAGTACAGAAAAGAGTAAAACCCAAGAAGAGCAGACATCCCTGATCAGTATCAGCAAGAAACTACGATCCCTCATAAAATCATCCAAGGTGAGCTTCAAAAGAAAAATTGCCAAGGATTCCAAAGGTAACTAGATGGCATTCTTTATCTATGTCAACAATCTAAGTGGCAATGCTCAGATCTGCTCAGAGTTAGTGCAGAATGGCACAAAATACACTGAACCGACCAATATTGCAAACATCCTGGCAGACTGGTTCAGTGCAAACTTCACCCCCCTCTCACTCCCAAAAGGGCCCATAACCATACCAGAAGAACATAGAGTCACTGAAATCACAGACACTCAGGTTAAAACAGCCATCTCCAAAGCCAAAAACTCAGCATCAATGGGACCGGACCGTGTCCCAGGCTGCATCCTACACGAGCTCAAAGACAAACTAACCCCTTACCTAAACACACTGTTCAAACTCAGCCTCTCCACAGGCTACCTACCCATAGAGTGGTGCACAGCAATGGTTATTCTGCTCCACAAAGGTGGAGCCACAACAGACCCCAGGAACTATCGTCCTATAAGCCTGACTAGCTTGGTCTGCAAGGCTATGGAGCACATCATCATGGAACTCATTAACAGAGACATTGGGAACCTCCAAACAAAGGAACCTACCCAGTTTGGCTTTGTTAAGGGCAGATCATGCCTCCTAAACCTGGTGGACTTCTTTGAGACAGTTACCAAGGCTATAGATGAGGGAAAGGTGGTACACACAGCCTACCTAGACCTCACAAAGGCCTTCAACACCATTCCCCATTCTGGTATTATAGACAAGCTCACCAGCCTGAACATAAACAACTACGTCACAAGATGGGTTGCCAACTGGCTCACGGACAGAACCCACATGGTGAGAGTTGCAGGAGCTAGGTCCAACTCTAAACCGGTTACAAGTGGCATTCCCCAGGGCTCAGTCCTAGGACCCCTCCTGTTTGGCATATACTTCTCAGAGGTACAGGCAAGCACAGGAGGACTATGGCTGACCAAGTTCGCAGACTACTGCAAACTAGGGGCTATAATTGACTCTCCAGCTGACACAGACATCTCCAAAAGGATCTCACTGAGACGGATACCTGGTGTCAAAATCATGGTCTCAAGTTAAATGCCAAAAAGTGCATAGTCATCCTCTTTGGAAAAAACAAAGTACCCACAAACTACTACATAGGTGGTAGTTCACTAAATATGGAAGACGTAATATGGGATTTGGGGACCCAAGTAGATAGTAATCTCACCTTTGATAATCACATTGCCAAAGTGGTTAGAAAATCCTTCTACGTGGCCCACCTAATCACAAAAGGGTTCGCATCCAGATCAAAAGAGGTCATTGTGCCCCTCTACTCATCACACATCAGACCCATCATAGAGTACAACGCCCTATTTGGGATGTACCTTACAAGACACCTGCAACAGCTGGGAAGACCACAGACATACCTCACCAAGAGGATCATTGGCCTCAAACAGATGCCCTATGCAGCTCGACTGAAGAACCTTCAGCTGTACTCGGTTGCATACCGCCTACTCAGAGGTGATCACTGCCTGACATACAAGGCCATGTCCAACCCAGAATTGATGGACATGCTCCACCTAAAGAAAACCTTATCCCCTCGAGCCACATGCTCTAGGGATCTAAACCTCACCACAACAATAAATAGCATGTGCTGGAGGGATAGATTCCTGTTCCAGAGACTTCCCATGCTTTGGAACAAGATTCCAGTCTACATTAGGCAGAGCTCCCTGCTAAAAGAAACCTTGACGAGTGGATGGGAAACAGAAAGTTTACCCCAGGGATCACTTCAGTGGCTGTGCTGGACAGAGGCACAGGGAACTAATCTAAGGGAGCGGCGAAAGCCAACACATTCTGACTAGGCTTATAAATGCCTTCGGGCAGATAGTCTAGTACCTAATTATGAACTTATGAACCTATTGGTGGATTGTAATGACAGAAGTTTGAGTGGCCTTTTATGGTTGAAATGTTCCGAACTGGGCAGTTTTGTCATTATTGGTTCATATGCTTTGTTTCATTGCTTACCGGAAAAATGTTCAAAACTATACATATAAAACACGCTCTAACAAGTGGTGCTGTATTATGCAAGGGATATAATTTAATTATTATATATTATAGTTTAATACAATCAGGAACGTGAATCAAATAACTTTTGCATTGTCCTAAAAATGTGTGCAAGGGGCCTACGATTTGAAAACAACACAACGGTCAACTTAATCTGTCATTGGCAAGATGCATTTTCTGGGTTTCAGTGCTGTTTCAGTAAATGTGAGTTTCAAAGGCAGACAAGTGTTAATGCTAAGTCTGTTTTCATTGTGAGAGTGTACTGATTTATTTAGCAAATGTTTATCAGTGTTTGTGCTAGAAAATTTAAAATAAAAGTTTTAAACTAAATCCAAATATCTGTAATCATTGCAGAAGCAAAGCAGAAAACAGTATGCACACTTAGAGTTTTGAACAGTGTTTATGGTAACTGGGAAGAAATGGAGAAGGAAACAAGTAATGGGAAACTGGAATGGATACCTGGGAGGGGACGGGGTACCAAATTACACACATTTTGCTTTCTTGTACATATCCAGAATTTGTGACATGAAAAGTTGGTAACCCCAGGCAGATGGGCTCATCCCATGGAAGTGAAAGACATCTGGTGTTTGCAAACTGTAGCTCATCACATGGTAGAAGGAATCTGCTGTGTGCCATGAGACATACTGGTTCATGAAATGCAAGTGAAAGACATTCATTCTGAGTGCACTGCAGTTCATCACTAGGTACAGGGGATCTACTATGTGTCACAAGGCATATTGGTTCATCATATGAAAGTGCAAGACGTTCATTGTGTGCAGACTTTGAGTCCATTTCTGGGATACTGAAATCAATGCTACACTTATTTGCTGGGAGCATGGGGTTGCGGTGAATATTTCCAGCTTTCAGCGTTATGTCTTGCAAGTTAGAACTACTGCACTCCTGTGAGCTTGCTAATTTTAAACCAGTAGTACTTTGCAGCACCACTTTGCTCTGATTTCTGACTGGTTCACTGTTTGTGTAGCTCAGATGCTTTCTACTTTTTGGTAGTGACCCATTTTTGTTCCTGTCATTCCTTTATCATGGATGTTAATCAGTGGTTGCAGCTGCCTCTCACAGACAGTAAGAACTGGGCCTGGATGCAGATGACTACCCCCAAACAACAAGACCTGTTCCTGGACACAGACACTTCCCCTAGACAGCAAATCCTGATCCTGGATGCAAGCACCTACCCCCAGACAGAAGGACCTGTGACTGGACTCAGAAGGCAACCCCCAGACAACGGGACCTGAGCTTGGATGCAGACAACTCCTCCAGATAGCAGGACTTTTGTTTGAATGCAAATACCTCCTCCAGACAGCAGGACCTGATGTAGTTACCTTCCCACAGACAGCAGAACCTGTGTCTGGATGCTTATATCCTCCAGAGAGCAAGACCTAAGACTGGACACAAATGCATTTCCTCAGAAAGAAGGACCTAAACCTGGATGCAGACCCCTCCGCTAAGGCTTTCCCTCCCTGCAGAAATGTTGATAAAGTTGTTTTTTGTTTTTTGTTGGATTTATTTTAGAATGTCAAGATTCTGAAACATTGATCATAGGGTCTTCATCATATGAAATAAGATGTTTCGGGAATTCAAGATTCAGAAGTGAATCCATATATATGTATATATATAAATATATATATATAGGTATGTACATACATATATATATATATATATATATATATATATATATATATATATATATATATATATATATATATATATATATATATATAGCTAGATAGATGCATATATATAAAAAGAAAAATTTCATAAAATAAAATTTCCTGATATATAAAAAAACAACTCTTTCAATCCATTATAAAGAAAAATTCCAGGGCAAGTTTCCAATGCATCATTGTAATAACCTTACTGCTTCAATCTCTAGATGATTTCAAATGGAAAATTAACTGACATTTGCAAACATTTAACTGTTATGTATTCTTCATATATTCAAACTACCAAGCTAGATAGAAATTAAGTCAGTTAAAAGTACTCAAAAAATATATATATCATGTCAAAAGAAGCTGCATTACAAGTCAAATACAAACTAATTACTAAACACATAATACTTACAACACAACCATAAAACACACACATTTAGTTTTTCCCTAAGCCTTTTACATAACCGTTCAACTTTGATGCATGGAAAGCCCAACCTATGAGTCACATCTCATGATCTTAAAGGTATTGAATAAAACCCCTTTCCAGATGGTTGTTGGAACATCCTTAGCTATGCATGCTTAACTACCAATTGATAAACAGTATTTGTACACATCCAAATAATTTAAACCCCCCCATTCGTTTACTATAGCAAGCTTATAGTTTAAAAGAAAATGATACTCAAAATTTAATGGTGGACAGGCCCCTTTTTTTGGCATTTGGAACAGCCAAATAAACTTCAATGCATCCCCAGTCTAATTCATACCTTTTGAATTATCACTGAACAGGCAATACATAAAGGTATGGGAATTTGAGTTAAAATAGGTTATTGATTTGGCTATATAGAACCTAAAATCATATTATTCATCCGGGAAAAATATTAAACCAATAGCATAATATAGTCATTTCTTGAAAAAAAAATACCCTGAAAAATCAAGTGAGCATTTAATACAAAATATACAGGCACCATAAATAATTACCTTTGATAATCAATTGCTAAAGGTAAAAATCTTCATTTTTCCTAACAAAAGTTATTTTAAAATGTGTGTTCGCTTTTAAATACACATCACCTATAAGTAAAGCCTTTGGGATATTTAAAACACCAAATGGAAAACAAACATACCCCCCAAAAGGGTTTGGTCAAAATTTCCCAGAAAAAAAAAATCACAGACACTCAGGTTAAAACAGCCATCTCCAAAGCCAAAAACTCAGCATCAATGGGACCGGACCGTGTCCCAGGCTGCATCCTACACGAGCTCAAAGACAAACTAACCCCTTACCTAAACACACAGCTCAAACTCAGCCTCTAGACAGACTACATACCCATAGAGAAGCACACAGCAACAGGTATTCTGCTCCACAAAGCTGGATCCACAACAGACCCCAGGAACTATCGTCCTATAAGCCTGACTAGCTTGGTCTGCAAGGCTATGGAGCACATCATCATGGAACTCATTAACAGAGACATTGGGAACCTCCAAACAAAGGACCCTACCCAGTTTGGCTTTGTTAAGGGCAGATCATGCCTCCTAAACCTGATGGACTTCTTTGAGACAGTTACCAAGGCTATAGATGAGGGAAAGGTGGTACACACATCCTACCTAGGACTCACAAAGTCCTTCAACACCATTCCCCATTCTGGTATTATAGACAAGCTCACCAGCCTGAACATAAACAACTACATCACAAGATGGGTTGCCAACTGGCTCAAGGACAGAACCCCCATTGTGAGAGTTGTGGGAGCTAGGTCCAACTCTAAACCGGTTACAAGTGGCATTCCCCAGGGCTCAGTCCTAGGACCCTTCCTGTTCGGCATATACTTCTCAGAGGTACAGGCAAGCACAGGAGGACTATGGCTGACCAAGTTCGCAGACGACTACAAACTAGGGGCTATAATTGACTCTCTGGCTGACACAGACATCCTCCAAAAGGGTCTCACTGATACGGATACCTGGTGTCAAAATCATATTCTCAAGCTAAATGCCAAAAAGTGCATAGTCATCCCCTTTGGAAAAAACAAAGTACCCACAAACTACTACATAGCTGGTAGTCCACTAAATACAGAAGACGTAATATGGGATTTGGGGACCCAAGTAGATAGTAATCTCACCTTTGATAATCACATTGCCAAAGTGGTTAGAAAATCCATCTACGTGGCCCACCTAATCACAAAAGGGTTCGCATCCAGATCAAAAGAGGTCATTGTGCCCCTCTACTCATCACACATCAGACCCATCATAGAGTACAACGCCCTATTTGGGATGTACCTTACAAGACACCTGCAACAGCTGGGAAGACCACAGACATACCTCACCAAGAGGATCATTGGCCTCAAACAGATGCCCTATGCAGCTCGACTGAAGAACCTTCAGCTGTACTCGGTTGCATACCGCCTACTCAGAGGTGATCACTGCCTGACATACAAGGCCATGTCCAAACCAGAATTTATGGACATGCTCCACCTAAAGAAAACCTTATCTCCTCAAGCCACATGCTGTAGGGATTTAAACCTCACCACAACAATAAATAGCACATGCTGGAGGGATAGATTCCTGTCCCAGAGACTTCCCATGCTTTGGAACAAGATTCCAATCTACATTAGGCAGAGGTCCTTGCTAACACTCTTCAAAAGAAACCTTGATGAGTGGATGGGAAACAGAACGCTTACCCCAGGGATCACTTCAGTGGCTCTGCTGGACAGAGGCACAGGGAACTAATCTAAGGGAGCGGCGAAAGCCAACACATTCTGGCTAGGCTTATAAATGCCTTCGGACAGATAGTCTAGTACCTACCACTAGGTACAGGGGATCTACTATGTGTCACAAGGCATATTGGTTCATCATATGAAAGTGCAAGACATTCATTGTGTGCAGACTCTGAATCCAATTCTGGGATACTGAAATCAATGCTACACTTATTTGCTGGGAGCATGGGGTTGAGGTGAATATTTCCAGCTTTCAACGTTATGTCTTTATTTTATTTTATTTATTTTATTTTACATTTGTTAACCTGGAATGTCCGACTGGAGCAAGGTCCATTTACAGCGGAGGCCCGGGGAGAAAAGTTCCACATAAAACAAGTACAGTGGTAGATATATATAAACAATCACGATATATATAAACAAAGGATATATAATACAATGCATTAAAAAAATGTATATATACAATAGTTTGTTCTATGCAAGCTTATGCAGTCATAGTTTACACATAGTTGAAATTGCATAGGAGTATTTTGGAGCAAAATACTCCATATTTGTTTATGCAGTGAAAGAGGTATCTCACAAGAGATAATATACAAATACAAAACATAATGATTTGTGTAGAAGCTCCTCTTGGGAGTATTTTTAGTACAGTATTGTAGGGATAGTAAAGAGTGAGAATATGGGGTAGTAAGAGTGAGAAGGTGGAGGAGTGCATCTAAGTGATGCAAGGACATAGCCAGGACTGTGTGAGATGCGACTTGAGTAATTTTTTGTGTAGTGATATAGATGGAGCTGAGGTGATATTCTGGGGGAGGCTGTTCCATTTCTTGGTGATGGAATAAGAGAAAAGAGCTTTTCCTGCAGTATTGTTAGGTTTAGATACACAGAGTAAGGTTTGTTGGAAGACCGGAGGGAACGGTTTGCTATGTATTGGTTTAGTAGTTGATTTAAGGCTGGGGCTTTGTGGGGATTTTTTAGTATGTTGTAGGTGAGGACTAGTTGGTGGTAACTAATTAATTGTGGGAGTTCTAACCACTGTAGGTCTTTTAGGGCAAGACAGTGATGGCTTCTAAATGTGGAGTTATTTGCAAATTTTGCTATTTTGTTGTAACATGAGTCCAGTTTGTCTATGTCTGTTTTCATGATGTGGGTTAGTACTGGGGAAGCATACAATAGGGTAGACAGTAGGTGTGTTTGGGCTAGGGTGATTCGTGCTTGACCTGATAGAAGCTGTTTGTGTTTGTATAGAGTTCCTAGCTTTTTATGTACCTTTTTAATGGTTTGAGAGAGATGGACATCAAAGTGAAGATCCTTATCTATTATTACACTGAGCAGCTTAATATGGGGTGAGGGAGAGACTGTTGTGCCATTTTTGGAGGTGATAGTGAAGGAGGTAGGTATGGTCCTGGATTTATTGGGGGTAAAGAGAAGTAATTTTGTCTTGTTGGGGTTTAGAATAAGTTGGATACCAGTAATCCATTTATCGACGGAACAGAAGGATTCTTGGGTAAGGTTTTGAAGCATGGCTATGGATGGGACTGAGTACATTAAGGTGGAGTCATCAGCATACTGTATGAGTGATGCATGCAGGGTGGAGGTATGTAGTTTATTGGTGAAAATTGTGAATAGTAGAGGACCTAGTATTGATCCATGTGGAACGCCAATAGTAGTTGGTAGTAAAGGTGATAGTACACCCGGCCATTTGACTGCCTGTTGTCTATCAGAGAGATAGTTTTTGAACCAGGAAGTAGTGGAGGGGGCAAAGGACATTGCAGTTAAAGTGTCTAGAAGTAGGTTGTGAGAGACCATGTCGAATGCCTTAGATAGATCTAGGAATATGGCTGATACGAAGTGATTGTTGTTTCAAGTTGGCTAATCTGATTGGTGAAGGACAGAAGAGCAGTAGTTGTACTATGATTTGGGTGGAAGCCATGCTGTGTAGAGGAGAGAAGATTGTGTGAGATTAAGAAGTGCATCACTCGTGTATGAATACGTTTCTCTAGGAGCTTAGAAAGGGGATAGGATAGCAATGGGGTGGTAGTTTGATAGCTCATAGGAGTTGCCACCTTTGTGTAAAGGAATAATGCATGACACTTTCCACAATTTGGGGATCTGAGCTTCTTGTATGGAGCGGTTAATAAGAACTGAGACAGGGTAAGCCAGGGACTCTGCAGCTAATTTTAGGAAATTAGTGGTTAACCCATCTGCTGCGAGGGTGGTAGGTTTTAGTTTTAATAGCAGTTGTTTTACCATGGAGGTTGGTACAGGAGAGAGTTTAAAGGAGGATAAATCTTTGTTATACGTGGTTGGCGTGAATGTAGGATTATTGTTAGATAGTTGGGTTGATAATGTTAGAATAGATTTTGTGAAGTGGTGATTAAATTGAGAAGCTATGCTGTCATTGTTAGTCTTGGTGTTTGGGGCTAGGGTGGTAGTTTCGCCGGGGTTTTAGAAGGGAATTGATAGCTTGCCAGAATTTTTGTGGGTTTTTGGAATGTTTGTTTTGGACATTAAGGAAGTAGTTTTGTTTATCCATTTTTATTTGTTCTTTGGCCTGATTTCGAAGTTGTCGATATATTTGTCTATTTTGGCCAGTATTGTTCTTTTTCCAATTCTTCCAGGCGTTGTCCCTGGTTTTTAGTAGGGCTTTTGTGATCCTATTTAGCCAAGGTGCATACAAACTAGTAAAAACAAACAAATTGAGGCGAGCCAGGTACCACATGGCAGGTAGACACAAATAGAATCCAAGTTTAATGGTTAAGCACTTTTCGTTTGACAGAGTGTTCAAACTTCATCAGACCAACACTTACTTCACTCAGATGGCTTGAATATTGATGCCAATTAATCAAGTAATTAAGTAAATTGGACAATTAAGGTCTTACAAGCACAATAGCAAGTTTTTAACTTTTAAAACAACTTTAAAAACAAGCTTTAAAAAATGCTATACAATAAAAAAGGCCTTCGACTGCAACATATACTTATTTTAAAACTTTACTTAAATATAACCTACTGGAAGTGTCAAATTCAGAGATGAAACTATCGTAATAAACTTTTAAGCTTTAAAATACTTATGATAGAGCAACATTCATTTAGACCTGGAAAGTTGTAAGCATTTAGTCTTACTTGCCACAAAAGTTCAAGTTCTTCTAGTTTCAGGGGGGGTAGAACCACCCCTAAAAACATCATTCATCTGATCGATAATCATAAACTTAAATTTGTAGTCTGGATGAGAAATAATATGCTTAGCTAAAGCATTTTCAGTTTTCCATTTCCGAATTGCATAAGTATGTTCATATACCCGGTCACAGAGACGTCTCTCTGTCTTCCCTATATAAAATGAAGGGCAAGCCTGGCATTGGGCTAAATAAACAATCATTTTAGAGTATACTGACAATTATTGACTGTAAATCTATTAGATTCGGTGACATATTGACAATAGTTACATGATTGACACTTATACATGCCTACTATTCTAGGAACAGTACGTTGACGTTGTTCTAGTAGTACTTTCAGGTTTTTGCTTTTTTATAAATTACTGTGGGTTTATCTCCTACCTTATTGGAAATGTTACAGTCACCCTTAAATATAATCCAATTTTTACAAATAATGTTAAAACAGGCATTACTATTAACATAGTAGGTTGTTATAAAAGATGGTACTTTAGACAGAGGGTCAGAATTTGGGTTATGGTCTTCAGAAGTAGAAAAATCAGGAATGTTGTCATGGACAAACTGTACATTTTCACTATCTAAGATAGGTCTATAATAACATTTAGACTGTTTCTTCTTTACTTCTTCAACAAGATCATTGACCATACTTTCAGGGTAACCACGATGCAGAAACATATTCTTTAACAATAAACATTCATCATAAAAATCTTTTTCAAGAATATTGATTCTGGCTGCCCTGACCAACTGGCCCTTCACAACTGCCCGCTTTTGGTGATAGGGGTGTCAACTTGAAAAATGTAAAAAAGCATTAGAATATGTGCTTTTCCTATAAATCTTGGCAATGTATTTCTGAAGTATGTAGTCCTTAGACAACAAAATGTATAAGTAAGCTATAGATGCACTAGAAAAAGTTGATGTGAACTTCAGAAACCAAGTGGTGTCATTAAAATAATCTAATATCCTTTCACTGATATGTATGTCACCATTAAACAGAATAAAAATATTGTCCAAATATCGAGTATAAAAAATTATTCTGTCTTTGTGTTCAAAGTTTGTCGAGGATTTAAATAAGCAAATAGCTGATCTGGATGAAACAATAAGACTTGATAAAGAATTCTCCTGCTATAAATTTGATTATAGCCGAGTATTCACTAGTCTTGAGCAATATTTAATTAAACTTAAGAACAACAAAATTAAGAAATTAGACAGGGACACCAAAGCATACAATGAGGGGACGGCTCTTACATACAGACACAAAAATGCCAAACATGTTGTCAGTGACAGAGACATAGCACACACTGTACTCACTAAGGACCAGATACGTAGACCCACATGTGTGGATTTCCTCATATCTTACTTACTCAAATGTCAAAGACCTCCCAAACACAGTCCTCATAAACGCTGCATGCAAACAAATAAGAAAACTCCCACCACAACATATCAAGCCACATCTTATGGTGTCTTAACTATCAAAGCCCATAAGGCGTAACACCCCAGAACGCAGTATTTTGGTCATAAGAGACACCATAGTGAGACACTCTGTTGTCCCTCTTACTAGGCTGGATAAGAAGAAGGTTACAGCTAGCTCCCTGTCAATCGGCAGGATTCACCAGATCACACAAGCACTCAGATCACTAAACTGCAAGTACCAGTATGATTCAGTCATAGTCCATGTAGGTTTAAATGACCTCAGACATACCTCCCTCCTGGACTATATGAAGAGAGACATGATTGAGCTTACAGAATATCTGTCACAGCATTCTACAGTCTACAAGGATGATGCCACAATACCAACAGAAAATAATTGACTTTAATAATTGGCTTAGCTACTGGTGTCATTTCAAAGGGGTCCAATATTTGCCAGCCTCACCACTAGGCTTTCAGATATTGCCAACATATTATCCATCCCTAAACTGCCTTTTTTAGGCATTGACAAATAGAGAAACCTTGCAAAATAGCAAATTATACTCAGCATAAGGCAAATGTATTACTACTCAATACTAGGAATCTTAACAAGAAACTGCTGTTGTAAGCACTCCTCACCATGAAGAATGCTGACATCTGTGTAGTTACTGAGACATGGTTGAAAGCCATGGGAAGCAGCCTGTCAATGCAAGGCTATAATGCCTTTCACACTTTCTGACCATCTGCTGCACAAGAAAGGACAAAAAGTGGAAGTGTATTCATCTGCATAATGGATAAGCCCACCTCATGACTGGTCAAACAATATGACATGTGTGAGCTTGTCTATGTCCTACTAGCCACAGGAAAAATCCCTTTCCATGTCCTTGCTAGTTACAGATCCCCCACAATGAACCAGAAAATCAATGCATCATACCTGAATTTACATGAATCAGGTATCATTCAGCCCAATACCATACGCAAGGGTGATTTCAGCTTCCCCTTCATTAACTGGGAATCATACATGACCACTATCATGCTGGCTCAACCATTTCTAGACTTTGTAAGTGCAAAGGCTCTGGGGCAGCTAGTCTACACTCCCACTAGGAGTATAAATATCCTACACCTGGTGCTCACAAGCATGGGATAGAATTGCACCCCACCTCCCTCCACCCCGCACAATGTCATGTCCTGTCTGGTTAGGTCACATCACAAACCAGTCTCCCTTGAAATAAATTAAAACTCAAACCCCCATGTAACCCCAAAACCTTTAAGAACTTTTCTGAAGCAAACTACCTTCTATTAGGTGATGGCATAGCTAATTTCCAAGCTCTCCAAAACCCAAAAAAACACAAAAGCCTATGCAAAGTTGTACACAAAATCCCTGCATGACCATATAAACAACTGCATAGAAACTTCAATACCAGACCAAAATAAACCTAGGGTAACCCACATAAAGAAGCCATTCAGGTGAACCCCTGGTATAAATAGATTGTACAACAAAAGAAAAAAGAAAATCCTGTCTAAAAGTAAAACAGAATGTGCATAACAGAGCAAAAACTCCCTCACTTGTCTAAACAAGGAAATCAAAGGATTGTTAAGTCTTCAAAAGCAGCTTTTGAGGCAGAAATAGCTTCCCAAGCTAAGGATAATCATACAGCATGTTTAAGTTCTGTCCACAATCTTAAGGCTACACCCAACAATGTGTGGAGTTAGTTGTAGATGGCATCACCTATGCTCAAACAGAAGATGTAACAAATGTGCTGGCCAATAAATACAGTTCAAATTTCACCTCCTATTACCTCTGTTTAACACCCAAGAAATACCCTCTATAATTTCTCTACCAGTTATCACCAAAAATAGGTTATTACTTCACTGTCTAAAGCTAAATGCATAGCTTTGATAGGTCCCGACAGTATCCCAGGATGCCTCTTAAATAACTTGAAACAGGACTTATCAGGCCCACTAGGATTTCTATTAAATCACAGCTTCCAGACTGTCTTTGCCCATGTAGAGAGAAAGATAGCAATGACCATCCCTCTACACAAAGGGGGACCATCAACAAACCCAGGAAATTGCAGACCTATAAGTTTGACTAATCTTATATGCAAGGCCATAGAAAGAATAATCATGGACCTGATAAATAATAACATATGAAACCTCCAAGCACTGGACCTAACTTAGTTTGGCTTTGTCAAGGGCACATCATGCCTACTGAATCTGGTGGACTTCTTTGAGAAAGTCACAAGGACCATGAATGAGGTTAAAACACTGCATACTGCCTACATTGACCTGGTTAAGGAATTTTATACAATTGCATATTTGGATATTATAGATAAACTCACAAAACTGCAATTAAATCCCTACATTATCAGATGTATAGCCAAATGGCTCATGGTCAGGGCACATGCTGTGAGAATGGAAGAAAACAGATCCAGTTAACTAGCACCACACTTGACAAATCCAGTAGACCTGATAAAATATCCAAGACAAAGACACATAATCCACTGGAACCACTGTAGGAATGAATTTATTGTAAAATATAAGTTAAAAACTTCACCATAGCATCTTCAAGCAAATAAAATCAAATAAAACAAACCATTTCATGCACTTAAATATACTTAAAAAGTCATGTGATTGCATTCATTAAACAATTAATTATACAAATTGCTATATCTTCTGATTCATTTGTTTTAACAATGGTTTTATCACAGTTCTATTTAATCCTGGGGGAATATGTGCTTTCTTTCTCAAGATCCATTTTAATTCCTCATATTCAGTTAAAAGTTTCAAATCACTACCACATAAAGGAAGATGCAACACTTTTAAAATCATAAGTTAAAACC
This sequence comes from Protopterus annectens, assembly GCF_019279795.1. NCBI lineage: Eukaryota > Metazoa > Chordata > Ceratodontiformes > Protopteridae > Protopterus > Protopterus annectens. The sequence continues at coordinate 1,014,944,219 of NC_056734.1, read as the reverse complement.
ATTATCATCACCTTTTTCTGATATGTGCCTATGTAATGCATTAGTAAAAAGTTTCCTTCTAATATAAAACAAATGGTTACAAATGCTCTATTTAAACTTTCTGTTTGTCATACCAACATAGTAACATTCACATTTTTCATACTGAGCTATGTATATTACATACTGGATGTTACAGTTACAATAAGCATGAATGGTAAAGTTATGCCCATAGACTGGGTGTCTAATGGACTTTTCTGTATAGATGTAAGATCAATGTATACACACATTAAATTTGTAGTTGTCTTTTCTATTACTAATAAAAAATGATGATGATAAATACTTTGGTTGTCTTTATTGCACAAGACATTTTTAAGTGTTATGGCTCACTTATATCCAAAAGTTGGTTGTTCTGATATTACATTATTCAGCTCAGGAATATCCCTAAGTATTGGTCAATAATTGCAGATAATATCTTTAAATAGGCTTAGCTGTTGTCTCTCTTAATTGTTGAACCTCTGTGATAGCTTCAGTGATTTCATTTTTACAGTAGCCTCATTCTAAAAAATCTGCCTGAGTTCTCCTAAACTGTACTGCCATTTTAGTATCTGAGATGTTCAGCTTAGCAAATCAAAGCATCTGATTTTTTACCACATTTTTAAATGGGAAGCTTGGATGCATAATTGTTCGAAGTAAATAGCCATTCCTTTTTATAGTTTTTTATATAATTCTGGGTCTATGGCTCTACCTGTACCAGCCTTTAAAGTTATGTCTAAGTAATTAATCTCAACCTGTGAGGTTTCTTTCTTAAAATTAAGAAACTGCTCTTTGTTAGATAAATATTAAAAAAAAAAACATATCAAAAGCTTCTTGTTCTCCTTGCCAAACCATAAAAAAATCATCCACAAACCTCCTATAGAATATTGCATTAGTCTTGAAGGGGTTGTGATCTGGCAAAACATACTGCTCTTCCCAGACAAACATAACAATGCTTGTGTATGTATTTGCCACTGGTGTACCCATTAGCTGTACCTCTAAGTTGATAATATGCTCGTGTTTGAGACATAAAAATGTGGTTTTCCAACGCAAGATCCAACATCTCACAGAATAAATTAACTTTATCTATTGTATAATCAAAATGGTTAATCTAAAATGTGATGTGACCTTAACGATATTGGGGATGTTATCCAAACAAGGTCTTAGTTGCTTCTCCAACTACTTTGAGATGGGCTCAGTGGCCCATCCTTTAGTGGAAACAATGGGCTGAAGTGGGGGTGCAATTAAAGACTTATGGATTTTGGAAATTCCATAAATTATCGGCATTATAGGTGCCCTTACAAAGAGATAGTCAAGCAACTCATTGGTAAGTCTATTCTGTGTATATAGTGTAGTTAAAATTTGTTTTATGTGCAAGATGACACCGTTACGCTCAGTTTTGCTAAGACATTCATATTTGTCTGTGTTCAACATATTACACATGATATAATTGTATTCTGCTTTCAGGACTGCAACACCCCCACTCTTGTCAGCATTCTTAATTACTGTCTCTTTGTTATTAGTCAAGGACTTAATGGCTGCAATTTGTTTCTTAGTAAGGTTATAAAAACTAAAACCTTTATGTGACCCATATAACTTATAAATATCCCACAATGTGGCTTTCTCAAAAACTTGTAATGCAGGATTACTATATGTTACAAATGTACTACTAAGTTTAAGCACAGTATTAACTTCAGCTGTGTCATCTCCAAACAGTACCTTTAAATTCAAGTTAGGCATAAAATATTTAAATTCAATCAAGATATCAGAAATATCTATATTTTTTGATGGAATAAAAGTCAAACCATGACTTAACACAGAATGTTTGTCAACATATAAAATATCCAGCTTTGGCTTTGTGTTACTGGCTGTTGGTACGAGTGTTGTTCCTGAAGCCTTTCATCTGTTTCAGTGGTTGAGACATAGGTGTAATGGCTGTGCTTCCAATAAAAATGGAAAATCCACTGGCTCCAAAGCAGGAACAGAATCAGTATCACTCTTTGGTAAGTTCCCTGTTGATGGCAGAGATGTCTGTTGAACAAGTTCAGGTTCCATATCTTGTCAACACATTGTATGTTCACTAAGCTGCTGCTGTTGTATGATAGGCTGCTGATGTTCTACAGATTGATGGCATCTCCTGTTACTGGAATTATTATGTGGCCAAGTAAAAACATTCCCATTTAAGAAATGAGTCCTATCCCATCTAAGTTTACATTTTTTGTTCAAATAGCCTTTGTTTAAATTGAATCATCCAATCTAAAGTCTCATGCAGAAACCTTGAATGTTCATTTAATTCAGCACTAGAGAAGATCAGAATAGTGTAGCTCTATCTCTTTTCACAAATCTTGTACTTGGCCCTCATCAGACCAAAACCTAAGTACAATACATCGTTCTGCATGTATTTGACCAACACGTGCAACAGCTGGAGTTTGCTTACAAAAATAAATAAATACATAGATAAAATACCTGTGTAAACAACATATCCTATTTTGATTGACTAAAACCCTATCTCTTTACTCTATCTCCGGCTGACTACTAAGGGGTAATCTATGTCTAACCTACAAGGTATTCTCAAATCCAGCCCTGATGGAACTGTTACACATTTGCAAGACAAACTGTATGAGGTCCTCCAGATTTAAGGATCTATACCTGGGCTGTGACACAAGCAAAACATGCTGAAGCGACAGATTTGGGTTTCAGAGATTACCCCTTCTCTGGAATAGGCTTCCTAGTCACATAAAGCAGAGTCCTTCCCTGACACTCTTTCAATGCAGTTTGGATCAGTAGATGGAGAATTGTAAATTCATTACTGGGGTCGCACTCATGTCCCTTTCTGGACAGGAGTAGTCTTAAAATACTCAAATGCATAGTCACAAATGTAAGCCATTTTCTTGCTTTTTGGGATCAGAAATCAGGTAAAATTTGGGTAAAAATGTCTAGTCTTGTAAGTGCTCTTGAACTGCTAGCCTTGTAATCTCTTATGTACCTTTGAACCCATTAATGACTGAATGGAACTGTCTGTGATTTACCAAAAAAGAAAAAAGTATATATATTTTAAAATAGACAGGGCAGAAATCCTGTAAAATTCTGATCAGTTGAGAGGTATGAGCCAAACACAGAAGGCATTTTCAAGCAATATGGTATACATTTTTATAGTATTACTGTATCAACTGCATTTTTTTAATTAAACAAGAAACATCTTTATTAAATTATCACTTATGACATAGGGAAGCACGGGGCGATCATGGTGGTGAAGCAGTTAGCATTGTCACCTCACAGCAAGAAGTTCTCCAGTTCGATTCTCGACTGGGGTGCCTTCTGTGTGGAGTCTGCATGTCCTCCCTATGGTCGTGTGGGTTTCCTCTGGGTGCTCCGGTTTCCTCCCACATCCCAAAGACATGCTGTAGGTGGATTGAACACTCTAAATTGGCCCTAGGTGTGCACGTGTGTGCCTTCTGTGGATGGTTGGGTGCCGGGCTGGCAACTCAACACTGTAAAACTCCACTGCCAATCATGAGCGGACAGGTGATCCACTGTGGCGACCCCTAACTGGGAAAAAGCCGAAAGAAGAAGACATAGGCCAGCATATTGACATAATTTTAGTTGCAAACATTAGGCATCACTAATAATCTATCCAGTCATTGTTAGGTCAGACATTACATAGCTGATTCAAATTCTGCCTTGTTTTAAACCTCATCTCCCCTGTATGTATTGTTCCAACAATTTCGATTTTTTTTTTCTATGTAATTTGCTTCTACCCTTTTCTGAAGATTCTACTTCTAGTTGTTTTATCTCTGTTAATGTATTCATTGCTTCTACTACAGTCAGTTTAGACTTTGATTTTAATTTCTCAGTAATTGTTTTTATGGCAGCTATAGACTCAGCAAGGGCTTAGTATGTCTAGATAATTTCTATTCTGTATCATAGTTCAAAAATCATTTCATTAGTAATACCAATTTGCTCACCTAGTATTTCTGATAGAGTAGTCTGCAGGGGAATTTTTAAAGTCTGCCAACTCATTACACTCCAAGAAAAGTCGTTCTCAGTTGCCTCTTTCTTCCCCATCATACACCAACATTTGCTATCAATCTGAGGAAAAATTCTTTGGAGTCTACTTGGGGTGTAAAATTACCTATGTAAACAATTCTAAGCAAAGATCCTAAATCTTCTAGACTTTACTGCATATTTGGGACTCGGGAGACATACATATATCCCCTCTTTGTTTCTTTGTGACTTGTTTAACCAATCTCTCTTTCCCAGTCCTTTCTAACTTCATCTGATTGATTGTTATAGTTATCATGCAATATTTTATAGGCTCTACTAATTATTACTTCTTTAACAGCAGCTTCTGTTATAAATTCTATTAAACACTCTACCAGAGCTGGTCTTTTGCTTAGGATCCCCTATTCCTTTCTCTTTGCCTATACTCCGATAGCAATCATTGATAGGGAAGGCAATCCATAGCCTACAGTTCAAATTCATTCTTGGTCTCTTCCCATTCCATTACCTTTCCATTTCTAATTATTTGCTCTCAACACCTTGGTTCTTTTGCCAGTTTTCTCTAATAAATTACAGCCCCTTCTTGCCTATTGTCTATATCCTGAATTGTAATCATCCCTATCAGCAGAATCTCATTCCTCCATTCCCATATTGGCTTAATTATTATAATAATTTCTGCTACTTTATGACTATAACATTCTATATGGTTATTGTATTCTCCTTAAGGATTTATATTTGTCTTTTTGGCTTTTCCCAGTTAGGGGTCGCCACAGCGGAACTCCGGTCCGCTAATGATTGGCAGTAGATTTTAATGGTGCCCAGTTGCCAGCCCGATGCCCAACCTTTAGTGAAGGCAGGCCCATTCATGCATGTCTTTTGGAGGCCACTTGACCGCGGGCAGGACATGCAGTCTCCACACAGAAGGCACTCCAGTTGAGAATCGAACAGGAGAAGCTCTTGCTGTGATTCTCCTTAAGGATTTGCATCCAAAAATTCTAGTCTCTCCTTGTTTCCTGACCTTAACCCCTGTTTCATCATCATCCCTTTCCACTTTGAATTATAGGTTTCTGCTTGTGCTATGCATAGGAGCCTTTACTGTGTAGCTCTGATATTCCCCTTCAGCTTAGTTAATCATAAAAAAATGTTGAACCAAACCAACGAAATACCTTCGGCGACACCAATAAGCGTACAGCTGCTGTTAAATAGAATAAAACGCTGGACACCCTGCAATAATCCAATGGAACGCAAGAAGACTTACAATCCTTTAATGGACAAACGCAGAACTACACCAAAAGATACAGCAAACACGTAAAGCACTTCCTGCCAAAACAGAAATGCTCACACTAAACAACGTGATACGATACGGACTGTGCACACCAGCAAATAAACACTAAAAACCACAAGCTAATACAACAATAGTTTAGCGCTTTCAGCCAAAACTAATGGCTTTCATCAGAACTAAAAAAGTGTAAAGGTTCATACAATTTATAAACTTTTTGGCGCCACATAGCAATAGAGATATTTTTAAAGGTACACTCCATCTAAAATAACCGGCAAAAACAGTGACACTATAACCTGTTAAGGAAATCAATATGTGGTGTGAATCTCAAAAGTTGAGATTAAAAACACGTAAATATACATATAATTCATCCCAGTGGTAACAGTGGTAATAATAAATAACTAAAGAAAACTGCATAATACGAACTGACATTAACAAATAATACTATGTATGATAAGAATAACCATATACAGATGTAGAGAAAAATATGTTAATGTGTGCATAATATAAATAAAGCTATATAGAAAATATTAAAAAATAATAATAATATATATCTATATCAAATATGTATATCATAAAATGCACTACTAATAAGTATGATTATATGCAAATGTAAACTATTAATAAGTAAAATTGATGTTAATTGTGAATACAAATAATATTGTATAATATATTATATATATAGTATGTAAAAAGCTAGAACAAGAATGGTAGGGTTAGAAATATAAATGTAAAAAAATATATATAAATATAACTATAAATATAAATATAAATATAAAAGTTAAAAACTAGTGAATAATAGAGATGTAAGTATAGTACTGTGTAGAAAAAAGAATGAATCTAACAAAAAGGGGAATATCTCTACCCTAAGTATGACTATAAGACCTATGTATGAAAACATGTACGTACTCAATATGGATGAGTAAGAATTATAAAAAAGATGAAAATAATAATAGAAAACAACAATGTATCAAAGTGGACAAATGTTACAAAATATGAAAAAACACAATGTATATATATTAAATGTTATAAAATCCTTTCACATAATGTTATCAAATAAGTAAAAATGTAAAATTCATAAAAATGCAAAATTCTAAAAAATACTAAAAAATACCCATAAAAACTGTCTATCAATATCACACCGATAGGGACTGTTAAACAGAAGTCAATTTAGCTACAACATAACAACATTAAAACTCATAGTTCTCGTATCAATTGATAATTCGACCTTTCCTATAGTAATATCAATCATAGGTACTTTAATAATAAAGATGCTATAATAATAATGATCTAACAGATATACACTCATTCAGACCTGGTGGATTGGTGGCATCAAGGTATAATTGCCACCACGTTTCTTTAAAAGCAATGAGGCTTTTAAAATTGCCACCCCTTGGATCATTATATATAACATCTAATATAAAGAACTTAAAAGTATGTTGATTTCCCATAGTCTGTATATGTCGGTAGAGGGCATTGTGTATATCTTTGGTCTTAATACTATAAATATGGTCATAAATACGTTTTCTTAAATTGCGTTCAGTTCGACCTACATAAAATGCAGGACACATGTCACACTTTGCAAGATAGATGACCTGTTTCGTGTTGCAATTTCCTGATTTTCTAACAATAATACTTCTATGACCATTAAGAAGATGTATCTTCGTAGCACTAGACATGTACTTACAATAATTACAAAATCCACATTTGTTGCTAACAGTATTTCTTTGATTACTGTAACCCAAATATTTAATATTATGCTGTTGTTCAAATAGTTTCTTCATGTTAGTTCCCATCCTATAAACAAAACGTGGTTTAGAACCTAAAATATTAACTAAGGTCTGTTCAGTACTGATCAAATACCAAAATTTGCTTATAATTGCTTTAATGTGGTCACTTCCTACACAATATGGTATGATACATGCCCGTTGAAAACTAGGATTAACACCATTGGGGCTTATTATGGGATTGTTCGTTACTTCACCTGATCCAAGTAAAGATTTATATTTACTACCTCTCTGACTAATGACAAATGAAATTACTTCTTCCATCATGTCAGGGGGGTACCCTCTTTCCATAAAAAATCCCTGAATTAAATTCAATTCTTTCTGTAATTCTTCATCTTCAGAAACCATTCGTACAGCACGAATGATTTGCCCTTTAAAAACATTGTATTTTACCTTAGGGGGATGATAACTGGAATAATCCAAATAGTTATTAGAGAATGTCTGTTTTCTATGAATCCTGGATTGTACCTTCCCTTTATCATGCACAATAAAAGTATCTAAGTATGGTAATCCATATACATCATAAGAATAGGTAAATTTCAAAAAGGTGCTACTATCTGCTAAAAATTCCATAAATTCAACTAGAAGTGTGGCAGAGGCCTGCCAAATAATATAAATATCGTCTAAGAACCTGGAATAGTATCGGATGTGCTGAAAATATTTGGATGGAAATAGCACATTGTCCTCCCAGTTTAACATGACCAAATTAGCATATATGGGGGCACAAGCTGCCCCCATAGCTACTCCTTTGGTCTGTTTGAAGATCTCACCTTCAAAAAAAATGAAGTTATTGTCCAATACTATAGCCATAAGTTCGACAATTAAACTTATATCATCCCATTCTAAATCGGTATGTTTGGTCAGGCTGTTGGTAAAAGCTGACAAACCTTCGTTTTTCGGTATGCAAGAAAACAGATCAATTACATCAATAGTGACTATGATATAAGGTGTACCAGTATCAAGCTCTTTAACTGGATATTGGGATAGGAAGCACCAAGAATCCTTCACCATATGCGGGATAAATGTATAGACATTTCTTAAGATAGTATCAATAAATTTGCCAATATTAAAAGTCTTAGAATAGCTTCCTGAGACAATAGGTCTCAGTGGTGGGTCCTCAGTATTTTTATGAGTCTTTGGGATACCCACCATAGTGGCTAATCTAGGATGGCTGACTTTAATGAATCTATAAATAGCTTCCGTAATTCGTGCCTCTATCCAGTATTCCTCAATGTACGAATCAATTCTTTGATACGCGATATTTAATTCATTCATGGAAATGGTAACATAATTTCCGGAAAAATGTAAAATATTATAAATTTTCTGAATATAATTCAAATTATCATATATGGCAATACCTCCTCCCTTATCTGGTTTCATAATTCGGATTGAAGAATCGCTTTTTAAAGTTTGTAATAACTTGCCTTCAACTTCCGTCAAATTATGATAGACCTTCATGGGTGGAATTGAACTATAAGCATAATAAATCTCCCTGGTCACCACCTTATCAAATGTATCAATGGTAGGGTGGTTGGGGGGGTAAATTTACTTTTTATAACTAATGACTGACAATTCATATCACGCCCTTCCGTTCCTCCGACAGGAATCTTATCTTTGTAAAAAACTTCTAAATTGATTTTCCTGATAAATTTCTTAAAATCAATTAATATATCAGTAAATTTAAAACCCGGATCAGGTATAAATTTCATCCCCTTTTCAAATAAACTAAAATAAGTCTTATTAATATTAAGTTTGGAATAATTAAAAATTTTAAAATTACGATATGTATAAATATTATCAGTAATGATTATATCTTCCTTGTCCACTCTAGTACGTAGAGTGGTACCTGTTGCACTATTGTCAATATTCTGATATTCATCCAAGCTACCATTCTCCTCTAAAAATTCCCCTTTGTGTAAAACCTTTGATGTGTCCTTGGATAGGGTGATTTTTGATATGGCGGGTTTTTCATTCTTGAATACTTCTGAAAACCCTGTGTACTAAAATCATCAACTTCATGAGTTTCACAATACTCTCCTACATCCTTATCTATATCCTCATCTCTAACAGGCCTAGTAGCAAGCCCTTCATTGAAGGGAACATTACGTTTTTTGGGCCATATATATGCTATTTGTTGTTGGTATTGATTCTTGTCCCTTACCATTTTGTTGTTCTTACGTGTACATATAGATGAAGCCCATTTTTCTGCTTCAAGGTATTGTTTATTATATAGCTTTTCCCAATCTTTAAATAAGAGGTCGTTGACAATCATAGTATTAAGATCGTCGACTTCTTGGGTAAAATGTCTAGTCTTGTAAGTGCTCTTGAACTGCTAGCCTTGTAATCTCTTATGTACCTTTGAACCCATTAATGACTGAATGGAACTGTCTGTGATTTACCAAAAAAGAAAAAAATATATATATTTTAAAAGAGACAGGGCAGAAATCCTATAAAAATCTGATCAGTTGAGAGGTATGAGCAAAACACAGAAGACATTTACAAGCAATATGGTATACATTTTTATAGTATTACTGTATCAACTGCATTTTTTTTTATTAAACAAGAAACATCTTTATTAAATTATCACTTATGACATAGGGAAGCACGGGGCGGTCACGGTGGGTTCTCCAGTTCGATTCTGGCTGGGTGCCTTCTGTCTTGAGTCTGCATGTCTGGGTTTCCTCTGGGTGCTTCGGTTTCCTCCCACATCCCAAAGACATGCTGTAGGTGGATTGGACACTCTAAATTGGCCCTAGGTGTGTGCATGTGTGCCTTCTGTGGAAGGTTGGAAACTCCACTGCCAATCATGAGCGGACAGGTGATCCGCTGTGGCGACCCCTAACTGGGAAAAAGCCAAAAGAATAAGACATAGGGAAGCATATTGACATAATTTTAGTTGCAAACATTAGACATCACTAATAATCTATCCAGTCATTGTTAGGTCAGACATTACATAGCTGATTCAAATTCTGCCTTGTTTTAAACCTCATCTCCCCTGTATGTATTGTTCCAACAATTTCGATTTTTTTTCTATGTAATTTGCTTCTACCCTTTTCTGAAGATTCTACTTCTAGTTGTTTTATCTCTGTTACTGTATTCATTGCTTCTACTACAGTCAGTTTAGACTTTGATTTTCATTTCTCGGTAATTGTTTTTATGGCAGCTAGCATAATTAGACTCAGCAAGGGCTTAGTATGTCTAGATAATTTCTATTCTGTATCATAGTTCAAAAATCATTTCATTAGTAATACCAATTTGCTCACCTAGTATTTCTGATAGAGTAGTCTGCAGGGGAATTTTTAAAGTCTGCCAACTCATTACACTCCAAGAAAAGTCATTCTCAGTTGCCTCTTTCTTCCCCATCATACACCAACATTTGCTATCTATCTGAGGAAAAATTCTTTGGAGTCTACTTGGGGTGTACAATTACCTATGTAAACAATTCTAAACAAAGATCCTAAATCTTCTAGACTTTACTGCATATTTGGGACTCGGGAGACATACATATATCCCCTCTTTGTTTCTTTGTGACTTGTTTAACCAATCTCTCTTTCCCAGTCCTTTCTAACTTCATCTGATTGATTGTTATAGTTATCATGCAATATTTTATAGGCTCTACTAATTATTACTTCTTTAACAGCAGCTTCTGTTATAAATTCTACTAAACAGTCTACCAGGGCTGGTCTTTTGCTTAGGATCCCCTATTCCTTTCTCTTTGCCTATACTCCGATAGCAATCCTTGATAGGGAAGGCAATCCATAGCCTACAGTTCAAATTCATTCTTGGTCTCTTCCCATTCCATTACCTTTCCATTTCTAATTATTTGCTCTCAATACCTTGGTTCTTTTGCCAGTTTTCTCTAATAAATTACAGCCCCTTCTTGCCTATTGTCTATATCCTGAATTGTAGTCATCCCTATCAGCAGAATCTCATTCCTCCATTCCCATATTGGCTTAGTTATTATAATAATTTCTGCTACTTTATGACTATAACATTCTATATGGTTATTGTATTCTCCTTAAGGATTTATATTTGTCTTTTCGGCTTTTCCCAGTTAGGGGTTGCCACAGCGGAACTCCGGTCCGCTAATGATTGGCAGTAGATTTTAATGGTGCCCAGTTGCCAGCCCGATGCCCAACCTTTAGCGAAGGCAGGCCCATTCATGCATGTCTTTTGGAGGCCACTCGACCGCGGGCAGGACATGCAGTCTCCACACAGAAGGCACTCCAGTTGAGAATCGAACAGGAGAACCTCTTGCTGTGATTCTCCTTAAGGATTTGCATCCAAAATTCTAGTCTCTCCTTGTTTCCTGACCTTAACCCCTGTTTCATCATCATCCCTTTCCACTTTGAATTATAGGTTTCTGCTTGTGCTATGCATAGGAGACTTTACTGTGTAGCTCTGATATTCCCCTTCAGATTAATTAATCTCAGACTGCCTTGTTCTGTTGAAAGAATCTGCTTATCCCACTTGACTCTTGCTGTCTTTACCTCCCAGATAAAATCCTTTAGCTCTTTATTAATTGCTATCTGTAACTTCTCTGGTTAATAAGAATATGGCTGACCTGTGTATAAAACTAAAGGAACTAAAAACATTTTAACTGTTTGTATCTTGCTATCTACATCCATAAAGCAGAGATTCCAATTTATCAGGGTTTTGTAATATCTTTTGTTTAGTCTCTTCCTAGATATCCCTAGCTGGCACACCAGAATCCTTTTTAATCCATATTTCTAAGTACTTTTTTTGTCATGTCTCTATAAATATGGATACTGCTGAACCAATCTGTGTCTTGGTACACAAGTTACAGCTATTGCCTTTGTTTACTTCATTAATTTTGTTTCCCAGAAAGATTTGCAACTGTTTCAAAATGTCCCACAACACTAAAATGTCCTTTTCTGGTTTTATCAGGTATAAAATAATATCATCTGCAAACAGAGCCAGCTTTTCCTGATTGACATATCAATTATATCCTTGAATTTCTGAGTCCCTTATTTTCGTTGCCAATGGTTCTAAATATAATGCATATAACAAAGGGACACCTCCTGCCTGGTTCCTCTTCTGAAACAGAAATAATCAGAGATGAACCCACCCAATTTTTTTGCCACAATCCCTCATATATCCTCCTAATCAATTATATAATTTTATCAGAGAATGCAAGTGCTTCCATTTCCCTGCTCATAAACTCTGAGCTTACTCTGTCAAATGCTTTCTCTGTATCAAGACCAACCAACAACAGTGGTCATTTTTACATTTTGCTTCCCTCTGGATCATCAGTGTTCTGCTAATGTTGTCAAATGTTTGCTTTCCCTCCACAAAACCACATACATCCATATCTACTAATTGTGGCATCAACTTTGCCATTCGTTTAGACATTGTAAACATAAATACTTTATAATCATGGTTTAGTATTGAAATGGGCCTGTATGAAGCTGGATATGATGGTTCTTTACCTTCTTCAGGTATTACAGCTACCACTATCACCCAAAATATGCATGACAGACAGACAGCAGTAGGACACCTTTCCTAAACCATACTATCAAGAGAAGCTCCAAATCCCATTCCTCTGGATCAAGCACCTTCATCACTGAACCATGATAACAGATACCATCCTCTTTACTCAAGCACTGGAGCAAAAGCTTAAATCAGACTTAATTAGGAGTACAATTCACTGAGATGTTAGACTAAGATATTATGTATCTATATGCATTATTTTCCCAACAAAAACATAAGCCAGTGAAGAAAGGGAAACTTGATCACGTGTTTTAATCACAATTGAAAATTCTCAAGACAAAACTGGATAGCTGAGACTGGAGTGTGATATCTCTCCATTTTGATGTTTCTTTCCATACAGCTATTATGTCTTAGCTCACACAGGCATCCCTCTACCAAGTTCACACTTCAATCAAACCAAACACATGTTGAATCATTTCAAAGACTGGATGACAATGGATGTAAACTATCAATCTGTATTATACATGATCACAGACAAACACAGTGAGAAACTCCCTTTCCAAAAAGCTACCATTGGTGTAGTGTACCAGTTAGTGGATATTAAAGCTATCTCATCTCCAAATGATCCATGTATAACTGATGTGTCACCTGAATAATATGGACAGAGCCATTGCATCTAAACCCTCTGCCAACTTTCTTTCCACTGCAGTCCAAAAAACCTTGAAAGCACTTCTAACAGAATATGAAAGCAGTACAGTGCACAGTATACAAACCTTTCTAAAGAAAGGTAAACTGTGTTTCTATAAGAAAGACAAGCTGACTGGTGGAAAATGTGAAGCCTGCTAAACATCAGTCAACAAAACAAGCATCAAAAACTTATGAAACAAGGATTTATGCACATTTTGATGAAGGAAAACACATCAAAAGATGAGAGTATGCTGTTTATCCACCACTGATTGCAATAAAAATACAATAACAAAAAGGTTAATCTCATCTGCACTTCAGGCCAATGGCTTTTGACCAAAGAAAATAACATTTATGAACAAACCACACATTGGAACTTACAGATAAGTGAACCAAGAAAATAATGCAGTCCTTTGTTATTTTGAAAAGGAAAGAAACACTCAAGTGCCCTCCTTTTATTTCTGTGAATTGAGCAAGTATAGTGGCACACAGAAGATAGTGGCATCAGACATCTCTCAATAGGGAAGTGAATGCTCCCTGGTTTCAACTTTAGCTGAGGTTTGGAATTATCAGCAATGAGTGTCTTAGCTTTTTATGGGCACGTGACTGTGGGTAGAAAATAGTAAGTTCATTTTCACAATCCACTTTTATGATTGTAGTTACCTGGGTGAAGTTGTCAGTTTCAAAAAGTAGATGTATTACAGCTTCGGACTGTGTGTTCATGATTCTCTGAAAAAGAATGTTTTTCACAGAATTTTCAAATGGAAAAGCTACCATTTTTGAATGTTAATTTACCATAGCTTAACCATGGAAATTACTTTCATGCTTAAATTCTGTAAATTACAATAAACAGCTTGTTACATACTTTAAAGTGCAAAGTGCACAGGTGTGTCTTAGCTATTGTGAGATACTGCTTGCAAAAGTGACTGGCATTTTGGGCACTGATGGGGAATCCATGAAGATACTGCTACAGGTGCAAGAGAGTTAACTCAATGGCCTCCTCATTCTTAGTGGAATTTTCAGAATTGTTAGACAAGATGTCAACTTTTATGGGTGAATGATTCAGGGACTGTTTACCTGGAACTAGGAAAATAATTAGATCTGCTCAAATTCAGAGGGGGAGATTCACATTATTCCTTTTGTGTGTCTGGAAAAGCATTCAACCTTTCAGTTATGCTAGATGCTACTGCAAGTTACTGCAATATTTAAACAATTGTAAACCAGCACTTCACTGCTGAATGCCTTACCCTACAAACAGAGCAAATGTGTGCAAATCCCAAATAGCTGAGAGCAAGAACTGGTATTGAGCATCCAACATGATTTAGACTTGGGGGCCTACTTGTTTTTCAGTATGCTTACCCACAGGTCTTAACCTATCAACAATTGCACCTATACAAGTGTTTAAGTGCCTTTCTTCCTTTTAAGATGCTTATCAAATAGTGTTTTCTAATGTTTTGGTCATACTATGACCATGATAATCTAACTTATATAAAATGTGTTTCTCTAATAATAAGAAAATAGTTCAAAATAGGCAAGGCTTGTTCTGGTTCATTCTCAGGGGTAATCACCATAAGGGGTAGCATAATGGCTAAGGTCTTTGACCCAGAGATACAGAGTTTGATTCTGATATCTAGTTATTGGCTACGCTTGTAACAGTCTGCAGACTGATAGCATAGCATTTACCTATTAAGTAAATGCATCCTAACATCCCAGTGTTTAACATTTAAGGTCTTACATCTGTCAGATGTAGGTAATGCTTCCACCATGTCTTTGGGCCCTATAATTTCTGAATCTAATATAAGCAGCGTATCTCCTAAATCAATTAAAACAAATGTTTCAATGTATTCCCCTCTGTATTTTTTTCTTCACTGACTGAGTAATGTTAGAGTTAATTGCATTAGCATGGTTAAGGGTAGTAAAATAATGGGCAAATGAACTAGCAGTATCCATACTCCTCTAACTGGCCATGTGACACAGATGTGACAGGTTCATTGCTTAAGTGTACCTGTGGAAAATTAAGATTTACATTAAAGTCCAGCCTACCAACAGTGCTAGGCCCATAGTGAGATTCTACTGTAGCCAATGTGCTTTTTATCTGCTACTAATTCAAAAAAATCTTGGCCCCTCCTTCCTCATCCAGACGTTTCCATAACTGATTGCAGATGCTCATCAATCTGTTAGGAATTCCCCTCTGAACCTAATTGCTATTTGTCTACCTATCTGTATGGGTGAGAATCAATATAACCTTTTTAGCAGTTATGGGAGGGTCTTTTCCACTTAATTCCTCCAGCAATGACATGCTCTTGTAGTTTAATGAAGGACAAAGTTAGAGAAGAGGAAAAAAAGGGGGTGGGGGTAAACTAATGACCCAAAGGAAAAATAGCAAATAAAATCAACCTGCCTACGACTTTAAGTACTTTAAATCCATTTCATAATGTCATCTGATTCACTTAACTAAATATCCCCACTACTTAGGGACATTGAACAAATGAAAGACAACTTTAAAGTAACCAAAGCTTTTATAATTATTTAAAGTTATGGTGAAACCCCACACATAAAACAAGAAATTGCCAATACAAGCATTAGATACAAAGGACATAAAATTTAAATAACTGGGTCCCATTGAAGGTTTGAACCTTGTATGATGTCTTCCAAAGCAAGACACTAGCCTTACACTAACCTGAACCTGGACTGAAGCAACTCCAAATTTAGAACCTTCTAACACTATATCACCATAGCTGTATGCTTCATAATAAATAACTAACTGAAGCAGGTAGATGGTCTGTTAAGTAAATGCATCCTAACATCCCAGTGTTTAACATTTAAGGTCTTACATCTGTCAGATGTAGGTAATGCTTCCACCATGTCTTTGGGCCCTATAATTTCTGAATCTAATATAAGCAGCATATCTCCTAAATCAATTAAAACAAATGTATCTTAAATATAATTTTGCACAGAACAAAATAATTTCTACAATGGGTTATGAAACCCATACCCTTAATTCAAATTCAAATCACTCAGCTAAAAATGGAACACAAATAATGCATAAACAATGTGAGAACTATGACACACTTTCTAATTGACATCTAAACACATGCTGTTATAATGGGGAATGTTAAAGATGTGTGTTGTTTTATGCCATGGCTCAGAACATTAAAAATGGTTAACAGATCAAATACTGAAACTGAACGTGTGTCTGAACAGGTATGTGTCACTAAGAAGAGAGTAGTATAACTAAGAATGAAACATGATCACCCCTAAAATGAAGAAGTGTGGGAGAAATAATTGACCTTCAAGCAGTTTTAATAGTTTCCATTGATTTTAAAATAACTGCCATGAAGCACTGAAATGTAGCTGAAATAGGATCAAACTGAGGCAAAACTAATCTACCTCCTGAACACAAAATGTCAGTCTTGGCCAAATAGCATGTGGGTGATGAACAGTGCCCTTCTAATGTCAAAAGTAAATGTCTCCCAGTAAAATAGAGAACCTTGTAGAAAAACAAAGTGGGGAAGAATGTTGCACATGTAAACACTGGAAAAACAAATAGCTGAAAAGAGGATTAATGGGCACTATACATTAAAAAACATTCATTACAGAAGAAGTGAGTTCAAAGTGAGGAGTCAGCCGACAGAAGTGGATACTCAGATACCAAATGGCCATAAGGAACAGCAACTGGAAAGTCATGGAATGAATGGCCAAAACCTACAGTACTATTACATTTTTTGACAGAGGTGTGTAAGTTGATGAAACAATGTCACCTCAATCTCCTTCTCCTGAATAAAACCTTTTTTTTTTATTTCCTGAATATTTTACTTCAAAATATATAATATGTAATAAACCCTGACTTACCTAATAAGTCACTGTCTTAGAACTAAATATAAAGGAACCACTATGTGAAGTAGTGGTCAAAACACCAAGCTGCCACCGAAAGTGCATGGAGCAGCTAATAAACCCTTACTTAAATACTAGCAATCTTGTAAATCACCACAGGGCTGTCAGTTGTCTTAGAGGATGAAAAAGTTGTTAACAAGCTGTTTCTTGTGGTCCAGAAAAGCAAAGACTGATTCCCTTAGCCTCTATTCCGTGATTGTGACTGAGCAAATCACTTAACCAGATACCACTCAAGGGCAGGTCCATGGAGATCTGCGATCTACACCAAAAAGTAAATAAAGGCTTATAGTGTGGAAAAAGACATCTGCCTTATAAACAAAGTTTGCTTTACCCTGCAATGCAGTTTTGTTTTCATTAAGTTTTGAAAAACATTCTGATTTATGTCAGTGCCATTATTTTCTGCATGTTTTTTTTCTCATGCTTTGCAGTTTGTGTCTAATTTAAAACGTAATCAGTACCCTATGGCATAGGTGTGTATTATGGTGAGATTTATTCCAAACTGAGGAAGTCTAGCTGAGAAGAAAAAAATATCACGACAAACAAAAATCAGAATTTAATTTTTTCTAAAATTTGCAAGAGTATCTCTGTTTAAGAAAATTGTGGCTTTTTATAGTTTTATAGTTTTGTAGTGAATTCAACCAATATGCATTGAATGCAGATTTACTGCCCTTCAGTTATTAGGAAGCATCCTAGGATCATGTAAATCCCTACTAAGTAATTTCAATCTGCAAAATTAGTTACTGTACATCTACTTGACAAAGAAATTGTTGAGAAATTGAGAAATTGTTGTAAATTATATCTGAGGGAGTGCATTCTATGTAACTGTTTCATACCTTTAAGTATACATCAAAATACAGCAAAACTTCTTCTTCTTTCTGCTTTTCCCAGTTAGGGGTTGCCACAGCAGCAAAACTACAGCATCTAAATACATAGGGCTTATTTTTATGCACTGTACTTATTTTCCTTGAAATTGTGACTTGCACTTGTGATTGCTTTTTTGTTTTATATAAGACACGAGAGTCTCAGTTGAAGAATAAATGTGCTATCAATAAGCACATTCTCCTCCACTGGCATGCAATGTATATTTCTTTAACTGTTTATTTATTGTGTTTCAGATAAGTGCTGCCATGCAAGACAGGATTATTTGATTTAACTTTTAACTGAAAAACTGTATACTTACTCAAAGTGAGAAGCTCATAACTGTGCAAGTCATTTTAATCTTTATTTTTACTCTTCCATTTCAGGAACATCGGAATTGAAGTTGTTTTCAGAGAGTTATGAATTTTATGTTGGTCCATTAGTCATGAAACACTGCCTTAGCTTAGGATTTTTTTTTTTGTATTTTGTAGTTCAGAACTTCTCTGTATATTCTGCACAATAAAGCAGCTAAAACAGGGCCAATTTAAGGAAACATAAAATTGCTAAATTTACAGCAATATCTCCTGGGAAGGTGTAACTGCACGACTGAGTTTTTCACTATTCCATAACATCATGAATGCAGCTCATTAGTCAGAGTACCTTACCTAAGGACAGAAAATATATGCTGCCTGCTTCCCAGAAAGGTCAGAACAACCAGATTTAAATATTTCATGCAACAGCAACAATGCCTCTGTTAGACAGATAACACCTGAGATAAATGCTTGTTTGTAATAATGCAGACTGGAAAAAGCAATAGACATTGAAATAAGTGTACAGGAAATATTTTACCAGGGGCAAATGTAGTAGAAGCTGGTTAAAATAATGCTATATGTGCTGAAAATAATTTCTTGGATACATAGCTAGAGTGGGTGAGGCCTGAATTTTCAAGCAGATGACCTTCTTTACACTCCTGGAAGTGTATTATTTATACAAAAACACACATCCTGAAGAACAATTGTGCTTAAAGAATGGGCTATCTGCACAATTATTTTGTATTTGTTTTCTTATGATTTTTTTAAAAATTAAATACATTTTTCATACTTTTGTTGTAAAATATTTCCTCCACTTGCTGAATCAAACTAGCTTTAGTATATTTACTTTGCTAGAAGAGCTATTTTTCATCAGAAATATATAAACTATGTAGTGTTTAATGTTTGAACACACACATTCAGAAGCACAAACATACAGACTTGCGCACACATTTAAAAGCGCAAACAAATAGGCTCTCACACATGCACAAACACACACACACACACACACACACACACACACACACACACACACACACACACACACACACACACACACACACACACCACCTAAAAGCCACTTTGTTGTGTATGAGCACAACTTCCGAAGTCACATTTCACAAACAGAATGTTTGAAAAAAAAAACGAAATATACCTGAAGTCATTAACACTCTTTGAACCCTCTCCCCCACTTTTACAATTTTACTGTTTACTGTTTTTTTACTGCCAAGTGATTTTAAGGTGAGCATAGTCAATAAATAATGACACTATCAATTACTTTAAGGCTTAAATTAAATGTATAATAAATCCTTGACAATAGACTGCCAATTCCCATTGCAGTCAGCACCATCTGCTAGTTTGTATTTGTCTCACTCATTCACAATTACACTCTCACATATACATCAAGCACACTTGCAGACGGATGAGCACACACACACACACACACACACACACACACACACACACACACACACACACACACACACCCCCCAAAAGAAATGCAAAGACACAGGGCAGGATTCACGAAGGCTTGCATGGAGTCTAAGAGTAGTGTAAGACTCCATGCAGCCTTCGCGATACAGGAACAGCCCTAAATTCCATGTAAGAGACCAGCTAAAACATCTCTTACATGGAGTGGGTGTGGATATGCTAATCACCTCACTTGCAGCCCAAAGGCATGCAAATGAGTTAGATTAGCGATCCACGAAGCCCAAAGCAGCCCGTGTAAGAGCCGTTTTAGCTGTAGAAATGTACTCAGTTGACAACTGAGCGTTTTTCTACTCTCTAAATCACAATGGAGCCATGTCAGCTCCAAATAAAGGGTGTGTATGTGTCAGGCAGCATGCCAGTGGCCAAATATGTGGCCATTGGCAAGGTACCCCGATGAAAATATGAAAAATAAATATATATTTTTTTCAGCCGATGTTTAAACGCAGCGCAGCCCTGCGCAAACGGGCTGCGCTGTATAAAACATAAAAATGAAGGTTATAAACCCACAAATGTGGGTTTTATGCAATACATGGATTTACAATGCAGGGACAGCAGATCAAAAACAACATGGCCACCGTTTAGTGGTTGCTAAGGGAGGAAGCTGAGTCTAAGACATGTAACTAAGCATTAGTAGGCAATCTGATGTAAATTAGTGTTAGGATACTGAATTCCACTGTCACATAGCAAATGAGCACATTCTGAGTAGTGTAAGAGATACATAAGGGGGAGGAATAGAGTAGGAGATATGTGACATCACAGGGGGGAATGGTAGAAAGAAATACAGTTCATTGGAGGTCAGTGTTACATGACAGATGTCAGACACATATCATGGAAAGAGGAGTGCCACAACATAAGCATGGGAAAGTCAAGAAATGGAAGGTGTACACTGTTGTTTACAACAAAGTTTCTTGCTGGGCGTGCATGCGCACGTGTACGCACCATGAAGTGCGAGTAGGGCAGTGTGCACGCGTGTAAGGCAGACTGAGCATGTGGGAGCCTGTTGGCAGACTTGTAAGACTGTTTGCACTGGTGTGCACATGTTTTAACCCGAATAAGCAGATTCTGAACCGTGTAAGCATGTCTGCGCACGTGTAAGCCACTGTGAGTGTGTTTCTGATAGTATGCATGTTGCCCCCCCCCCCCCCGAGGAAACAGAAAGGAAAAAGGAAGCAACAGAATTATTTGGAAGCTAGCAGGGAATACTGCTGAGCTAGCAGGTGAAAACAATTAGAAGCAGGCAATTACACAGGCAGAATAGTAGCTCAGCCCAGCACTTAAAACTCTGCAAACAGCAGTGCAGGATGGTTCTCTCAAGAGACACTGCAAGACAGGAGTAAGCTATTAGAAGTGAAAACTGAAAAAGCTGAACGCAGAGCAGAAATGCTAGGGGCTGCCATAGCTGTCATAAGGAGACATAGGCTACTTGCTGAGGGTGGTGACAATGCAGATGGTGCCAAACAACCCACAGTGAGGAGACGGAGAAGAGTGTACAGGCCCAGGGTCACCTACCACGGGTTACATGAGCTGGAGATAGTAGAGCGCTATAGAGTGGACAGAGACCTCCTGCAGCAAATTGTCGAGCTTTGCAGGCCACACCTCACACACAGAACCAACAGAGGGGAACCCATCCCAGTGGAAACCAAGGTATGTGTTGGCATAAGAATACTAGCAACAGGTACCTTCCAGAGACCAACTGGTGATATGATGGGGATATCACAGGCATCAGCCTCCAGGGTACTGCACCAGTTCCTGGATGCCATGTCAGCACATGTCGGTGATCATGTATATTTCCCCAATGCCCATGAGGTATTGGCCAGCAATATACATCTCTTCCAGCAAATAGCAGAATACCCTGAGGTAGCAGGTGCAATAGACTGCACGCACATACACATCAAAGCACCAGCCGGTGAGTGGGGTAGGGCCTACATTAACCGCAAGGGCTTCCCCTCCATCAACTGCCAAGTCATGTGTGATGCCCAGGGCATAATAATGAATGTGTGTGCTGGCTGCCCTGGGAGCTACCATGATTCCCATATCTGGCATTTGACGCAGCTGTACCAGACATTTGCCAATGGGGACATTCCACACGGGCACCTAGTGGGGGATGCAGGTTATGCACTGGAGCCATGGCTGATGACACCCATCAGAAACGCACACACACCTGAACAGGAACGCCATAATGAGGCACACGCACAAACACGTAATGTAACAGAGTGTGTGTTTGGTCTGCTCAAGTCACGGTTCCAGTGTCTGGACACATCTGGTGGAGCCTTGCAGTACTCACCAACTACATGTACCCAAATTGTCATGGTATGTGCTATGCTACATAATATGATCTTTCGAAAACAGCTGCAGCAGGACCAGCATAGGGCCGGGCCAAACAGCCCCCCACCATTGCCAAGGCCATCACAGGCAGAGCATGACAAGGAGGAGGAACAACCTGAGCCTGCCCCAGTAGGCAGAAGGAGGTGTGCCCAGTATGCCCTGGCCTTGGCAAAGAGGCAACGCATAGCACATGCACTGGCTCAGTAGGAACCCTGGGAATGATACCCCTCACTGACTCACTCATATAATAACATGGATGCCTAAAATGATATAACCTGCTCTCAAGCATGTACAGGGAGTGTAATATGTGCATCCGACAGAGGCAGCCCTGCAGCACCACCTAAGGCATGAATAACTTGTGTTAAGTAATGTAACACCATGTAGTATATGCACACGTGAGGATCCTGACTAACATCCTACCCTCACCAAGCATGATGCCACAATATGACAATGGGATGATCAATTGCAATAATTAGCTGAAGTATTGCAGTTAGTCAAAGGGGATCCAATGTGTGCCAGCCTGGGATGACATGCTGAGCATGACATGATGCTCCACCTGCTAGGGGTGGCGTGCACTTATCAGTCCAGGCCTTATGGATACTGGCAAAGGCTGTCGTTACCCACAGCATTCCCTGAATAGGTAAGGCTAAAAACAAAAACCCACCCCCATAGGTATCACAAGGGATAAGAACCTAGATGTAGTGCTACCCAATGCCAGAAGTCTAAACAGCAAGATGCATGCAGTGTAAACTCACCCAGTATGGAGAATGTTGATATCTGACCTGTAACAGAAAACTGGGTCAAGGCTCACAACAGCACCCTAATACTACCAGGTTATACCTCATACTGTGCTGTACAGCCTCAAAACATGGAACAAGCTACAAAAGGAGGGTGACTAGCAAGAATTGTCAAGGATAACTACACCCTTATGTTGGTACCACAACAAGAAGCAGCATGGACTAGCCATGGTCAAGTAACAGTGGCTAAAACTGCCTCCCAGTTTATAGCCTGCTACAGACTACTGTCCTAACACCAGCAACTGCACCTGGTCTATGTTGGAATACATGAATATATCAAGCCCCCCAAACCACATTATATTGGTTGACTGAAAATACCCAGACATAGACTGGGAGCATTATACTAGCTCCAACACTGTAGGAGAAAAGTTCTTAGAATCCATAAACCAAAATTCCCAGGAACAACATACTACTCCCACAAGAGGGGTAAGCATACTGTATGTGATAATCAGAAACATGGGTACTAGATGGCAAGATGAGAAGTGTATCCCTCACTGGTAAGAACAGACCATAGAGTAATCACACTAGATATACACATCCTGAACACAGTCCCTGGCCAGAAAACCACAGTGAAAAATATGTGTAAAGCAAAAGTTGCACTCCTCCAAACTGATGTGGAATCCATTAAAGGCCCTGTGCAGGTGCAAAATATGGGACACACCTCAGAACCTGTTATACAGGCATTCCATGAACACAGCCAGGAATGCTTGGATTATGCAATCACAAATAACAACAAGACACAATGCCATACATGCAGGCATCAGACATGCTGGACTCCAGCCATTACCAAACCATGCAAGAGAATGAGGAAGCTACTACATGATAGAGCAAACATAAAAAGGGAAGTAATCAGTGATCAGTAGTATGGCAATAAAATATGTCCACACATACAATCCACTAAGGCCAGCTACAACAAGTTGAATCTGTGAATCCTGAGGCAATGTTACACCTGCCCCAAGTACACAGACGACCCTCAACTCCCCCCATGAAATACAAATATATGTGAGAGATGCAACCATTTATCCACACCGGAGGCTGAGCTCCCTCAACTCAGTACTGTCAAAACTAGTCAGGAGGAGAAGGTAACCACACACACCACAAACCTAGTCCCACATAGACCTATCACAACTGCAAACCAAAGACATAAACACAGAAAAACATTCCCGGAGGCCCTATTTACAAACACACCACACCAACAGAGGCCTCCAAAGCAGACCCCCAAGCAACCACAACCTCCAAACATAGCACATGCAACACACAGTACACAAACCTGGTGTGCCAAACAGTCACAGGCCAGAAGGAGAAACAACATACCTGATACAGTTGTAATAGGTCACTCCATAGTTAGACAAACTGCTGTCCCGCTCACCAGACTGAATAAGGGAAAGGGTACAGTAAGCTGCCTGTAGGCTGCTACAATATGCCACATAACACAAGTACGCAGGTCACCCCAAAGCAAATAGAAATATGATGCAGTCATTGTCCATGCTGGCGTGAATGACCTGAGATGTACCTCCCTAGACTACATGAAAAGAGACATAGATGAGCTCTCTGAGTATGTACTCCAGGCCGGTATGACACTGACCGTTTGCAGCATCCTACCCTCACCAAGAATGATGCCACAGTACAAACACAGAATGATCAGCTTTAACAAGTGGCACAATTACTGCCCTTCATTCCAAGAGGATCTAATGTCTGTCTGCTTGGGATGTCATGCTTGACAAGCCATGCCGCTGTTCCAGGGATGGCTTGCACCTGTTACCCCTGGGCATCTGGATATTGGATAAGGCTTTTGCCACCTCCATAGAGCCTTATGTAGGCAAGTCTGAAAAGACTAACCCACCACCCTAGAAAACATAAGTGGTAAGAAACATAAGGGTAATGCTGACCATTCCAGACATGTAAACCGCAATATGCATGCTCCTGAGGCCCTCCCCAGTATGGAGAACATTGATGTCTGTGCAGTGACAGAAACCTGCTGCAAGCCTCCTGACAGCACACCAGCACTACCAGGTTATACCTCATATCATGCGTTATGGCCCCAAAACCTGGACCAAAACATAAAAGGAGGGGGAGTATCCATATTCAGCACAGACACCCATATGTCCAGGTAACTGACAATGCACGAAGCGTCAGAGACCACCCATGTGCACCTAACCATAGGCAAAACTGCTGTACAGTCTGTAGCATGCTACAGACCACACTCTCACACACAGGAACCCCTCCCAGCCATCCTGAAGACACTGGACAGTACGAATGTCCCACCAAATACCAAACAAGGTACTCACAAATTACTACATGGGTGGTAAACCATTATGCATGGAAGGAGTAATCAGGGCCCTAGGGACACAAGTGGACAGTAACCTGTTATGTGACACTCACATTGCCAATCTGGCTAGGAAGACTGTCTATATTGGACACCGTATCATGAAAGGATTCACATGTATGTCAGTAGAGGTCATTGTGCCCCTGTACTGTTCTCTTATCAGACCCATAATCTAGTACAATGCCTCATTTGGGATGTACCTTACCTGACACCTGCAGCAGTTAGAAAGACCTCAAAGGTACCTCACCAAGAGGATAAAGGGTCTCAAATATATGTCATATGCTGCCTGGCTGTAGACACCCCAGCTGAATGCAGTCACACAGAGGCGTTGTATGCCTATTGTACAAGGCCATGTCCAACACAGGAGTAATGGACATGTTTCACCCCAGAAAACCCAAAGCCATCAGAGCTGTGAGAGTGAGAGATGTGATCCTCAACACATAATGAAATAGGATGTGCTGGAGGGACAGATACATAACCCAGAGGCTCCCTACACCCTGGAACAGAATCCCACTCCATGTTAGGTAGAGCCCCTCACTGACACTCTTCAACAGGAATCTTGCCAAGTGGATGGATGATCATAGATGTACACTGGGGGTCTTCACTGTGTCATGTCCAGACAGAGGCACAGTAAAGTAAATCATAAATGGCTTAATATTCACAAAGCAAGGGGTAGCAAAAGCCACACACACTCTGGCTAGGCTTATAAATGCCCTAGGGTGGATAGCCTAGTATGAACCTATGAACCTATGAAGATACAAATTGCACAGGACACTAAGGATAATCACAAGGCTTTCTCAACTGATGGTAGGAACCTTGTTGGGAATTCACGGATATGCTCTGAATCACTCAAATATTACAAACAACATACCAAACACACACACATATTGCCAACATACAACCTGACAGGTGCAGTGCAAACCCCCAGAATGCAAAATATCTATCCCAGCAGACTGCTGCCCCCCTGACATTGCAGATGCTGAGGTAACAGACAGCATCTACAAAGCAAAACACACAGCAGCAATGGTATGAGATGGTGTCCTGGGCTGAGTCCAACATGGACTCCAAGAAGAATGGAATGCCAAATCACACTACTGCTCAATGTCAGCCTTACCACAGGATATGTACCCAAAGAGCAGTGTACAACAACAGTGGTCCTTCCCAACAAAGGTGTTGTCTGAATGGATACTGAAAACTACCACCCCAGAATCCTGACAAGCTTGGTCTGCACAGCTATGGAAAGGATCAGCATGTACCGCAGACATAAATATATTGTGGACCTACTGACACCGGACCCTACCCAGTGTGGCTTTCTTAAGTGCAGATGCTGCCCCTTAAACATGTTTGACTCATTTGAAACAGTCATTAAGGTCATTGATGAGGGCAATGTGGTCCACACAGTGTAGCTGTACCTTGCAAAGGCTTCCATACAATACCCCACGTGTTCATTATAGATAGGCTCACCGGCTTAAATATAAACCCCTATGTCAGTAGAGGGGTTGCAAACCAGACCATGGACAGAACTGACATGGTCAGACATGCTGCAGCCATGTCAGACTACAAACCAGATATAACTGGCATCCCACAAGGCTTGGTCCTGGGACCTCCCTCGTTTGGTATATATGTCCCATAGGTACAGGCCAACATGGAAGGACTGTGTCTGAACATGTTTGCAGAGGACTACAAACTGGCCACCATATCTGACCCTCCAGCTGACACAAGCATCCCACAAAAGGGCCACATAGAAACAGACAACTGGTGCCATAGCCATGTCAGCAATCTAATTGCAGAAAAGTGTATAGTCAACCCCTGCGGATATACAGTAAGTGCCCACCAATTACCACATAGGTGTTAACCCATTAAGTACTTAACATGTAATGAGAGACCTGGGGACACAGGATGATAGATATCCTGCATTGGATAAACATGTGGCTGTAGTGGTTACAGAAACATACCATATACCCACCTACCATGAAGGTTGTCAGATCTAGATAAGGGTAGGTCATTGTGGCTCTGCAGTCATCCTTTATCAGCATTACAATTGACTACAATAGCCCCTGTGGGATGTACCTCTGCAGACACATCCATCAACTGTAAAGTCCCCAAAAGTACCTCACCACAAGTATCAAAGAGCTTGAACAGATGCCATGTGTTGCCTGATTAAACAAACTGCAGCTCCAAACACTGCCATACTTCCCACCCAGAGGCAAGCTGTGCCTGATGTATAAAGCCATGTCCAAGCTGGAATCAATGAACATGCTGCACCTTGTACAATATGAATGGCAGTGAGCTATGCACATGAGAGACGTGAACCCCAGCACTGACATACATAGGACAAGCTGTACTGAATGATCCATAACACAGAAGCCACCACCACTCATGAGTAAACTCCCAGTACAGGTTAGCCAGAGAGTCACTCATCGACTCTCCTCAAGAGGAATATTGATGAGTGGATGGGAGATGGTAGGTTTACCCTGGGTATCACTGTTATGTCATGGGTAGACGGAGGCACAGTATACTAACCATGACATATGTCATGGCAAACTCCACCTACAATGTGTGTCGAAGGACAAACACACTCTCCGACTAGCATTAGAAATGGCCTAGGGCACATCACTAGTGTTTGCCAATGTACACCTATGTTGTGGAATACACTACCAATGTTGGACAAGCCTGGTTTAAGTAGTTCATATCTGAACATAGTGCAACATGGTCAGATGTGCACAACTGGCCCCTAACCAGGCTGTTGTGCTCACTATGAAAATGTAAAGCAGTGATAGGATTAAAGGCCAAGATACTGTCCACCGCAGTGAAAGTACTGAACCAGTACACTATACGGTACTACAGTGTTAGGTCAGTATAAAAGGATGTTGACAACTGTATGCAAAGTATCCCATGCAAACCCTGCAGGCAGAGTATAATCCCTGTTGTGTTCAGACACAAAGCAGTTGGATAGTAACTACACAACATGACACACAACACACAACCATAAACGTGAGATATTGTTGAAGTTCACACTCATCCACAAATGTGGTGGGCTGCAGAGTTCAACATATGGAAAGCTCACACTGGGCATGCCTGCACACTTTGAGAAATGAGACATATGTCAGACAACATGCCATGGGAAGCCTGAACTGGGCATGCTCACACACTTAGGCCAAATCTCAGTTTAGCATTTGGCCACACATATCTGGTATTTGTACGTGTAATTCCAGGAACCAACCACATTACAGCAATCTGCCAAGTGCACACAGTTAAATGATTGCAGAGACATACGTGATATAGTGGATCCCTCCCATATTAAAACATCTTCCACAGATACACAAGTTGTTCATAGAAACAGGGAATGCTATGGCAATAAAGACCTGCAAACATTCTATCAGCAACAAATATTGTGCATCTGACAATTAAACATATGGGTGTAGAGGTCAACACTAGGCTGTTTGCCCTAGGGAATGACAGCTTAGCCAGAGTGTGCTTGGCGTCTAGCTCCCCAGTACAGTAGGCTACTGTGCCACTGTAAAGTAGGTCACATAAGGCACCGTTTGAGGCTAGTGTGCTGTGCCTCTGTCAAGCAGGGACACAGTGGAGATCCCAGGGGTTGAATTTGCTAAGCCACATCCATGTTGTTTGTGGGTGCTGGAAGAGGGTTGCTGAGGACCTCTAACAGTAAGTGGGTGTCAATAACAGACTGAGGGGAGCCTTATCTGCATTGTCTGGACAATTTCACTGTCAACACTTTGTCGTGATGATTATGAGGGACTGAAGTGTCGTGCCAGTACTGTTCAGAGATGTCCTCCCTCTGTGGGCTACTGCTCTGCAATGTATTAGCTCACCTTGTCTGTTGGACAGCTCATATATGGCTGGTTTACACCTGACAGGTGTCCTGTTGTGGGGCAGTCACGGGTATATTTGGGATAGCATGATCAATGCAAACCTTCCACATGCTCATAGAATGCAATTGTCAAGGAGTATGCAGAGTGGCCTGTATACTCCCCCAGTATGGGTCCTTTGAAGTCTTCCACCCCAGTCTTCACAAGTGTAAAGTCTGCTTTTGATAAATACACTTTGTTTGCAGTGACAACCTTGCCTGGGGGTGGGGATGGGATATGGATGTCCAGGGAAAGGTGGGTATGGCCACATATCAACAATGGTGGTCTACCTCTGGTGTGGAACAGTGAGTACCCATGTTGTAGATGGTCAGGTGCAATATGTATTCCCCCTTGTGGCTGTGGTGAGTGGTCCTGCCATAGCACATGGACTCATAAATTGTAGTGGCTGTAGGGTAATGCTGTAGAGGCCTGAGTAGTTCCCACACACAACATACCTGTACCTGACGTTAACAACTGGAATGGAGTATGTGAATACCTGCATATCTTGGCACTGTTCCTAGGGAAGCAAAGTGTGTCTCCTGGATGTGGGAGGGGTGGTCCAAACTGGTTGTGTTGTGTGTTACAGGTCCTGTGGTCATGAAGAATGGTATAGAACATAACCTGCCAGTGCGATGTGCATAACTGACCCTGAAGTAGGTGGCTGCAAATGCATATATATGCTATCCCCCACCTGACAGGTAGTACTAGATGTACATACCTCTGTAGAAATAATGATGTCAGCACCCTATAAATACTGCAGGTGCAGAACCAGATGCCTAGTCATTTGGATAGTGCATTCTGCTAATGAACTCCTTCAAGTGTCATAATATAGTTAGGTAGGGGTTTGAATCCTGCAAATGCTCAGCGTGTGTGGAAGGGGATTAGTGTGTGTGCAAGTCTGTATGAAAGAAATCTCCCTTTTGGCAACTAGGGGAACACACTACAGGATGCACATTCCTCTTTCTAAACACTGATGATGTCAGCACCCTATAAGTACAGCAGGAGAAGGAAAACCTTCCAGTAATGTGAATAGCGCGCTCCGCTAATGCTTCCGTCTCAAGTGTCATAGCATAGTTAGATAGGGGTTTGAACCCTGCAAATGCTCAGTGTGTATTGAAGGGGGTTAGTGTGTGTGCAAGTCTGTATGAAAGAAATGTCCCTTTTGGCAACTAGGAGAACACACTACAGGATGCACATTCCTCTTTCTAAACACTGATGATGTAAGCACCCTATAAGTACAGCAGGAGAAGGAAGCCCTTTTAGTAATGTAAATAGCACGCTCCACTAATGCATCCATCTGAAGTATCATAACATAGCTAAGTAGGGGTTTGAATCCTGCAAATGCTTTGTGTGTGTGGAGGGGGGGTTAGTGTGTGTGTGTGCAATTCTGTATGAAAGAAATGTCCCTTTTGGCAACTAGGAGAATGCACTACAGCATGCACATTCCTCTTTCTAAACACTGATGATGTCAGCACCCTATAAGTAAAGCAGGAGAAGAAACACCTGCCAGTAATGCAAATAGTGCACTCTGCTAAT
The DNA here is from genome assembly GCF_019279795.1 of Protopterus annectens. NCBI lineage: Eukaryota > Metazoa > Chordata > Ceratodontiformes > Protopteridae > Protopterus > Protopterus annectens. The sequence goes on along the minus strand of NC_056734.1, from coordinate 1,014,913,600 downwards.
GCATCTGTCTCAAGTGTCATAACATAATTCGGTAGAGGTTTGAATCCTGCAAATGCTCAGTGTGTGTGGAGGGGGGTTAGTGTGTGTGCAAGTCTGTATGAAAAAAATGTCTCTTTTGGCAACTAGGAGAACACACTACAGGATGCACATTCCTCTTTCTAAACACTGATGATGTCAGCACCCTATAAGTATAGCAGGAGAAAGAAAACTTCCCAATAAGGTGAATAGCGCACTCTGCTAATGCGTCTGTCTTGAGTATCATAATATAGTTCGATAGGGGCTTGAATCCTGCAAGTGGGTGGGGTGAAACAACTGACCCTTTTGCCAACCAGTACAACACACTAGGTGGGGTAGGGTGGTGTGGGGGTGCAATTACAGGTGTGAGACAACTGACCCTTTTGCCAACCAGTACAACACACCGGCTGCTGCATAGCCAACCAGTACAACACACCAGGTGGGGTGGGGGGGTGCAATTACAGGTGTGAGACAACTGACCCTTTTGCCAACCAGTATAACACACCAGGTGGGGTGGGGTGGGGGTGCAATTACAGGTGTGAGACAACTGACCCTTTTGCCAACCAGTACAACACACTGGCTGCTGCATAGCCAACCAGTACAACACACCAGGTGGAGTGTGGGGGGGGTGCAATTACATGTGTGAGACAACTGACCCTTTTGCCAACCAGTACAACACACCAGCTGCTGCATATACCAATCTCTACACAGAGATGATGTGAGCACCCTACAAGTACAGCGGAAGAGGCCAAATCTCCCAGTAATGCAAACAGCACGCTCTGCTACTGCGTCTCTCACTACTGTCATAGCACAGTAAGTTATGGCTTTGAATTCCACACATGCCACGTGTGTTTTTGTCACACAGAATGCCCATATGTGTGGGTTGTTGTTCACAATAATGCATGACATCAATTAAACCTGTAATGGCAATGGACACAGATGATGTATGTGTGTGCCAAATACACATATGTACCTGTGACCTTCAATAGTTCCCATGGGTCATACCAGCCTGTGCCACATGCTCAGAGAGCCCTTCCATGTTCCCTATCATGTAGTCCAGGGAGGTACATCACAGGTCAGCCATAGTGGCATGGACAATGACTGAGTCATATGTGTCCATGCCTCTGACTGACCTGTATGCTTGTGTCATGTGGTGAACCATAGTGCCCCACGGGCATATCACTGTGGGGGGGTGCAATTACAGGTGTGAGACAACTGACCCTTTTGCCAACCAGTACAACACACCAGCTGCTGCATATACCAATCTCTACACAGAGATGATGTGAGCACCCTACAAGTACAGCGGAAGAGGCCAAATCTCCCAGTAATGCAAATAGCACGCTCTGCTACTGCGTCTCTCACTACTGTCATAGCACAGTTAGTTATGGCTTTGAATTCCACACATGCCACATGTGTTTTTGTCACACAGAATGCCCATGTGTGTGGGTTGTTGTTCACAATAATGCATGACATTGATTAACCAGTAATGGCAATGGACACAGATGATGTATGTGTGTGCCAAATACACATATGTACCTGTGACCTTCAATAGTTCCCATGGGTCATACCAGCCTGTGCCACATGCTCAGAGAGCCCTGCCATGTTCCCTATCATGTAGTCCAGGGAGGTACATCACAGGTCAGCCATAGTGGCATGGACAATGACTGAGTCATATGTGTCCATGCCTCTGACTGACCTGTATACTTGTGTCATGTGGTGAACCATAGTGCCCCACGGGCATATCACTGTGGGGGGGGTGCAATTAGAGGTGTGAGGAAACTGACCCTTTTGCCAACCAGTACAACACACCAGCTGCTGCATATACCAATCTCTATACAGAGATGATGTGAGCACCCTACAAGTACAGCGGAAGAGGACAAATCTCCCAGTAATGCAAATAGCACGGTCTGCTACTGCGTCTCTCACTGCTGTCATAGCACAGTTAGTTATGGCTTTGAATTCCACACATGCCATGTGTGTTTTTGTCACACACAATGCCCATGTGTGTGGGTTGTTGTTCACAATAATGCATGACATTGATTAAACCAGTAATGGCAATGGACACAGATGATCCATGTGTGTGCCAAATACACATATGTACCTGTGACCTTCAATAGTTCCCATGGGTCATACCAGCCTGTGCCACATGCTCAGAGAGCCCTTCCATGTTCCCTATCATGTAGTCCAGGGAGCTACATCACAGGTCAGCCATAGTGGCATGGACAATGACTGAGTCATATGTGTCCATGCCTCTGACTGACCTGTATACTTGTGTCATGTGGTGAACCATAGTGCACCACGGGCATATCACTGTGGGGGGGGGTGCAATTACAGGTGTGAGACAACTGACCCTTTTGCCAACCAGTACAACACACCAGCTGCTGCATATACCAATCTCTATACAGAGATGATGTGAGCACCCTACAAGTACAGCGGAAGAGGACAAATCTCCCAGTAATGCAAATAGCACGCTCTGCTACTGCATCTCTCACTGCTGTCATAGCACAGTTAGTTATGGCTTTGAATTCCACACATGCCAGATGTGTTTTTGTCACACACAATGCCCATGTGTGTGGGTTGTTGTTCACAATAATGCATGACATTGATTAAACCAGTAATGGGAATGGACACAGATGATGTATGTGTGTGCCAAATAAACATATGTACCTGTGACCTTCAATAGTTCCCATGGGTCATACCAGCCTATGCCACATGCTCAGAGAGCCCTTCCATGTTCCCTATCATGTAGTCCAGGGAGGTACATCACAGGTCAGCCATAGTGGCATGGACAATGACTGAGTCATATGTGTCCATGTCTCTGACTGACCTGTATGCTTGTGTCATGTGGTGAGCCATAGTGCCTCACGGGCATATCACTGTGGGGGGGGGGTGCAATTACAGGTGTGAGACAACTGACCCTTTTGCCAACCAGTACAACA